>NW_006288853.1:6314993-6316242 GCF_000327345.1 Myotis davidii
AATGAGAGAGAATCGAGCCTGCAACTCAGGCATGTGCCCTTGACCAGAATTGAACCCGGGACCCTTTAGTCTGCAGGCAGATGCTCTATCCACTGAGCCAAACCAGCTCGGGCAGGATCAATTTTGGTATAAATGGCGCCACAGTTTCATGAATTTTGTTGCCCAGGAAATTCTCTCTTGATTTATAAAATATAAAAGAATAACTATAGCACAATTGAGACCTAAGTCAGGAGTCTCCATTTCCTCAGTTAATCTAAAACACAGACACCATGGAAGCAGGGTCAAATCTCTATTTTCCAACTTAAAGCATGAATTTATAATGTAAGAATACATTTAAAGTAGTAAACACACAAAATTAAGGTTGACTTCACACATTTTAAATTGTTTTTAAAATTTCAAAAACAATGTATGTTCATTATCCTATATAATAAAAGGCTAATATGCAAATAGACCGAAAGGCAGAGTGACCGGTCACTATGACACGCACTGACCACCAGGGGCAGATGCTCAATGCAGGAGCTGCCCCCTGGTGGTCAGTGCACTCCCACAAGGGGAGCGCTGCTCAGCCAGAAGCCGGGCTCATGGCTGGCGAGCACAGCAGTGGTGGTGGGAGCCTCTCCCACCTCAGCAGCAGCGCTAAGGATGTCTGACTACCATCAGTTGGACATCCCCCGAGGGCTCCCGAACTGTGAGAGGGCACAGGCTGGGCTGAGGGATCTCCCCCTAGTGCATGAATTTTCATGCACTCAGTGCGTGAATGTCGTGCACCGGCCCCTAGGAAAAATATTAAAATGCAGCAGTATATCAATCATTAATAATAATTACTAACAATTAATACTTATCTACAATTTGCCCAGCAAGAGGTTTAATCCTCACAACCATCTTATGAGGTAGGTAGAATTATATTTTCCTCCATTTTGCAGATAAGTAAACTGAAGCTCAGAGAGGTCAAATAACTTGCCTAAGGCCACACATCTTTTAAGTGGTATAATCAGGATTTTAAACTATGCAGTTACACTTCAATGTCAACTCTCTTAAATTCTTTTATACTTTTTCTTGTTGTTGTTAGTCCTTACCCTCACCGAGGACATTTTTTCCATTGATTTTTTTAGAGAAAGTGGAAGGGATGGGGAAAGACAGAGGGAGCAAAACACTGATGTGAGAGAGACACATCAATTGGTTGCCTCCTGCACACACCCTGACCAGGGCCAGGGATCAAGCCTACAACCAAAGTACATGCCCTTGACCT
>NW_006288853.1:6316455-6319090 GCF_000327345.1 Myotis davidii
CTTAGAAGACCTCAGGGGAAAATGTGAAATTAGTTTCTTGTGAAAAATAAATCCTGGCACGGCGCCTGCACGGCACAACGTGCAAGAATAGAACGCCGACTGGCTGAACACAGAACCCGGGGTGGGGTGGGGGGTGGGGAAGGGGGTCGAGCCTGCAACTGAGGTACATGCCCTTGACCGGAATTGAACCTGAGACTCTTCAGCCCACAGGCTGACACTCTATCCACTGAGCCAAACCTGCTAGGACAAGTTCCTTTATACTTTGAGTAAATTTCTCATCAACTTCTCTTATCCTCTTCACCCAAATTAACTATTGTTTCCTGTTCCATTCGTATTAGAAAGATGAAATTTAATAACTGGAAAATAACTGTTAGCTTTCTCATTAAAAAATTAATGGATCCAGGTATATCACAAAACAAACAAAATTGATTAAAAATATAAGTATAATTAATTAATCATATAAATTAAATATATAAAATCAATATATTACAAAATATTCATGGACTCAGATATCAACCCAAGAAATGAAAACACATGTCCATACAAAAATGTGTACATAAATATGTATAGCAGCAGTATTTGTAATAGTCAAAGATTGGAATAATTGAAGCATCCATTGAGTCGCTGATTGGTATAATTGATGAAAATGTGGTATACTCACGCAATGGAATATTATTCAGCAATAGAAAGGAATGAAGTACTGACACACCATGGATAACCATAAAGACACTCATTGAAAGAAGCCAGTCACAAAGGACCTCATATTGTTTGATTCCATTTATATAAGAGCTGTCCAGAATACATAAATCAATAGATTCAGAAGGTAGATTAGGGATGCCTGGGACTGGGGGTGGTGGCGGTAGAATGGGGAGTGACCCAAAACAGGTAGTAGTTTCTTTTGGGGGTGATGAAAATATTCTAAAATTGACTGTGGTGATGGTTATACAACTCTGTAAACATATGAATAACTATTGAATTGTATACTTTAGATGTATGAATTTTGTAGTATTTAAATTATAATTCAATAAAGGTGCTGAAACTTCATGAGAGCGGAAAACATTGTGATAAAAATCCATTTGTTGCTTCAACCTAGAGAATTAATAAAAATATAATCAAGAACACCTTCATAAATTAAGATAGGCTGTTTGCTGCTCACATATGACAAGGTTATAATGAGAAGAGCAAGCAGATTTTTAAAAACATCGAGAAACAACCAGCCACAAAGTTACCTGTTGATCAGATAGAGGGAAGAAGAGGTAACTTATACAAGAATCTATAGCACAGCTTTAATCTATTTTGCTTTGGTTCATACTTGGCTTTTAAAGATAACTTATTTCAATATGATTTTCAAATATAACAAATGTCTGGCAGGGAGGCAGGTAAATAAACATTTCCCTCCTTTTTTGTTTTGTTTTGCTTCATTTTAACCAATGCAATACAGTGAACGTGACATTGGGCAGGTTCTAGATCTAAGCGTTAAGAATACTGTAGTTAAGCTTTTGGGGAGTCAAAGTTATATACAGATTTTTGACTGTGTCGGGGTTGGCACTCCAAGCCTTGTGTTATTCAAGGGTTAACGGTAATTGACAAGTTTTGCTTTTGTGCTTTTTAAAAAATATATATTTTATTGATTTCTTACAGAGAGGTGGGGAGAAGGACAGAGAGTTAGAAACATTGATCAGCTGCCTCCTGCACACTTGTACCCACAACTAAGGTACATGCCCTTGACCGGAATCGAACCTGGGACCCTTCAGTCCGCAGGCCAACGTTCTATCCACTGAGCCAAACCAGTTAGGGCTGCTTTTGTATTTTTTGAGAAGAGTCCTGAACTGCCAGGTAAGAAGTCTGGCTGCCTGCTGGAGAGATCACATGGAGAAATGACAGGCCACGTAGACTGAATGGAGAAAGGTGCCCTGCCATTCCAGCAGCTCACCGGGGCCCAGCCTTCCAGCCATCCTCACAAAGGCCCCAGACGTGTACGAGTACCATCTTGGATGTTCCAGCCTCGTGGAGCCCCCAAAGGACTGCAGCCCCATTGGATGTCACATGGTCACATGGAGCACAACTGCCCAGCAGAGGCCAAACAATGCACAGAATCATGGCAAATACAATGAAGCCACTGAGTGTTGGAGTGGTGCATTATGTAGCCATAAATAACGGAAATGGATATTTTTGTTTTCTCTAAATCTCCTAATCCCACCGGGGTTTGTAGCCTTGTCTGTTCTTAGAGCTCTTCAGGGAAGAAACTGCTACAGTTCTGCATTTTAAAACCTTTTATTTGGATGTAATTTCAAATTTACAGAAAGAGTTGCAAAATAGTACACAGAGCTTCCGTTTACCTTTCACCTTGATCCTACGCTTACCGTTCCTGAATAATTTGAGAATAAATTGTAGACATGATGCCCCATTACCCTTTAATATTTCACTTTATATTTCTCCAGTGTAAGGATACAGTTCAACAATCAAAATTAAGAAATTAGCATTGATCCAATAACATAGCTAATCTACGGTCCCAACTCAAAGCTCACCTGTTGTCTCAGTTATGTTCCTTACAGGTCCGGGAGTCAGTCTAGGATGACGCGTGGTGTTTAGTTGTCACTTCTTAGTCTTCTTCAGTCTGGAATAGTTTCTTATG
>NW_006288853.1:6319233-6334028 GCF_000327345.1 Myotis davidii
TAACCTGAATAAATAATTACTCTGAGATTACCAAATGGGGTTTCTAATATGATCATTCCTTCTAGATTTATTGGGTAGGATAAAATCGTTATTTCTCCCTAATTAATTAATTAATTAATTCATATCAATATGGACTTAGGATTTCTCTATTACTTACAGGGTTACAATCTGTTACTAACATTATTTATTTTGTTCCAGACTTGGCCAGCCCCTTCAAGCTGCTTACTGTGTCTTGTGGACAAATCCCCATCAGTCTTTGAAAACTTCTTTACTTTCTCGTGTCATCAAATGTTACAAACTCATCTTGTATTTTCCCTGTTTCCAGTCTGGAGTCAGCCATTTCTTTAAGGAGCCACGGGTCTTTTTAGTGGAGAATAATATCTAGAAACAAAGATCCTAATCTACTCATTCCTATAGGACTACCATTGCTTCTAGACCCTCTCAGTGAACAGAGCTAGAACACACACACACACACACACACACACACACACACACACACGTGCACAAACTATGTCTGTCTGTCTAATCAGACTATGAGAATGATATCTCCAACTCCTGTGCAAGCCCCAGAGTCTAATATAGACTTCCTAGTTTCTATATTTGTAACTCCTTTATCTGACCGTGAGAAATCTGTACTTATGTATTTACTTAACCCCCTGACATGACTGCCTCCACCCCTGCCTGTGTACCAGTAGAAAAGCTCGGCCCCAATCAAAAGGAAGAGAAAAGGGTTTTTTGTGTTTGTTTTTTCAGTGTATCAGAAACGTAAGCAATATATAGCAAACATTTACGTATATTCAACTATTTGACCAAGCATTTTCTTAAGTAACAAAAAGGACATGCAAGTTTGCTTAAAACTCCATATATTATCATTAACAAAGATTTTAGCAAACTGGATTTCAGGGGCATTTCTGAAAGCAGTGGAAAGGCTTGAGACGGAACTAGAAAGAGCTGGGTTTAATTTCTGTGTCTAAGACTTACGGTAGTGCAGGAACTTTGGGTAAATTTCCTAACTTCTTTGAAATGCAGTTTCCTCTTCTGTAAAATGGAGATGAATGAAAGACATTATTGATTTTAGTATCAAATGAGATGATGTATATACATTACCATATCAGAGGTAATTATAAGAATCTTTAGAAAATGTAGTAAAATAAAAATAAAACCTCTTTTTATAAAGCAAAATGTGTAATGGTCACACAATGGAGAGAAAACAAGAGCTCTCTTGGGAAAGATAGTAATACTAGAGGCCCGGGGCACAAAATTCCTTCATTGGGGGCAGGGGTCCCTCACTCCGGCCTGCACCTTCTTGCAACCTGGAACCGCTGGCTCCCAACCGCTTGCCTGCCTGCCTGCCTGATCGCCCCTACCCCCTCTGGCTGCCTGCCTGATCACCCCAACCCCTCTGGCTGCCTGCCTGATTCCCCCTAACCCCTCTGGCTGCCTGCCTGATTGCCCCTAACCCCTCTGCCTGCCTGCCTGATCACCCCTAACCACTCGGCCTGCCTGCCTGATCACCCCTAACCACTCTGCCTGCCTGCCTGATTGCCCCTAACTGCCTCTGCCTTGGCCCCCGCTGCCATGGCTTCGTCCAGAAGGACATCGGAAGGTCGTTTGGCTGTCCAGTCTAATTAGCATATTATGCTTTTATTATTATAGATAATTATCCATGATACCGCAATACAATACTATGCTGTTCTCAAAATGAGTTTCCAAATAAAAATACTAAATGTGTACCTAATACTGGAGGGTGTGTTTGGGGGTGGTGAAAAAAGAGAAACAACACCCCTCTTCTTTGGGTAATTTAAAAAAAATTGATTTCAGAGAGAGGAAGGGAGAGAGATAGAAACATCAATGATGAGAGAATCATCAATTAGCTGCCTCCAGCACGCCCTTTTCTGGGAATTGAGCCAAAACCAGGCATGCAACCTGACTAGGAATCGACCATGACCTCCTGGGTCATAGGTCAACGCTCAACCACACTGGCCAGGCTTCTTTGGGTGATTTTTTTTTTTTTAAATATATTTTATTGATTTTTTACAGAGAGGAAGGGAGAGAGATAGAGAGTCAGAAACATCGATGAGAGAGAAACATCGATCAGCTGCCTCCTGCACACCCTCCACTGGGGATGTGCCTGCAACCTAGGTACATGCCCTTAACCGGAATCGAACCCGGGACCCTTCAGTCCGCAGGCCGATGCTCTATCCACTGAGCCAAACCGGCTTTGGCTCTTTGGGTGATTTTAATGCCTTGATCTTCTTCCTAAGCTGGTGCAAATCAGTTAGTATACTCTTTCTTCCCTCTTCTCAGACCAGGGATATAGATAAGAGAGGGGAATAGCAATCAGGGCTCTTCTGCCTGCGGATGGATGAATCCTATTTAACTTAACTTACTGGTTTCTATGTGTGGATGGTTGAGGACACGCTCTGGCTTTAAGCACAAGTGACTCAGGGGCTCAAACAACAGGCCAAATCTTTCCTGCCTTCCCTTGCTTTGGGCCCGGCTTCGTTCAGTGGGTTGGCCTCATTTTTTTCCTACTCTAGATAGGCCTCTGGGGGAAATGGCTCCAACAACTCCAATTTCACATCTTTCAAGTTTAGTAATTCTAATAGAGAATCTCTCTCTCTCTCTCCCTCTCTCTCTCTCTCTCTCTCTCTCTCTCCATCAATTTCAGGGAAAGAATTTGATTGCCTCTGCTGGGGTTATGTGCCTACTCTTGAATGGTTGACTGTAATTAAAGAGGTGGGATACTATGATTGGCCGATCCTGGGTCATATTCATTCCACTTTGGTAATAGTGAGGGAAATAATTAGAGAAAAGAGGTAACAATTATTAAGAGCCCTACAGGTCATATGAAGTAGGAGAGGAATTCTCTAAAGCAAATGGTGTGTATGTTAACAGAAGAATAGAATAAACATGTTGAGCATTCAATGCGGTAGCTCTCAGAAGGTAAAAGGCAGAGCTCAATATAGATTTTTCTACCTTTGGTCTTTTCTGTGTTTCAATTTCTTGGGCTAATAACTACAACTTGCTTAAGCTGGTGATATTTTTTTCTTTAGCCCCAAACGACATGATAACATCCTCTTTACTATATTTTTCTTACAGTATTTGAAGTTACTGCTCTCTTTCCAGGCCCCTTTCGGTTAATTTTAAAGCCCTAATCAAGTTTCTTTCACTTTTCTAAGTAGCAGATGGCTTTAACCAAAGTCTACATAGAAAAGAAATAAGAACAAAGGCAATGATTTAGGATTATTGATTTATTCTTCTTGACCTGGAGAACAGAAAAGAGATAGAAAGGAAGGGCGAAAAAGGTAGACAATGCATTTGCTTTCTCTCCTTTGGCCCACTTAGTATTGATGAAGAAGAGGGGTGCTCCTTGGGTGGTCCAAGAGCTCTAAACACCTTTTGGCCGAAGGGCAGATAATGATAATACTCAGGTAGAGAATTGTTATTTTCTTTACTTTTTAATAATAGCCATGCTAATAGACGTGAAGTCGTATCTCTATTTTGAGGTGGCTTGTTTGGATCTGTTATGCAGTCAACAAAGAATAGCCACAAAGAACAGAATCTTGGGCTACTACCCGTCTCAGATTCACCCAGGGTTGCAGGGGCAGGGGACCTACCCCCTTCAATCTATCCGTGCGATCCGGTCTTTGTGCTTTGGGCCCCTGCCTTAATGAATGGTTGGACCTTACATAATATGACAGATAATTGCTCTCTGGGTTTCATCTCAATTCCCTATGGCAACAGTGTTAGTAGCTTAATTCAACCACCACTCCTAACTAACCCTTTCTCCTCCCTCCTTCCATTTCAGAGGTTGTAAAAGCAAGCCACTCACTTTATAGCCTCCCAACTCAGCTAAAAGACTTAAGCAGAAGTCTCCCGAGGAGCTCCTAGGCAAGTTTTCCCCTCACTGATAGATGAATAGAAACACTTTAAGAAGAAGTCTCCTTGAGGCAATAAACATTAGGATGAAAAGTCCAACTATCAAGTATGGTAGACTGAAGATTGAAAAGAGCTGGAATCCTTGAAGACCAATCAGCTGAATGAAAGTCACCCACTATCGATCTCCAACCTTCCTGTGAGCACAGTAAATGCCTATTTGTGTATTCTTCCCCACATATTTGCTATTTATCATTTCTCGGTTTCTATAAAGGATTGGTTCCAGGACCCCATGGTTACCTAAATCCTCAAATGTTCAAGTTCTTATATATAAAATGATGTAGCATTTGCATCTAAGCTACATAATCCTCCAGTATACTTTACATAACCTCTACATTACTTATAATGCCTAATAAAATGTAAATGTTACTTATTTTCACCTAATACAATATAAATGGTTGTTATGCTGTATTGTTTAGAGAATAATGACAAGGAAACAAAATCTGCCCATGTTCAGTACAGACACAACCATTGTAGGTCTGACTACATAGTACACAGCACACATCAGCAACAATGTAACATTCCCCTCCCGCCCCCCAAATATTTTTAATCCGTGATTGGTTGAATTGGCAGAACTCAGGAATATGGAGGGCCAACTGTACTCTTTATTCCTTTAGGTAGATATAATTTTCCTTTTGTCTGAATGATTTCCTTTAACATTCCTTGTATGCACACCTACTAGTGAAAACTTTTTCAGCTTTTTATGTCTGAACAAGTCTTCATTTTGCTTTCATTTTTGAAAGATGTTTTCATTAGGCATAGAATTTGAAGTTGACAGTTTTTCTTTCTTTCAGTATTTTAAAGAGATCACTCTATTAATTTCTGACTTTCATTGTGTATAATGCGAAGTCTGATCTTATTCTTATTTTTGTTGCTCTCTATATAAAGTTTTGTTTTTCTCTGGCTGTTTTTTTATTTTTCATTATTTTTAAATAAAAATTCTTTATTGTTGAAAGTATTACCTATGCCCTCCTTTTCCACCCATTAACCCCTTCTAGCCCTCCTCACCCCACCCTGCCCTCAGGCCCTCACCACCCCATTTTCTGTGGCCATAGGCCTAGCATATATGCATACAAGGTTCTTGGTTGATTACTTCCCATCCACCCACCCTCCCCCGCCTTCCCTCCATGCTTCTGTTCCATGCTGCCATGTTTTCTGTGTGTCTGTGTTTGTTTTTTTTAAGAAAAATGTTTTTATTGATTTCAGGGAAAGAAAGGGAGAAGGGGAGAGAGATAGAAACAGCAATGATGAGAATCATCCATTGGCTGCCTCCTGCACGCCCCCTACTGGGGACTGAGCCCAAAACCTGGGTATGTATCTTGACTGGGAATCAAACTAGCGACCTCCTGGTTCATGGGTTGATGCTCAACCACTGGGCCACACTGGCCAGGCATATTTTTAAACTTTGCAATAATAGCCATCCTAACAGATGTGAAGTGGTATCTCAATGTGGTTTTGACTTGCATTTTCCTGAAGATTAGTGATATTGAACATCTTTTTATGTACCTGTTGACCATTTGGATTTTTTCTTTAGAAAATGCAATCCCACTTCTGGTTATATATCCAAAGGAAATGAAATCTAGATCTGAAGGGCTATCTGAACTCCTATGTTCATTGAAGCATTATTCACAATAGCCAACATGGAAACAACCTAAGTGTCCGTTGAAGGATAAAGAAAATATGTTATATGTATATAGTGGCATATTATTTAGCCTTTTCTTAAAAACGAAAAATTCTGCCATTAGTGACAACATGGATGAACTGGAGGACTTTATGCTAAGTGAAATAAGCCAGACACACGAAGATAAATACTTCATGATCTCTCTTATATGTGGAATCTAAAACAGTCAAACTCATAGAAATAGACTAGAAGGGTGGTTACCAGCAGATGGGATGGAGGAGTGATGGGAGAAAGGGGGGCATACAGGTCAGTCAGGTACAAACAATTATGACATGAATAAATCTGGAGACCTAATGGTACAGCATGGTGATTATAGTTAACTAGAGGCCCAGTGCACAAAATTTGTGAACTGGGGGGAGGGGGGCAGGTCCCTCAGCCCAGCCTGCACCCTCTCACAGTCCGGGACCCCTCAGGATGTTTGCCTGCCGGCTTAGGCCCGATCCCCCCCAGGGGTCCCCAGCAGGCGGACATCCCTCTTGCAGTCCGGGACCCCCTTACTCCTTACCACCTGCCTGCTCACTGCTCTTTACTGCTTGGCTTGCTGTATCTCCCCCTGGTGGGGAGAGACTGCGGGAAGACTCCAGGGCATGTCCGGCCCATCTCGCTCAGTCCCGATCAGCCAAGCTAACCTACTGGTCAGAGCATCTGCCCCCTGGTGGTCAGTGCACATCATAGGGAGCGGTTGAGTGGCCTTAACATATCATTAGCATATTATGCTTTGATTGGGTGAACGGTTGACTGGACGACCAGACACTTAGCATTTTAGGCTTTTATTATATAGGATAATAATATATTGTATACTTGAAATTTTCTAAGAGTAGATTTTAAGTATTTTCACCACACACCCACAAAAAAATGGTAACTATATGAGGTGATAGATATATTAATTAGTTTGACTGTGGTAATCATTTCACAACATATATGTTTATAAAAACATCATGTTGTAGCCTGGCTGGTGTGGCTCAATGGTTGAGTATCAACCTATGAATCAGGAGGTCAGGGTTCGATTCCTGGTCAGGGCATATGCCTGGGTTGTGGGCTCAATCCCCAGTAGGGGGGCAAAGATTTATTTATATTTATTTTATATATTTAAATGCCATTTAACAAAGAAAAATCAACCAAAAAAATGAGTTCGCGTGTCACCTCTGACATGCGTGTCATAGGTTCGCCATCACTGGCCTGAGGACTGAAGGGTCCCAGGTTCAATTCCAGTTAAGGTCACATACGTAGGTTGCAGGCTTGATCCCCAGGCCCAGTAGGGGTGCATGTGGGAGGCAACCAATCAATGTCTCTCTCTGTCAGTCTCTCCCCCTCCCTTCCACTCTGTCTAAAAAATTAATGGAAAAATATCCTTGGATGAGGATTAAAAAAAACACACAAAAAACCCCCCACCACATCATGTTGTGCACCGCACATTAATTATACCTCAATAAAGCTGGGGGGCGGGGAAGAAAAGAGAAGAATGACTTTCTTTTCGAAGAGGCGGGGGAAGTGGTTTTGGTTTTGGGTGTGGGTGAAAGGTGGGGTGTTGCACATGCAGCATTCGGCGAAGGGAAGGAAGAAATGATTGAGCCACTGCGAGGTTCCGACGTGGGGACAGTGTGGGGAAGGGGCTGGTCAGGGGGCCTACATAGAGGGGAGGCACCTTTGTGGTGAGCTGGGGGAATACAGCCTACCAGCTGTGAGCTCACTGGGCTTCAGGCGCACTGCAGTGTCCTGAGCAGATGGAAGTAAATCCTTAGACACATAACCACTATATAGCAGTGCAAGAAGTAATCAGGGCGAGAGCACAGAAATATGGTGAGAAACAGCCTCCCACCTAAATACAGAACACGGGTCTTAGATCCAGCTCTGCCTTGGACTACCACGTCCACAAACTGTACTCACTCTGACAGTTGCTACTATGTCTCAATTTCCCCGTCTGTGCAATAAAAGAGGTTTGTACTTCTCCTTTCCTACCTACCTCAGAGAATTACTGAGACTTAAAAGATTCTAACGTTTCCCATGTCAGGCGGCATTGTGTCAAATAATGGCCGTTGCCAAAAACCCTTCCCCCAGTTATTTCTTGACAGAAATGCTGAAGTTTTGCATATCTTACAACGTTCCCTCTTATTAGTGTGTCCTTCAAGCTAATCGCTTGACCAAGAGAAGTGCTGAGCTAGCCACACCACGAGCAAAAGTCCCACAGTCTTCACCCTCTGCAGGTTATCACCTTGTGGCAGTTTCCCTTTTCACCCTTGTCGCTGAGTTACATGAATATTTATTTGTGTCTGACTAATTGAATCACTGTCCCGGGACACGCTCCCACCTCCAGGCCTTACTCATTCTGGAATGTCTGCTGTCTTGCCTGCCTAACCAAATATTATTCTTCCTTCGAGGCCAGACTTAGTTCCGCTGTCCCATAAGCCCCTTCTTACCCTCAAGCCCATGGAACTTGACCGCTTGGGCTCGAACACGGCATTGTGACTTAGTTCCATGATGGTTCTTCGTCTGGTGCAGGCTGTGAAGTGTCCTTTCTCTCTCTGGCAACATTCTCTGGATGCTTATGATGGACTAAGTGCTTTGTATTCAATGAGATAAAAAAAACCATTATTATCCTCCTTTTAGAGGTGAGAAAACCCAAGCTTTGTAACCTGTCAAGTGACAAACTGACACCACATGGCTAAGTGCCCAGCTCTACATCTGAGGTTCCCATTCTGTGGAGCAAGAGCTGCCCAGATACGGAGGAACATCCAGCCGTCTCTGTAATAGACAGGAGAGACATGCAAAATGGTCACATAATAGAAGGACAATTGTGGTAAGTGCAATGAAGGAGAAAGAATTTGTACAAACAGCTCAAGCCTGGGACTTGTGGTGAGAAGACATAAATGACTAGAAGAAGTGGGTCTAGAAGGTAGATGTTTCAGCATTCTATTGCTATGCTTCTGCTGCTTAAATGACCTCTCCCTACCCACTTATTATTTTACAATTGTACAGGTCAGAAGTTCTGCAAGGCGTGGCCGGGTTCTCTTAGCATCACAAGGCTGAAATCAAGGTGGCGAATAGACTGAGTTCTGGGGGAAACCTGTTTCCAAGATCACTCTTCTTGTTGGCAGAAGTCAGTTCCCTGCTGCTATGGGAATGAGGTCCATTTTTCCTGCTGTCCGCTATCAGGGCCACTCTCAGTGCCTGCATTCCTTGACAGGCGGCCTCCTGCATCTTAACTCCTGCAACAGCTTGCCAAACCCTTCTTGTGCTTCTAACTTGTAACTTCCTCTTCTGTGACCAGCTGGAGAAAACTCTGCTTTAAATGGGCTAATGTGGTTAGGTCAGGCCTGACTGGATACTCTTCCCATCTTAAATTCGATAATGTCACCTAATTACAGAAGCAAAATCCATCACATTCACACTCCAGGGGATTATACCAGGGGTGAGAAATCTAGAGGGATGTCTCAGACTTTCACCTACCACAGCAGATAAGACTTGGACAAGCAGAGAGAGCTTTCCAGTGAGAAAGAGTATAGGCAAAGCTCCAAAGTGGAACTCCAACAGGGATTACTGGAGATTGTAAGCACGTCTGTGGGTGACTGCTCCGTTGATAATAATAATAGCTCCCTTTACACAGATCCTATGAGGGTCATATGTCACTTGTCCAAAGAAAGCAGTTCAGGCAGAGAGAAGGAAGCCACTGGCCAGAGGCCCAGCCCAATCAGGTTGTAAAGTTGGGATTATGGCTTGAGCTCTGGATGACTCTAGCTCGTCTCCTCTGCACGGCTTAACCCACCTGCCTGTGGGTCTGGGTGGGAAGCAGAAGGTAAGGTTGGTCAGAGGTCAGACTGTGACGGGTATTGACGTGACCGTGTGTAACGGGTGCCACAGAAGATTTCAGACGGTGCATGTAGGAACGGGGGCGGGGGGGGGGGGGAAGCAGGGAAAAGATGTGGATATGGATATGGATATGGATATGGATGGAGGGGAACACATGGTCTGGGTGGGCAATGGTGTAGAGTATGTCCTCACTTAACGTCATTGATAGGTTCTTGGTAATTCTGACTTTATGCAAAAGGACCTATAATGAAACCAGTTGCACCATAGGCTACTTGATATAAAGTAGAGTTAAGTTTCCATGGCATATTTCTGGTCACAAAAATGTTTCCAAATTTCTAAATAGAGACCCACACACGTCTGATATTAAACATTGAAATAAATGTGAGTTCTGCATACATTTAAGAAAGATTAATAAAAACAAGTAAGAAAATGATTCTCCCACCCATTCATTCCAGTTTAGGTTGCAGGGGGCCGGAACTTATTCCGGCAGCTCAGGTGCAAAGCAGGTACCCACCCTGGACAGGACAAGATCCCACTGCAGGGCGCACTCGTGCATACAGCATGCTCACTCAGACCGGGACAACTTAGACCTGTCAAGTCACCTCACTTGCACATTTTTGGGATGTGGGAGGAAAGTGGAGTACCTGGAAAAACCCACACAGACTCGGGGAGAACGTGCCAACTCCACACAGACAGTGGCCCTAACTGGAAATTGTTCCCTGCCCCGCCCCCATCAATGTTGTAACAGAACAACATTGAATGAAATGATGTCATTCAAGGAGGTTAATATGGCCAGCCAGGAGGAGCCTGGATTAGAAGACTGGATATGTTGCAGTTAAAAATACTATCACATAAGTATATCATCAGCAAAGTGGAGGCAGAGTGAGGATTACAGGGGAAAAAAATCACATATAGTTCCATCATTCAAGTGTTACTCCATTGGTACCCCTTACCCTTGTGTTCTAAGATTGCCAGTGGATGCCTGAAACCATGAATAGTACTGAATCCTCGACTATGTTTTTCTTATATACACCAATGATAAAGTTTAATTTATAAATTACACAAGATATTAACACTAAGTAATAATAAAATAGAACAATTATAACAATATGCAGGGAGGGGCGAAAGTAGTTTTACAGTTGTTCGTATGAAAAATAATACGATTCTTGTAAGGATACAAGAATAAACTCTGTATTTCACATATAACTATAAAGCTACTTTTGCCCCATCCTGTACTGTAATAAAGTTATGTGGCCTTTCTCTCTCTCTCTCTCTCTCTCACTCACACACACAATATCTTACTGTATTTTACTCACCCTTCTTCTTCTTTTTATTGTTTAAAGTATTGCATCTCACCCTTCTTCTTGTAATGATGTGAAATAATGAAATGTACACACGATGAGATGAAGTGGGGGGAATGAGACGTTATTAAGTAAAATAAGGATTAGTTGAACTCAAGCACTGTGATACTGTGACAATCCATCTGACAACCTCCACAGCTACTAAGTGACAAAGGAGTTGGTAAGGATACAGCTTGGATACGGTAGACAAAGGGATGACTCACATTTGGGTGGGACAGAGTGAAACATTGAAAGAATTTTTCACACTGTTCAGAATGGCACACAATTTAAAACTTACGAATTGTTTATTTTTGGAATTTTTTAAAAAAATATTTTGGACCTGCAGTTGACCTTGGGTAACTGAAACTGCGGAAAGCAAAACGGTGGAGATGTGGGCGAAACTGTTGTATCTCCATGTGAAATAATGAGCAGAGAAGACAAGCGTGGGAGCCGTGTGAGGACGAGACAAAATTTTTATTAGTTTTGATGAGGGTCTCCAAAAGGAATGGAAGTTCCTAGGTAGCTGCTTAGTAATTAAAAGTCAGTCCTGGTCAGAACTGGGTTACCTGCTATGTCACTTAGGGCCAAGTCATGGGTGTGCAATCGGTGTAGTTACGGGGGACATAGAGCTTCACTTTGGGGTCTAAGGCTCTGCAGTCACTGTTTTGATTCTTCTTAATTTTATCTTTGAGTATTTTAGAAGTCCAGGGGGATAATGGAACGTGCACTTGGAGCCTCATCTTTTGCTTAGTCCTGTCCTGTCTCCAATCATCTCCCTTGGGTGGGTTTTCATCTGCTTGCTTGACCCCACCCCTGTCCAGTGACGCCTGCTGCCCTCTGTTCTGTCTTGGGGCAGGGTTCCATGTGTGCTCCCCATCATGTCTAGGGGTGAGAAAGAAGGTGGCCATTCTCAACCCAAGCTCTCAATGCCCCAGGATGAGCCTCTTGCCCTCCCTCCAGTGTGGAGGTTGCAATACCTTTGGAAGTCACCTATTTGCTGTGGGTTGGGGAGGCAGGCCTGTAAGGAGGGTAGATGCCTTTGTCCCTCGCAGGGAACCTCATGTCAGCAGCTGGCAGGATGGGTCTTCAGGCAACCAGGCATGGGCCACCAAGTTCCTGTGGGGGGTCTGTATTTACCACAGAGGTATTCCCCTGCCCAGGAAGTGCCACATTAAATAGCAAATTAAAAAAAAAATACCATAAAAGCCCTGGTCGGTTTGGCTCAGTGGATGGAGCGTCAGCCTGCAGCCTGAACGGTCCTGGGTGCGATTCCGGCCAGGGGCACATGCCCGGGTTGCGGGCTCGATCCCCAGTGGGGAGCGTGTGGGAGGCAGCCAATCAATGATTCTCTCTCATCATTGATGTTTCTCTCTCTCTCTCCCTCTCCCTTCATCTCTGAAATCAATAAAAGAAATATATTAAAAAAAATACCATGACAGGTTGAGAGAGAGCATACCAAAGAAAGGAACAAGGTTTATACTGTAGTATCTTTAACGGTACCATTTCCCTGCTTTTTGAACAAGCAATCCACATTTTCATTTCATACTGGGCCCCACAAATTGAGTAGCTGGTAATCTTTTTTGTTTGTTTGTTTTGCTAATCCTCACCCAAGGATATTTTTTCCATTGATTTTTAGAGACAGTGGAAGGGAGAGGGAGAGATAGAGAGAAACATCAATGTGAGAGAGGCACATCGATTGGTTGCCTCCTGCTGCACCCTGACCAGGGCCTGGGAACCTGCAACCAAGACACGTGCCCTTGACTGGAACCAAACCGGGGACCTTTCAGTCCGAGGGCCACCACTCTAACCACTGAGCCACCAGCTAGGGCCAGTAGTTGGTAATCTTAAACAAAGGGTTTATACACTGCCTAGAATTTAGAAAGTACCAAATAAATGTTATTTTAAAATAGAGTTATAGAAATACGTTGCCTACAAGGACATGAAAGCCGTAACCAAAGAGTGAAAATAAAGGAAAGGAGGGTTGGGTTTGGGTGAAAAAGGTAAAGCGATTAAGCAGTACAAATTGATAGTTATAGAAAAGCCACAGAGATGTGGGTTATAGCATAGGGAATATAGTCAATAACACCCTTATGAATATGTGTGGGGACAGGTGGGCACTTGGGGCAGTGGGGGCGGGGGCGGCACTCTGTAGGATACGTGATTTTCTGGCTGCTTTACTCTACATTTGAAACTGATACAGAGTGATGTTGAATGTGAATTGCAATTTAAAAATTAAAAAATGAATAAAAAGTGAAGGTATCATGAAAAGGAAAAGTACAGGATTTGGCAAACGCACAGCAGAAAAGGGATATATATTACCAGGTAAAAATAACTTCAGAAAATACACAGAACAGCTCACACATAGTTTAGCCTTTTGTGAAATGTGGGCTCTTGAGAAATACGTTAATTTGAATTGAGCATCTTCTGCTTGGCGGTATTAGTGAAAGTGTTTCATTTTGGAATGAGGAAGCATGGGCGGAAGAGAATTTGAGGCGAGGAAGACATTTAGAAGATGTCTTATACACTGTGTGCTGTGAGAGCAACCTGTAATTTGATTTTATTTATCAAAATGTAAAATGAACATACTTTAGCATTGTCACTTCACTTCTAGGTATCTGTCCCAGATCAATACAACATGTGTATAACATAGAGGCAAGTACAATGGTGGCCATGCAGAATTGTTTTTTGTTTTTTTTTAATATTTTTATTGATGTCAGGGAGGAAGGAAGAGGTAGAGAGAGATAGAAACATCCATGAGGAGAGAGAATCACAGATAGGCTGCCTCCTGCACACCCCACACTGGGGATGGAGCCCACAACCTGGGCATGTGCCCTGACTGGGAATCCAACCCTGACCTCCTGGTTCAGAGGTCAACGCTCAGCCCCTGAGCCACGCCGGCCGGGCCAGAATTGTTTTTTAATAGTGAAAAACAGAATCCAACCTAAATGCCAACTACTGGGAAATTGTTTGATTTCATGCAATGAAATACCATGCAAGCCCTTAAAAAAAGAATGAGGTAGAAAGATAACCAGGGGATTTTAATTAAGAGGAAAAAAGATCGAGTCCCAGGAAAATGTTTAATCCCATTTATTTCGAAAATATATATGTACACACACACACACACACACACACACACACAGACAAAGGTCTACAAAGCGACACACCAAACTGTTAATAGTATCTTTGAGGAGGAGAGTGGGTGGAGTGTCTGTGAATGAATGGGACGCTCATGTTCCAGTCTGTGCACCTCTGTTGTTTGCATGTTTTTCTAAAATCGTTTCCACGTCCTGCTAAGAGGGAGCGGAGTGAGTATTTTGAGGACCTCTTGTGAAGGGAAGGTTGGGAAGGGGACGAGCAGACAGACCGGTGGCTCCCGGGTCTCAGCCCACTGCAGCCAGCGGGAGGTGAGGCCCCGCCTCCTGAGGTGACTCCGCAGAGGGGCGGAGTTCCGCGGAACCCGGCCGGGGGCGGCCCGGGGGCGGGGCCACCGATCCCGCCGCACGCCCGCTCCCACCATGCCCTTATAAGGCGCGCCCGGCGTTAGGGTTTGGGAATCCAGTCGCCATCCCCGCGGCGCAGCCCGATCCCAGACCCCTCCCTTGGGAATGGGGGCGGGGCTGGGCGGGATCTCGTTGGCGCGGGGCCGGGGGCGGAGCATCTCGAAGTCGGACCAATAGGAGTGGCATCCCGGGTCTGAGCGGCGCTGCCATTGGGCGCGAAGACGCGAGGCGGGGCGGGGCGCCCGTGAGGCTGGTAACGCCGAGGGAAGCCCGGACTCTAGTCGCGGCTCAGAGTCCGTCTGTTCGCGGGTCCTCGGCCCCGCTGTTCCCAGTTAGTTCTCTGTAGCCCGCGGTTCGCCGCCCCGCTCACCGCCGCGATGCCGGTGTTTCACACGCGCACGCTTGAGAGTATCCTGGAGCCAGTGGCGCAGCAGATCTCGCACCTGGTGATCATGCACGAGGAAGGCGAGGTGGACGGCAAAGCCATCCCTGACCTCACCGCGCCCGTGGCCGCCGTGCAGGCGGCCG
>NW_006288853.1:6334041-6340899 GCF_000327345.1 Myotis davidii
GGTGAGCGCGCTGGGCCTGGGGTGGGGAGCGGAACCGGGCGGGAGACGTTCCCGGTCCGCCTGGAGGCTCCCCTTTGCCCACTCGCAGCCTGTGGCTTTGCACCTGGGCTCTGGAGCCAGACGGCCACGGGTTCGAATTCAGACTCCCTCGCGCTGTGACCTTGAGCATGCCTCTGAGCCTCTCTGGGCCTCAGTTTCCTCATCTGTAGAATGGGGTCAATCATGATAATGCCTGCCTTGGGGGTTCGTTGTGAAGATTCAGCGAGGCGGCATTATACAGTGCTCAGCACAGCGTAGGAGCCATACCAAGTGCTTAATAAATGGTAGTTAATTGGCGGAGGGATGGCCCCTTTCACGCTGAAGCAGGCTGTCGCCCCTCACGCTGACAGCCGTCCTCTCGGCTCCGTCTTAGGCCTCCCCTATCTGGCCTAGGGGCTGAGGGGCTCCCCTAACTAATTCCTTCCCTTTCCTTCCTGGGATTCTAGAGCCACGCCGCTCTCCTTTTTAATGCTTCTGCCCCTGACCCGGGGACCTGCCTCACCCACCACCCTTCCTTCCCCCGTGCTCCCTGCCGCCGGCCCTTTTGTCCACTTGTCTTCCTGGCTGCTCATCCGTCTGTCTCCTCCTCCCTTCCCGGGCATTCTCCTTCTGCTCACACCCCTGGCACTCTCAGACCCCGTGTAATTTCTTTACGTAGTAATTCATGGCCACGAACTAATCCCTTTCGCGGAACCCTGCTGCTGCCTTTCATTTCGTACCCTCCCCTGGCGATTTCCACGTAGCTTTACCTGCTGTCAAACGGCTTCCTCCCATTGGGGCCTCTCCCGACTCCGGGCCCTCCTCTCGGCCCCTCCCCCTGGCGGGAAGCAAGATGGAGCTGCTGGGAGAGGCCTGTGGAGTCTGGGACCTGCGGGGCCCCTGCCAGGGAGCAGGACCGGGGTCCCCCCCACCCTCCCCAGTCCAGGCTCTTCCGGTGGCTGCGGGGCGCTGCAGGGTCTGTAGAGCACAGCTGTGATTCACCGCAGGTGATTCCTGCAGAGGCAGAGCCACCTCTGAAGCAATCACCCTTTTCCTTCCCACCCTGGCTGGTGAGTCAGCCTGCTGCTGCCTGTGAGCGACGACTTGACCGGCTTTGGGAAAAGTTCAGTCTAGGGGTTGAGCTCTGTAAATAGTGTGTCAGCGTGGCTGGGAGGCAACTGCGGGCCTGGGTGGGGCTTGGTTACTTATCTGATTAGAGCACTTGACTGCACTAGAGGCACTTCAGCAGCTGAAAGTCTTCACCAGTTTTCAGGGGCCCCTCATCTGTCCACGGCAGTTGAGGACACGGGGAAGTAGGAAGACCTGGAGGAGACACTGTTGACCAACTTTCTGATCTGCCTTCTGCAGAGATGTAGCAGGATTCTCTGCAGTCAGCATGTGTTCATTCAGAATGTCTAGTTCTGCATTGTTCTTTTTTTTAAATATAGAACCAATTTTAATCTTAAGACTCCAGAGTACATTCCTATGTGGTGTTGTCTAACATGGCTCCATTCCAGGCCTCCATTTTTCAACAAATAGGAGACAATGTAAAGAGACAAGGTAATAGTGGCCCTCCAAGGAGTACTTCAGGAAATGAAAGCTTAAAACCATATGTTGCACTTGGAACGGAGCTATTGTAGTCTAGGGGTTGATATCTGGGTAGGCTATTTAGAGAAAAGTTATTTATGAGGTTCAGTGCATGAATTAATAAGAATTGAGTGTCTGCTATACAGGGAGCATTGTAATAAGTCAGTGGTTCTCAGGTTGGGCTGTGCATCAGAATCCCCTGTGGGGCTTTTTAGAAATAAAGATGTCTGTCCATCTTCCACCCATTCTTACTGAGGAGCTTTCCCAGGGGGTTGGGTAAAGACCTTTGTATTTTAAAGAAGCTCCATAGGTGGGTTGAGATTTACTTTTAGTTAGGAAGCACTGTAATAAATACCTTGAGACAAATATGAAGGAATAAGACCCACCAGTTATAAGCTGAAAAAAAATTACATGTATGTAGTTATATACTTCCAAATACATACAAAATAAAGGACCTGAGATTGGTGGTCAATATGAATTAGAAAGTGGGGAGAATTGTGGTGACAAATAGTCAATCATGAACAAAAGATACTTGTGAGTAAGTCACTTCCAGGTTACCCCAAGTAGATTGTCTGGATTAGCTTCGGAGGCAAGTTGGAGAGAAATTGGAGAGGGTCAGTGCATGACATATGGGCAGTGTAACAGAAGACCTTATCCAGTAAGATGAACGAAGAGTGGGAGAGAGGAGGAGAATAGAGTGAAGGAGATATAGGTTGTGTTCTGGGGAGGCCAGAGGACCTACCCGTTGCTTATTATTACCAGTGTCACCTGTGGCCCTTAAGTCTGTGCTGCTGCGTATTGTGATGAGTCGTGTTCATGTGTCAGCGTCCCAACTTGATTGTTTCTGGAGAACAGGCCTTGTTTGATATTTCTTTATGTGCTCCTCAGTTCTTCCCCACACACAATGGCTTCATGAATATTGTTGAAGGAAAGAAGGAACGGTGGGGAAGGGGGATAAATTAGGAGATTTTAAAAATTGGTTGATCATAAAGAAAATGAGGGCCTGGATTTTTTAGTATGATGGGGAAAATGGAGAAGGAATTAGAAGTGATATCTATTAGAAACATAGAATAAGAGGAATTAATAGAACTTGATAATAGAACTCAGGAAAAAATGTATCACTATAAAATAATGAAACAGATTTTTAAATAAATATTCTGGAATTTATATCCTTCAGGTTTCTTTCAGTTACCTTGGGAGGTTATGTCCTTATTTCACTGCTTCTGTTTGGGAATTCCTTACAGATTATATACATAAATATGTCAAATCAGTCTTGTTTTATTTTGGTCATGAAAGTTTTTTCCAAAGTGAGCATTCCTTAGCCCTGCTACGTCATGGACCATTCTTGAGTCTAAATGACTTTTGGATATTTCAAAAATTAGTATTTACCAGGTGAAAATGAAATTCTCAATTGTTAAGCAATCATCATCCTCTTATTATAATAGGTTATTTATTGAGACCCTTTTTAATGTCAAAGCAATAAGTTGATACTGGGCAGAATAAGTATAATACTGGACTGGAAGTCCAAGGTGGCCCTACGGAAGTGAAGGACCATGGAAGTTCAAAGAAATGTGACATTACTTTTCAGGAGAGCATGCGGAAGGCTTCATGGAAGATGTAACATTTGAACTGGTCTTAAAGTTAGGTGGGATTTGAACATTTAAAGATGTGATAGGGGGTGTTGCAAGTAGAAAGAACTACCTAAATTGAGACTCTGAGGACCAAATGTTGACTTAGGGCATCATTAAGGTAACTCTTTCTTTGGGGTAGACTCATTTGGATTTGTAATTTCATGTATATTTGTTAAACAAAAGTAGTCTGGTCACTTTACTAGTAAATGCATATCTATCGCAGCTGCGTCATTACTTTTATTCCATTTTTAGGGAGGGGATAGGATGGGAATATTTATTTACATGTTCCTTTTTCAACTCAGGATCCTGAACAAGATCATTGTTTAAAGACAATTATATGTAATTCACATAACATATAATTTGCCCATTTAAAGTGTACCATCAGTGCAATCTAATTTTCAGACAGTTTGGTCCTCTCAAAAAGAAACCTCATATGCATTAGCAGCCACCCCCATCCCCACCTCTGGACAACCACCAATCTACTTTCTGTCTCTCCATAGAGTGTGCCTATTCTGGCCATTTCATATAAATACAATAATAAAATGTATATCCTTTTGTTTCTCACTTATTTCTCTTAGCAGATTTTCAAGGTTTATCCATGGTGTAGTATGTATCAAAACTTCATTCCTTTTTGTTGCTGAATAATATTCCATTGTATGGAATAAGGCCATTCTAAACACTTGAGAGTGATTCTGCTGTACTAATAAAACAATTTTTTTCTTAATACTTTCCCATCCTAATCTTACAGATGCTGTAGGTCAGAGAAATTAAGTGACCTGCCCATAGTGACACAGCCCGTTAGTGATGAAGTTTAGGCTCAAGAAGAGAAACTGTTTCTCTGACTGAGGACCCTGTGCTTTGTTCACTCCACCGTTCTACATCCACTTCGAAAAAAGCTGTGAACTATTAGTGGCATTTTTCTACCTAGAATCAGAAGCAAGAGGAATGCTGTTGGTGATAGAGTTTCCATTTGTCTTAGCCCTGGCAAGAGTGTCTGTTTAAAGCCTGGTTTTGGCCTGGCCTGTGTGAAGGGCCTATATGAAAGGAATGATGTGAAGGTAGGGTTCTGTTTCAGCGACGTTCAATTTCACAGCATTTCTTTCTTTTTAATTAAGAAATAAGAGTAGGTACAGGTCAGCACGAAAGTACTTATGCCTGCAAAACAGATAAAGGCTTTTTATAGTGCATATTGCTGCTTAGCTTGAAGCCTACTAGAACTAAATAGCATTTAAAGAAGGTTTGTGGAGCCTTTGGGGAGTCATGAAGTTTCATTTGAAAAACTTTGTCTCAAGATCAAAAGAGATATAAGAATGGGACAGATGTGAACTTTGTTTCCATAATACTTAATATTTATTCATGTGATTGATAGAACAGAAGAGTTTTAGAGATTTTATGTTTCTATAACTAAGTTTATAACGAATTGGAGCCCTGATTTAAATATTTAGTATATCTACACAGTAGAAAGTTGGGCATTTCTAAAGCTGTTTTATTTTATTTTAAGTATGTTTTTATTGATTTCTCAAAGAGGAAGGAGAGGGATAGGAAGATGAAAATATTGATGAGAGAGAAACATTAATCGACTGCCTCCTGCACACCCACTACAGGGGATCGAGCCTGCAACCCAGGCATCGAATAATCGGTGACCTTGGTTCCTGGGTCCATGTTCAACCACTGAGCCACACTGGCCGGACCTAAAGCTATTTTATAAGTAGTACTGGTGTAACACTAAGAGCACAAAATAAAAGAGCAAAAGTCCTAAGTATCAAGCATAATAAGTTGGTTTCTTCTGTTACAGTCCAGGAGTAGGGGGAACATGAATGTAAATACTTTCATGGGTTGGGACTTATTTGGATTTTAATATTTCTTGTATATTTGTTTAACAAGTAGTCATTTTATATGCTTTTAAAGTTACTGGTCATTTATATTTGTATAAGATGCTTATGTTTCATATGTATCACAATTGAGAGGGTGATCATTTTAAAAGACTTCTGACAACTTTCTGGTCTTTTATTGCACGTTTAAGAAGGGGGTAGGGTGGGAATATCCTCATCCACAGTCTACAGGCCAGCATACTCTCTTGTGACGTTCATCAAACCTGGTCAGCGTTTGCCTTCTCCACTAGATGGTAGGTTCCTCCGTGGCAGGGACCATATCTGTTGTATTCATCCCTCTATTTCCAGTGTCAGGCTGGTCATACGT
This sequence comes from Myotis davidii, assembly GCF_000327345.1. NCBI lineage: Eukaryota > Metazoa > Chordata > Mammalia > Chiroptera > Vespertilionidae > Myotis > Myotis davidii. The sequence goes on from NW_006288853.1 coordinate 6,339,477, forward strand.
GTGCAATATAACTTTTTTTTCTTTTTTACTAAATGAACATATAGTATTTATTTTTTAGGTACAAAATGTTGTAATAGGAATTTTTGTGCAACAAATATTTCCTGTCCCCAGCTTTCAAACATCTGGTATAGCTGAATTTGAGCAGTCTCATCAAATTTATAATGGGCTTTGTCTGAAACAAGTAGAATATATACTAAGAGGGAGGAATGAATGGCCGACTGCCCATTGTTTGAGATAACAGAAGTGTCCAGGCTATTCTGGGTTATGGTTCTCTGTTTCAGAGTCATTTCAGCTATGCAGGCCACTTACTAAATTCATAACATGAGAATATGTTCTTCCTGTCTGAAAGTGTCATTAGGATTTTGTCTTTTTAAATTGGGAGTCTCTTTTTACAGTTTAACCATTAGACCAGGCGTTGGCATAGTTAGTTGAACCCCTGCTGGTTACAGTGTGATATCATACTTTGAGCCATGAATTCCCCATTAAAAGACCTTTATTTACTTGAACCCCATGGCAGGAAACAAAGATATCATGAAGTTGATCTGCTGCTTTTTTGCTTTCTGGCTGATCTGGGCCCAGCCTTTCCTTTGAACCTTATGTCATGGTCATGACAGTGGGGTATATTTTTACATTGTAAGCCAGCATTAGATCTGTATCGAAAGAAGTAGTAGTTCTTAATGAGCAAATGTCAGAGATTAGCAAGGTTTCTCTCTAAAACAATGGAAGGACTTGCTGAGCAAGGACATGTTCTATCAGTTCATGTTGCTTTCAGGAAGGTCTGCCCTTAAATCGTCCCTATATATAGACAAAACTAGAAGAAAACATAAATGTAAGGCTGTTTAAAGCTGTCAGTGCTATGTAGTATAAATACTTCAGTGAGCTTTACGGAGTAAAGTTCAAATCTGTAATAAGACTCTGAAACACCCAGAAAAGAATTTGATATATTGGTGAAAGGACCTCCTATTGGAGGCTTTCATTTTCCTTGTACTCTAAACCTAGAATTCTTGCAATATAGGGTGTCCTGAAAAATGTTTACACATTTTAACAGCTAATAACTTGCCTAATTTTCACTCCTTTTCAGGTTTAACTGATTTGAAATAATGGATGAAGCCAGAGTAAGCTTTGAACAAAGAAAATTTATTCTAAAGTGCCATTAGACGTTTAAAATATTTTTTTATGGGGAAACATAAACGATAAAGTTTACGGTACACAACTGGTAACAGTCAATGAATTGAGGGCACACAAACACCGAATGAAATGATTATTGGTGTTTGTGATTCCATTGCTTCGGGTTATCAGCAGTGCCTAGACCAGAATGGTCATCAATTTGAAAACAAGAATTGACAAAAAAAATATTTATTTCTGTAGATTCTTTTAAATTTTGAAAATGAACTGTATGTTAATAAACACTGACTTTATAATA
>NW_006288853.1:6341216-6344752 GCF_000327345.1 Myotis davidii
ATTTTTAACTTGAGAGAGTGAGCTTTGCTTATGGTGTCTATTTAGCAAGCTCAAAGATTCCTCCAAACGTACAGTATTTTATTGAATAGTGTATTGTAAGTAATGACTTTTTGTCATGCTTAGCCTTCATATTGTCTTCCAAAAAGAATAAGATTTTACTTGTTACTAAACTATTACATTTTCATTGTTGAAATTAGAGTATCTATTTTTAGACACAGTCTCAGTGTTTCTCAGTATTTTTCAGTGTGTTTGAACTTGATTTGTCTTTTACTCTCTTTGTCTTTTCTCTCCAAACCAATCTATGTTTCCTTGGATATAAATCCAAACTTAACTATATACAGATGCACTAGCTTTTATTCTTGTTCACCATTAAATCCCTCCCGACCCTCCCAAAATGGTGGCGAAGTAACACTGACACTTTCCCAGGACCAAACTGGAAATACAACTAAAATACAGAAAAGCCACTGTGAAAAATCAGTTGAAGACTACCTGGAGAGAACACTGATAACCAAGAATGGAAAGTGGAGACGTATAGAGACTGGTAGGAAGTGGGGAGATGCAAAAGGGGTGGCTGGGCTCAGACAGCAGGTGAAAGTCCAGAGGGATATCTCAGCTGTGGGGGGTTCCCAACTGAGAACTCTGGGGTCTAAATCCCAAGCTGGGCTCCCCAGCCCGGAGCACCAGAACTGAGAAAGGTGTCCACATAACATCTGGCTGTGAAAAGCATCAGGGTTGCTATCTGCCATTGAGAGATGGCTGGACATATAGGAGCCCTCTTAAAGGGCCAATGCACAAAAGTTTGTGTGCAGCCACTTACCTTGGGCTCTGGCAGAGGGAAGGCAGAGTGAACTGGAGCTGTGTGAGGAGAGTCCCAGGTTGGGGGCTCTGTGGTAGGAGCTCAAAGGACAGTCACCCCAGTTTCCTGTGCTGAGTCATTCACTCATGCTGCGGAGGACATCTTTCTCCTATGGACCTTTGCTATCCAGGCGGTTTTGGCCTGGGGGAAAGGCAGTTGCTACACCCTGTTGGAAGACCTCTTGCCTCACCCTGTGGTCAATAGCCTGAGGCTACCCAGCCAGCATGGCGCAATGGTTGAGCATCTCCCTATGAACCAGGAGGCCAGGGTTCGATTCCCAGTCAGGGCACATGCCCAGGTTGCAGGCTTGATCCCCAGTGTGGTGTGTTCAGGAGGTAGCTGATCAATGATTCTCATCATTGATGTTTCTATCTCTCTCTCCCTCTCCCTTCTCTGAAATCAGTAAAAAAAAATTTAAAAAAAGAGAAAGAATAGCTTGAGGCCAATAAAGGCTGATAACTATCAGACTACAGAGAGAGGGTCTCTGGAGGCTTTGAGTCTTTGCCTGACCTAATCCCGGGCCCAGGGCTAGGAAAAGACAACCTTATACTGGTCCACATCTTATACTTTCCAAAGGCATCCAGTCCCAGGAGAGGGAACCACAAGCTGTGGATTGCTGATAGCCCCAAATAGGGTACACAGGGCCAGGCAGAAACAGAATCTGATTGTCCTGCAGCAGCTTTACCATGTTAATGGCCTGTCCTGACTCAGGCCTCAGACTTTGCTAAAATCTCTCAAACAAGCAGCAGCTGACATCAGTAGCCCAAACTATCAATAAAAGGCCCCAAAATTTATAGCACTACAGGCCTACCTCAAAAACAAAGGAAGAAAAATCAATAATAAACTATTTAACCCTACAACTTAAAGAACTAGAAAGAGAACAAGAATAACCCAGAGTAAGTAGAAGGAAGGAAATAAAGATTAGAGCATAAATAAATGACATAGAGACTAAAAAAAACCCAACAAAAATAAAATATCAATGAAACCAATAGCTGGTTCTTTGAAATGATAAACAAGATTGATGAACCATTAGCCAGACTCATCAAGAAACAAAAAGGGAGGCCCCAAATAAGTAAAATCAGAAAGGAAAGTGGAGAAGTAACAACTGATACTACAGACATTCAAGGGATTGTAAGAAAATACTATGAAGTATATGCCAACAATGTGGATGAAATGAACTAACTCCTAGAAAAATACAGTCTCCCAAAACTGAATCAGGAAGAAACAGAAAGCCTGAGTAGGCTAATAATAACTGATGCAATAGAAGCAGTAATCAAAAAACTCCCAGCAAACAAAAGCCCTGGTCTGGATAACTTCACAGGGGAGTTTTACCAAACATTCAAAGAAGAACTAACACCTGTCCTCCTCAAACTATTCCAAAAAAATCCAAGAGGAAGGAACACTTCTAAGCTCTTTTTATGAGGCCAGCATTAGCCTGATTTCAAAACCAGATAAAGACACTACAGTGCAAGAGAATTACAGGCCAATATCCCTGATGAACATAGATGCTAAAATCCTCAACAAAATATTAGCAAGTCAGACCCAGTAATATATTAAAAAGATCATACACCATGACCAAGTGGGATTTATTCCAGGGATGCAACATTGGTACAATATCCATAAATCAATAAATGTGATATATCACATAAAGAAATTGAAAGACAGAAACTACATGATCATATCAATAGGTGCAGAAAAAGCATTCGACAAAATCCAACACTCATTTTTAAAAAAATAGATTTATATTGATTTCAGAGTGGAAGGAAGAGAGAGAGAGAGATATAAACATCAATGATGAGAGAGAATCATTAATTGGCTACCTCCTGCATGCCTCAGACTGGGGATCGAGCTGGCAACCCCAGAATGTGCCCTTAACCGGAATCGAACCTGGGACCCTTTAGTCCGCAGCCCGACGCTCTATCCACTGAGCCAAACCAGCTAGGGCCCGACACTCATTTTTTATAAAAACTCTCAGCAAAGTGGGAATAGAGGGATCATACTTCAACATGATAAAGGCCATATATGACAAACCTACAATGAACATCATACTCAATGGGCAAATGCTAAAACCATTTCCCCTAATAATAGGAGCAAGACAGGGATGTCTGCTTTCACCACTCTGGAAATACAATTAAGATACAGAAAAACCACTTGAAAATCAACTGAAGACTACCTGGAGAGAATCAGATAACCAAGAACAGAAACTGGAGACTGCATAGAGTCTGGTAGGAAGTGTGGAGATGCAAAAGAGATGGCTGAGCTCACACAGACAGCAGCTGAAGGTCCAGAGTACTAGAAGTCCTAACCACAGTGATCAGACAAGAAGAAGAAATAAAAGGAATCCAAATTGGAAAAGGGGAAGTAAAACTCTCATTATTCACAGATGACATGATACTGTACATAGAAAACCCTAAAGACTTCACCAAAAAACCACCTGATTTAATAAATGAATTTGGCAATGTAACAGAATACAAAATTAACACCCAGAAATCGATGGCATTTTTATATACCAAAAATGACTTCTCAGAACAAGAAACTAAACAAACAATCCCATTTACTATTGCAATAAAAAATTAAAATAATTAGGAATAAACTTAACCAAGGAGATAAAAGACTTATACTTGGAAAACTACAGGACGTTGAAAAAAGAGATAGAGGAAGATATAAACAAGTAGAAGAA
>NW_006288853.1:6345956-6347858 GCF_000327345.1 Myotis davidii
CTGCGCAGGCGCAGAGGGAAGGGGGGTAGGGGGGTAAGGTGGGTGGGGAGAGATCATTATAGACCTTGTATACATCTATGCATCACCCATGGACACAGATAATAGGGTGGTGAAAGCCTGGGGCAGAGGTTGGGGCTGGGCTGGAAAGGGTCAATGGGGGGAAGAAAGGGGACATATGTAATACTTTCAATAATAAAGATTGAGCCCTAGCTGGTTTGGCTCAGCAAATAGAGTGTCGCCCTGCAGACTCAAGGGTCCCAGGTTCGATTCCGGTCAAGGGCTTGTACCTGGGTTGCGGGCACATCCCCAGTAGAGGGCATGCAAGAGGCACCTGAATCGATGTTTCTCTCTCATCGATGTTTCTAACTTGCTATCCCTTTCCATCTCCCTTCCTCTCTGTAAAAAAATCAATAAAATATATTTTAAAAAACCCAAAAAAGATTGAATAAAAAAACACACCCAAACCCCCAAACTCTTTAATTCATGTTCCTGCTCAAGAATTGCAAAGCAGCCCTAGCCAGTTTGGCTCAGTGGATAGAGTGTTGGCCTAAGGAACGAAGAATCCCGGGTTCTTTTCTGGTCAAGGGCACGTGCCCAGGTTGCAGGCTCGATCCCCAGTAGGGGGTGTGCAGGAGGCAGCCAATCAATGATTCTCTCTCATCATTGATGTTTCTATCTCTCTTCCCTTCCTCTCTGAAATAAAAAGATATATATATATATATTTTTTTTTTTAAAGAAAAATTGCAAAGAAAAGTGAGAAAACTCAATCTGTTACAATACCCCAAGACTTTCTCTGTCATGTGCTGTTTAGGGAGCCATGGTCTACTTAGCTAATTGCTGTTTTAGTAAGTGTGGAATGAAACAAGCTCGAAATGGGTTAGGTTCTGAAAGAACTTCTAATCTCAACATACTTATTAAAGATACTGGTTTTTTAAGTTGATTAAGTCTATTTAACAATGTGCATTATGTGCAGACAAAGGGATAGAGTATGATAAAGTAATAGATAAAAGAAAAACTCGTATAATTACACATAGCAGTTGGGCATTAATTGCCTTCTTTCCAATTCCGGATCAACAGTTTGGGAATGATTGACTTGATTGTGGTTTTTCTTGCCCCTCACTCCCTACTCCCCTAGGTTGTCTCCCTAAGACTTGGTTTCTGGAAGGCAAGGACTGGGTTATATTCTTGATGTTTCTGGTACTGTGCTCATGGAATTCCTTCCACGGGTGTGTTGTGCTTTGCTACTTACCTAACCAGCTAGTCATTCTAGCTCAGCCGTGGGCAAACTACGGCCCGTGGGCCGGATCCGGCCCGTTTGAAATGAATAAAACTAAAAAAAAAAGACCGTACCCTTTTATGTAATGATGTTTACTTTGAATTTATATTAGTTCACACAAACACTCCATCCATGCTTTTGTTCCGGCCCTCCGGTCCAGTTTAAGAACCCATTGTGGCCCTCGAGTCAAAAAGTTTGCCCACCCCTGTTCTAGCTGGTTACTAATGTTGTGGGGCCACAACATTAGAAACAAAGAAACAGAACATTAATTGCCTTCTTTGCAATTCCTTAGTAAGAGCTTTATAGAGTCTGTGTTTTTGTATGCTGGATCAACAGTTTGGGAATGATTGACTTGATTGTGATTTTTCTTGCCCCTCACTCCCTACTCCCCTAGGTTGTCTCCCTAAGACTTGGTTTCTGGAAGGCAAGGACTGGGTTATATTCTTGATGTTTCTGGTACTGTGCTCATGGAATTCCTTCCACGGGCGTGTTGTGCTTTGCTACTTACCTAACCAGCTAGTCATTCTAGCTCAGCCGTGGGCAAACTACGGCCCGTGGGCCGGATCCGGCCCGTTTGAAATGAATAAAACTAAAAAAAAAAGACCGTACCCTTTTATGTAATGATG
>NW_006288853.1:6348100-6351732 GCF_000327345.1 Myotis davidii
TTGAGAACCACTATTCTAGGCTATTTCATGACAATGAGGCCAGCTCATTAATCTTGCCTCCATTGGAAAGTATGGTGATTATTTTTTCCTGCCCTCAAATGTTACTACTATACACAAATGTCTAAGTGTTGGTTACATACTTGAACTTTTAGATTTCAAAAAATTCTTTGTTACTTCTGTCAGAAGTCAGTTTATTGGATTGATATGACTGTGGGAAATGTGTGTGTGTGTGTAGAGGAAGATGGGTGGTGAATCTTAGAACTAAAAATGTTTTACAGATATTGTAAGTTGCAGAAAATAGAGTCTTTGGCCTTTAGAGAATTTCCCACTGATAAGATTTCCAGTTGAATTAGTTTTAAGGGAAAAGTGGCTGAATTTCATTGCAACTGGCCACAATCCAAGTCAAAGTCATTCCTTCTTTAGAAATAAGCTTAACTTATTCCCACAGTGAGCTTTCTGTGAAGAAAGAGCAATGGCACATTTGTTCTTAGAGTTGAGGAGTGAAGGACCTCTATTTAGCTTGCCTATATTTCCAATCTTTTCTCTGTCCTCGTCCCTGCAGAATTGGCTCATCTTTTATTTGTAAAGTGGATAACATGTTTTTATTCATACCATTGAAGTAGATAAGGATATGTGAGTGGGTTAATAAATCTTAACTTGTATGCATGCATATAAGCATAACCAATGGACATAAGACACTGGGGGGTAGGGGAGGCCAGGGGATTGTCAAGGGTGGGGAAAAAAAAGAGGACACATATGTAATACCCTTTGTAATACTTTAAGCAATAAAAAAAAAATCTTAAATAGAAAAATATGTGGGAAGTCGCATGTAAATTCTCACCCTACATCTTTTCTCCTCAAATAGTAACATTAGATATTAAACTCTAGCTATGCACATATCTAGATTGATAGTAAGGTATATAAAATATCATCTCTGGCCTCAATTGTTAAAATACAGATGAAATTTATAATCTTACAATGATTTATGTTATTGATATCCTCTCCACCAATGAAATTATTGCAGAATTTAAATTATTCATTTTATTTTACTTTTTAAAGATTTTGTATTGATTTTTTTTTTTTTTGAGAGAGAGAGAGAGAGGAAAGGAGAAGGGAGAAAGAGAAATGTGTGTGAGAGCAAAACCTTGATCGGCTGCCTCCTACATGACCCCTACTGGGGATTGAGCCCAAAATCTGGGCATGTACCCTGATCAGGAATCAAACCAGTAACCTTTTGGTGCTGGGATGACACCCAACCCTCTGAGCCACACTAGCTAGGGCTAAATTATTCGTTTTATTTTATTTTATTTACTTATTTATTTTAACTTTTTTTTTAATTTCAGAGAGGAGGGAAGCGAAAGAGAGAGATGGAAACATCAATGATGAGAGAGAATCATTGATCTGCTGTCTCCTGCATGCCCCCTTACTGGGGAGTAAGCCTGCAACCCAGGCATGTGCCCTGACCAGGAATTGAACCCTGACCTCCTGGTTCATAGATCGAGGCACAACCACTAAACCACGCCAGTTGGGCTAAATTATTCATTTTAAAGGGTTGTGTACGAGTACTGTAAATATAGGTTTTTTTTATCGATGAGAGAGAAACATCGATTAGCTGCCTCCTGCACACTCCCCACTGGGGATGTGCCCGCAACCCAGGTACATGCCCTTGACCGAAATCGAACCTGGGACCTTTCAGTCCGTAGGCCGACGCTCTATCAACTGAGCCAAACCAGTTTCGGCTGTAAATATAGTTTTTATTGCTTGGAGCCATGGAGAAAACATGAGTGGGTCAGCAGCAGAATGAGCAGGTGGTGGGCCCCAAAGTTAGGAAAAGACCTCTGAGGGTTGGCCTCAGCTGCCCTCTTCTTGTGGTACTCCAGGCACATGGAGGGGCGGGGGTGGGGTAGAGGGAGAGGGGAGGGCGTTTCATTTCCTCCAAAGCACAGAGCTTCTTGTGGGTCTTCACATATGCTATTCCCTCTGCATGAACTACTCTTCTGTACTTATTTATTTGGGTAATTTCTAACACTCTACTTTCATATTAAATGTCAATTTTCTAGGGACACCTCCCTGATTCTACCTCCAAAACTAAGAGAGGTCGCTCTGTCATATGTTTTCTATAAATGTTTTAATTGTCCTATCACAGTTGTTAGTTATTACTTGCATGATTGTTACTTGACATCTTTCTTCCCACCAGAGCCCCAGGGCCATATATTGGCTCTGCTGTGTTTGCCCCTGAATTTTAAGCACCCATCAAATGCTTGGCACATAGCAGAGTCTTGAGGAATATTTGTTGAATGAACAAATGGGAAGACCATTTGCTGCTTATTTGGAAAATATCTATCATGCTGTGGGTGAATTTTGATGAAATCTAATTGCCCATTAGGAAAGTAGCTATAAATCATTGCTTACTACAGGGCATTGCCTGCAGTAGGACTATTCAATTCATGTTTGCTGAATGAATAAATTCTAGGTAGAGTCCTAAGGTACAGATTGGAATAATCCTTCTCAACACAGTATTTTGCATAGTATGTAAGTATAAATAAAAATATAATGTGGATTTAGAATTCTCTATTCATTTTGATCCTTTGCAAATAAATGGAATAGCCAACTTTGGCAACATGCATCTAGTGTGAGTTATTAAATAACAAAGTCTGACTTTAGATATAGATACAAGGTAAATTAGCCTACAAACACGACAGGAGTTTTGGGAAGCAGTAGAATGTAATGGTTAAGAATAAAGACTGTAGAGCTAAACTCCTTGGGTTCAAATCCCACCGTTGATCGACATCTGCAAGTTATGTAACATTGGGGAAATCATTCAATCTCTATTTCTCACGGTCCTCCTCTGTAACACAAAGTGAGTCATAGTACCTGACTCATAATTTATTATTGTGAGGATTAATGAGTTCATAAAAATGTTTAGAACTATGCCTGACACGTAGTTAAGAGCTCAATCAGTGTTAGACATAATAATATATTTTCCCATGATTTTAAGCCATATTTTAAATGTTAGTCTAATGAAAAGGCAGTGTTGATTTTTTAAAAATGTCTAAGCATAACTTCTAACTTTTATTCAACAAGGCAAAGTGCCAGTGAAAGCTTTCAGTAGGATTCCATATGTTGTGGAATATACAGTTTTACCAACTGCAGGGAAAATATCACTCACAGTTTGGGTGCCTGAGCCTTTGATTGCCAGTTTCCCATGATCAAAATAAGACATTTAATTCTTTATGGATAACTCCTTTGGCGTAAAAGTGTATCCTTTTTCTTCTTTTTTTTTTTTCTGTCTAAGCAACTTCTAACTTTTATTCAACAAGGCAAAGTGCCAGTGAAAGCTTTCAGTAGGATTCCATATGTTGTGGAATATACAGTTTTACCAACTGCAGGGAAAATATCACTCACAGTTTGGGTGCCTGAGCCTTTGTGTGCCAGTTTCCCATGACCAAAATAAGACATTTAATTCTTTATGGATAACTCCTTTTGCGTAAAAGTGTATCCTTTTTCTTCTTTTTTTTTTTTTCAATTTAGAAGTAAGAATTGGGGACTTAGGATTTGGGATTTTACCCTAAACATTCATTATTCTATTTTCTAAAATTGAAAAAACCTCCACAAACAAACAAAACAATAAC
>NW_006288853.1:6357260-6358206 GCF_000327345.1 Myotis davidii
CTCAGTGCATTTCAGTGCAGAGGGAAATAAAAAGGAGCTGTTATTTAGCAATCTTCCTGGCCCAGTTTTAGGTGATTTATATATTTATTACATCCTTTAGTTCTGGGAGAGATTTTACTTTTCCCATTTTACTGATAAGGAAGCTGAGACTCAAAGAGATTAAGTTATTTGCCCAAGGACACAGAGTTTGTAATAGCAGAGCAAGGTGAGATACATTTCAGAGCCCCACATCTCTTCCCAATACTCCATGTTACCTTCCAGAACAGGATTCAGGTCTCAGTTATCCTAAGATAAAAATGAGTTGCTTTTTAAAATTCATTTACAGATCGGTTTAGAATTATTTTTTCTATAGGGACAATGTTACAAATGGTGGTTACACACGCAGGCAAAGCTACATTGTAATTGAAATTCAGCGCATTTGTGAAATAAGACTATTAAGAGAAAGTGAGGACAGTGAGGAAGAAGATGGAGACTGTTTTGATGCTGGTGGAGCCTTTGGGATACTTTAAGGGACTAAACATTTAAGGTACTTGATAACACTTTGATGGTGTGTCAAGCACATTCGCATGCATTATTTCCTTATATCATGTATGAGAAAGATAGGGCAGGTGGTAAAGTTGACCTAATTTTCCTTTGCAATATCTAGCTCCCTTTCCGCACCCCCCCCCCATGTTTTTATTCATGACTAGAGGCCCGTTGCACAAAAATTGGTGCACTCGGGGGGTCCCTCAGCCCGGCCTATGCCCTCTCGCAGTCTGGGACCCCTCGGGGGATGTCCACCTGCTGGCTTAGGCCTGCTCCCTGGGGGATTGGGCCCAAGCTGGCAGTCAGACATCCCTCTGGAAGCCCGGAAGTCCTCGGGGGATGTCTACTTACCAGCAGGGAGCAGACCTAAGCTGCAGTCGGACATCCTTAGTGCTGCTGAGGAGGCGGGAGAGGCTTCTGC
>NW_006288853.1:6358459-6361531 GCF_000327345.1 Myotis davidii
TAAAAATGTTTAAAACTATGCCTGACACGTAGTTAAGAGCTCAATCAGTGTTAGACATAATAATATATTTTCCCATGATTTTAAGCCATATTTTAAATGTTAGTCTAATGAAAAGGCAGTGTTGATTTTTTAAAAATGTCTAAGCATAACTTCTAACTTTTATTCAACAAGGCAAAGTGCCAGTGAAAGCTTTCAGTAGGATTCCATATGTTGTGGAATATACAGTTTTACCAACTGCAGGGAAAATATCACTCACAGTTTGGGTGCCTGAGCCTTTGATTGCCAGTTTCCCATGATCAAAATAAGACATTTAATTCTTTATGGATAACTCCTTTGGCGTAAAAGTGTATCCTTTTTCTTCTTTTTTTTTTTTCAATTTAGAAGTAAGAATTTGGGACTTAGGATTTGGGATTTTACCCTAAACATTCATTATTCTATTTTCTAAAAATGAAAAAACCTCCACAAACAAACAAAACAATAACAGAAAACTGAAGGGGTAGTCACACCACTCACCAATAATAAGAAGATGAGCCCTAACTGGTTTGGCTCAGTGGATAGAGCGTCGGTCTGCGGACTGGAGGGTCCCAGGTTCGATTCCTGTCAGGGGCATGTGCCTTGGTTGTGGGCACATCCCCAGTGGAGGGTGTGCAGGAGGCAGCTGATCGGTGGTTCTTTCTCATCGATGTTTCTGACTCTCTATCCTTCTCCCTTCCTCTCTGTGAAAAATCAATAAAATATATTTTAAAATATCTATTAATTAAAACAAAACCATATTGTACGAGCTGCACACCTGGCACCTTTATTGTCTTCCCCAGTAATACAAAGATTATAAAATATTTCTAATTCATTGTCTCCTTATATATGTTTGTTTAAGATTTCACTTTTGTCTTGATTCTCCTTTGAAATGTAAGAGAAATGACCTTCCTTCTTGGTACATTTCCTTTCTTCCTGGAGTCCATCCTTCACTAGTATCTTTAGTGGGTCTTTGTGGGGTACACACTAAGTTTTGTTTGTCTAAAGTATCTTCATTTTCACACTTTTTTTGTAATTTCATTGGATATATAAATATAGGCTGATGGTAATTATTTTTCCAGCACTTTGAAGATATTGTTTCAGTGTTTCTGCATTTAAATCAGCCATCAGTCAAATTGTTGCTCTTCTGTAGATTATGACTTTTCTCCCTGGGGTTTTAAAGATGTTATTTATCTATCTTGGGATTTTTTTGGGCTCCCTGATTTTGAGAGTTGACTTTTTTTTTTTTCAATCCTAGAAAATTCTTAGCCATTATCTCTTCGAATTTTTGACTCATCCCTCATTTTTTTCACTCCCTTTGGAACTCGGAAAAATCTTGGACTTTCTCATCCTCTCTCTCATTTCTCTTAACAGTTTATATTTTTCCATTTGGTAATTTCTTCAGCTCTTCCAGTTTGCTTAAGTATTTTAATTATGCAAACAAACTCACTTTGACATGCAGGGCAGAAGACCTAGGATCCTTATCAAATCTAAAAGATGTCAGCAATGCTGCTCTTGAAGTTGTATGTTAAACAAGTCATACCCATACCTTTTTGATTTCATGTAGAAGAAAGAAAAATTGAATGCAGTGGCTAGTAGTATGTATCTACCGATACAGATCTTGGAAGAAAACAGAAAAAAAAATAGCAAGTTGAAGCAGGAGTTCGAAGGAAGGTCTATAACAGTGGTTCTCAACCTTCTGGTCCTTTAAATACAGTTTCCTCATGTTGTGACCCAACCATAAAATTATTTTCGTTGCTACTTCATAACTGTAATATTGCTACTGTTATGAATCGTAATATAAATATCTGATATGCAGGATGGTCTTAGGCGACCCCTGTGAAAGGGTCGTTCGACCGCCAAAGGGGTCGCGACCCACAGGTTGAGAACCGCTGGTCTATAAGGAAGGGCTATACTTGTCCTTGAACTCAGGTATGTCAGTGTTTTTTAATCATTCCAATATGTATTCCAAGCTGGAATGAACAGATATCTGTGCTGTTAAGATGTTATGCAAAAACAGTAGGGGGCTATGTTTAGAATAACCCCATTTTATGTAGTCTTATATGTGAAAGCATAAACTAAAATGTGGTGGGGTTGAGTGGTGGGATTTCAGGTTAAGTTTTTTTTTTCTTGCCACAATTCACTTTTTCTCCCTACCAATGAATATGTACTACTTTTTTATTTTTTAAATATAATCTTATTGATTTAAGAGAGGTAGGGAGAGGCAGAGAGAGAGAGAGAGAGAGAGAGAGAGAGAGAGAGAGAGAGAAAGAGAGAAACATCAATGATGAGAGTGACCTGCTGCACTCCCCCGTCTGGGGATTGAGCCTGTAACTCTGGCATGTACTCTGACCGGGAATCAAACTGTGACCTCCTAGTTCATAGGTAAATGCTCATCTACTGAGCCACATTGGCCGACCAACATATACTACTTTTGAAGTAGAAAAGATAAGTCTGGTATTTCTCCACATCCTTTTGTTGATATTATTTGCACTATTCTCATAACTGGAATTACCCGTCCTCTCTTGTTAAAATGGGCTCAGTGTTTATGTCATCTTCTCAATGAAGCACTTTCCAGGCTGCTCAGGTGCAATTCATCTCTCCCTGTGCTGCGTTTCCATGAGGCTTGACTGTATTTCTTATGAGATATTATCATGACTTAGAGCTACTTGTGTGCATGTCTCTTTGTACCGCTCCTTCCTTTGACCCCAACCAGCTTCCAAATTTGAGTTCTGGAAGGCATGCTGTGCTCCCATAGAGTAGAGTTTCTTTTATTTGATAGAGACAGCAATGTTGAACTGCAACACTGCAGTTTTTCTCTTTGTTAGAGCAAGAAAAGATAGATATAAATTCTGAGTCACAGTCAGCAGAGTTATTTTAAAATTCTGAGGGCAATGAAATATCTATGTATACCAATGAATACGCTTTCATAATTTGAAAAGGCTGCTGAAAATTCTCTAGGGTAAAAGGATCCAAATAAGTAAACATCATCTCTAAAACTGCCCTTTCTATTGCATCTCTAAAACCAAACAATGAATGCTACATATATACCAGAAAACT
>NW_006288853.1:6361670-6363556 GCF_000327345.1 Myotis davidii
ATATAGCCTAACCTAAGGCAAAACTTTTAGGTCTTATTTAGTATAAGTATCATAAAACAAGAGGTTTTCTTTTCTTTTTTTCCATCTGTGAGCAATTTAATTGGCAGTCTAATTATATTTGACAGGTTAATATTACAGAACATTGAATTTCCATTTCTGTGTTTGATTTTGCTTATAGCCCTAACTTAATGGGTTAAGAGTGTCTATTTACAGCCTGGAGCCAAATTATAGTTACTACGCTGAATAACCTCCAAATAGTAAGCAGGATGCTTTTAACATTAGTAACAACACTTAAAGACTTTTGCCATTGGGTTACTACTTCAAGTTTTGACCACACCTATTAACAAAAGAAAAGAAAAGTTACATTGTTGATCAGTCCTGGTTGGATTTTAAAAGCTAGTTGCCAGTCGTGGCCAGGTTGACTTAGTTGACCATCCCTGAACAATATCAGTTAAGGAACTGAAGCACCTAAAGCCCTAGTGAGCTTACCTGATACTGACTGGACATCTTCCAGCTTCTGGGAAGGAAAACCAGGACTATTGGATATCAGTTGGTTAGACTGCGAGCTGGTGGTTTATATTTGCCTTTTGTGAGCTTGAACTTTTTCTTTTCCTTCTTGCCATCTGGCAGTTCCATTGAATTATAGAATCACACATATTTTAGAACAAACCTTTAGACATCATTGAATCCCTCTCCCTCATTTAAAAAAAAGATACAGTGAAGTGGTGTAGGATTCGAACATAGTTGTGTGCTGAAGATGACACCACAATGTGAGTGATTTTAGGCAAATCAGTTAATCTCTCTGTGCCACTGTTCTTCAGCTGTAAAATGAGATAGGAATGGTAATTACCTCCTAGGATTGTTACAAGGATTTGCCCCTGATTTATAGCATGTGCTCAAAAACAAACAAATGAACAAACAAACAAAAGGCCAAACCACATTTTTTAAAGGAGGAAGTGGAGGTCACAAATGGCTCAGTGCATTGCAAGGCAGAGGGAAATAAAAAGGAGCTGTTATTTAGCAATCTTCCTGGCCCAGTTTTAGGTGATTTATATATTTATTACATCCTTTAGTTCTGGGAGAGATTTTACTTTTCCCATTTTACTGATAAGGAAGCTGAGACTCAAAGAGATTAAGTTATTTGCCCAAGGACACAGAGTTTGTAATAGCAGAGCAAGGTGAGATACATTTCAGAGCCCCACATCTCTTCCCAATACTCCATGTTACCTTCCAGAACAGGATTCAGGTCTCAGTTATCCTAAGATAAAAATGAGTTGCTTTTTAAAATTCATTTACAGATCGGTTTAGAATTATTTTTTCTATAGGGACAATGTTACAAATGGTGGTTACACACGCAGGCAAAGCTACATTGTAATTGAAATTCAGCGCATTTGTGAAATAAGACTATTAAGAGAAAGTGTGTTTGCAATTCTAGCTATTAAAGCAGAGAAACAGGAACAAAAAGAGTACATTTTAAATTCTGTGGCATGATAATGCTTTGAGAAAAGCAGACTTGGTTAGAGGACAGTGAGGAAGAAGATGGAGACTGTTTTGATGCTGGTGGAGCCTTTGGGATACTTTAAGGGACTAAACATTTAAGGTACTTGATAACACTTTGATGGTGTGTCAAGCACATTCGCATGCATTATTTCCTTATATCATGTATGAGAAAGATAGGGCAGGTGGTAAAGTTGACCTAATTTTCCTTTGCAATATCTAGCTCCCTTTCCGCACCCCCCCCCCATGTTTTTATTCATGACTAGAGGCCCGTTGCACAAAAATTGGTGCACTCGGGGGGTCCCTCAGCCCGGCCTATGCCCTCTCGCAGTCTGGGACCCCTCGGGGGATGTCCACCTGCTGGCTTAGGCCTGCTCCCTCGGGGGGTG
>NW_006288853.1:6364214-6378518 GCF_000327345.1 Myotis davidii
GTGGGGGCGTGTTGGCTGTTTGCTGGCTGGCCACAGTCCCCAGCCACCCAATCTCCCAGTGGGGGCTGGCTGGACGCAGGTATCTGGGATTTATTTATCTTCCATAATTGAAACTTTGTTGCCTTTTGTGTAGGCCACAGCCAGCCAAGGCAGGCGGGAAGCTTGGCTTCCTCCATCGCCGGGGCAACCAAGCCTCCTGTTTGTTCCAGCTCCGTGGCTGCTGGCCGCCATCCTGGTTGGGTTAATTTGCATATAGTTGCTCTGTTTGGCTGGTAGGCATGGCTTGTGGCATAGCAAAGGTATAGTCAATTTGCATGTTTCTCTTTTATTAGATTAGATTTTTTTCAAAAGCCTGTGGGAGCCCAGCTATTCACCTTAATAGAGTTACAAAGGATTAATGCATAGCTGTACAAAGAAAGAATGACAATGAAAGAATGAAGGTCTTTCTGAGTTAATTGTGTAAGAATAGAAAGAATAAGAATGGTCTGGCTGGCGTGGCTCAGTGGTTGAGTGTCGACCAATGAACCAGGAGGTCATGGTTTGATTCCTGGTCAGGGCACATGCCTGGGTTGCAGGCTTGAGACTCAGTTGGGGGAATGCAGGAGGCAGCCAATCAATGATCCCCTCTCATCATTGATGTTTCTGTCTCTCTCCCTCTCACTTCCATTTTACATATTTCAGTTGGCACTTATTTTCTGAGCATTTCTTATGCGCTAGTCACTGTGTGTCCTGGCTGTGAGGGAAAAAAATAGTTCAGACCCTACACCTAAAGAATTTATTCTCTACCTGAGCATCTACTAAAGATTACATTCAGGCCGCTCTCTCTGGAGCACGCCCATGCCTTTCTTCCTCTTTTCTTGGGTGTGAACTTTCTTTTTCCTAAATTCTAAGGGTCCCCACAAGACTTGCAATCAGAGAAGCAGCACATCCTGTGCTAACCCCCTGAACCTGTCTCCAAGGCCCCCTATTCTTTGACTTTTCAGTGAGCCCGCAGCAGCCCCACCTGGGCTCACTTCTGAGTGAGTCAACACAGCCCCATGTGGCTCACCTCTTTCCTATAATGTTTCTAGAGAGCCAAACAGAACACTGCCTAGGCTCTCCCCTGTTGCTTCTTCTATCCTAAGCCCTTCCTTTGTCTCACTGTCCCCAGTTTTAATAAACATACTCTCAAAAAAGAAAAAAAAGAGACTATATTCTGATCATGCAATAATCTTTTCATCTCCACCAGTATTTATGATTATGCAATAGATATTTAATTATGAAACTAGTGGAACTAATACTGAGTTCCCTTTTAAGTCATCTTTTTAATAGCTAAAAAAGTTTTAAAAAGTGAAGGAGCTTGAGTGAAAAACAGTTCCTTTATTTTCCCATAATTATTGCTTGAGTTCCTGTGACTGAAGCAGAACTCAAGTATGAAAATTGGGGGACCTCTGTGTTCTTTTATGCAGCATTTTCTTATGTATGTTTGAAACCAAAATGGAAATCACTTTTGGGTTTGATATACTGTACACAAATGTAGGACTATTTGTCATTTAACAGTGTATCGCTTGCAAGTTAGGAAGTGTACCTGAAAACACAGGAAGGAGAGTCAAGAGGCGTGGATTAAAATGCAAGTTCTGCAACTTTCTTAGAGCAATAACCTCTCTGAGCCTCATTTCGAAAGTGAAGAATTAGGATTCAATTGCCAAATTCTTTTTCACTCTGAAATTCCCTGTGAAATGGAAGGAACCATACCTTGTGCTCCATTGGGGAGAATTGGGGAGAAAGTGGGTGGTGGAGATCAGTTCCCTGTGTTGATGACCTGCTTTGTTGTTAAATTGGTGGCCACTCATCGCACAAGTGTAGGTGGCTGTGAAGTCTACAGAAGAATCCCGAGTTGAGGGAGAGAATGAAGATTTGCTAGTTGGAGGCCTGCCCAACTATCTTCATAAACAGATCTGGTGAGCAAGGCTGTTCTGCTAACATTTATCCAGCCTTAATTGATACACTCCATCCCATGTTGAGTTAGGATAAACAGCTGCTGCCCAGGCAGTTTAACACTAGTTCTAAGGGAAGTATGTTGCATCAAATGAGCTTACTTGACATTAAAATTTGTCACCGACATGGTTCATCTGCTGTTCAACCCATTTGATTGTGTTCACATTGTTGTACATTTCAATTAAGTTTTAGCAGTTGGTCAAAATTTGAGCATTTTAGGCACTGGTGGTGTTTTATTACTTCATAGATTATTTACCAAGCATATTGTTGATACATTTTATCTATATTTTCCTGATTATGAAGGCAATGTGTATTTATTTCTTTTAAGAATCTGGAAAGTATGGAAAAAGATTAAGAAGAGAATAAAAACTCATCTGAAATTCTATTTTCCATGTTGTATTTCCTTCTAGTTATTTTTTCAGTATGTTTAGGGGAGAGTGGGATGTGAAATTATTTTTTATTAGTGAAATAGCTGAGACATAAGTAAAATTTCACTTGACACTCAAGATATTGGGGACCTTGCGTAATGTACTGTGCTAATTAGGACCGAATCCGTTTGTTAAATCAGGTGGCACAAACTCAGATACCTGCAGGGCCAAATAGGTAATAAATGATTCAGGCCCATTGTAGGACATTGGGGAGTGGTAGAGACTGTGGAAAATGGAAAAATGCAGGCCCTGATTGAAGAAAAATGCTACTATCTCCAGCTTATTGTTGTCATGTGGAAACAAGGCCTAATGTTATTAGATCATCCTGATATTCATTAAAATCTGGAAATTTTTATTTCTTTTTAATGTGAAATTTTCTATTAAAAAAATACTGTACAACCCTGGCCAGTAGGGGGGTGGCACTCAGTTTGTTGAGTGTCATTCCATGTGCTGAGAGGTCACTGTTCGATTCCTGGTCAGGGCACTGCCGGGGTTGCAGGCTCAGTCACCAGTGGGGAAGTGCAGGAGGTAGCCAATTGATGTTTCTCTCTCACTGATGTTTCTATATCTCTCCCTCTCCCTTCCTCTCTCTAAAATCAATAAAAACATTAAAAAATTAAAGAAAAAATACTGTACAGATCAAACAAAATGATGTGGGCACTTGTTCAATGCACTGCCATTTTGTCATTCCTGAAATAAATACTTCTAAATCTTTCTCATAGTTCTCACAAGAAGAGCACTTTTATAAGAGAAAACATTTAGAGAGGAGTTGGATAAGGGCTTTTTAAGAGAGGCTTCAGGAACTTTTCGTTCTGTATAAACACCGAGAGGGTGGCCTAGTGTAGGAATGATACCCAGACACCCACAGGAACTGGCAGCGACACGAATGAGTGACAAGATCTGGATGTGAAGGTTGTAGGGAGTGATGCAGAGAGTATGCAGGGTGGGGCAAAAGTACGTGCACAGTTGTGAGTACTCGAGACAGCGTTTATTCCTGTATTATTATTTATTGTATTATTTTCCATAGGAACAACTGTACACCTATTTTTGCCCCACCCTATATTCCCCCTATGGGACATTTGGGTTACAGCCAATTGTTTCCTTGTTGGAATGCAGATCTAGTGTGGCCAAATCTTTTGCTGTTTCAAGATATGTCAGGAATTTGGATCTCTGTGAAATTTTTTTATTAAAAAAAATAAAAAGGGACGGAGACCAAACAAAAACCACCCTTGGCCCAAATTCTGCACAAAAGCCAAGTTTCCAATTCCTGGCCTAGATCACTGTCTCCCTACGTATGTTGTACAAATTTCATCATAGGTTAATAGTTGTTAAGAAATTAAGAATTCTGGGTCAAATGTATTTAGAAAATGGTGGATTAAACAAAATGAAATAGATTTCCTGACTGCAGGTTATCTTAGATCCTTAAAAGTACTAACATGCCTTGTAAATTCCTATGAGAGAGACATAGTTTATAGACTTGGCAGTTACAGAAGCATCCCTGTCTCTTCTCATTTTCCTCACTGCCCCTCTTGTCTCTAAGAAGATGTGGCCTTTCTCCTGGTTAAGGTTAGTCTCTCTACCTGCTCTCCAGATTCTGTCCCTGCCTTTTCAGGAACCTGACTTCACAATTAGTGTCTAATTTCCTACCTTCCTCCCTTCAGCCTGTCAACACGCTTGGTCTTCTTCTGTTTAAACAAAATAACCCTTTTCTTATGCCATATGCAAAAATTAACTCCAAATAGATCATGGACCTAAATGTAAGAGTCAAAATGATTAAATTCTTAGAATAAAACAGGGATAAATCTTCATGATGTTGGGTAGGCAAAGCCTTCTTAGATATTGAGTCCTGTGCCCCATAATGATGTTTTTTGGTCAATGATGGACCCTTAAGATTAAATTTAATGGTGGTTCCATAAGACTGTAATGGAGCTGAATTGCCTGTAAGAAATGGAAGGATATGTGGTTCAGGAGGAATTTTCTTTTCTGTGGGGCTTGGCAATAGATTGATTCCCTCTCACTCAGCACCTCAATTTTGCATGCACAGATGGTATCCCAGTCAGCCAGCCGCTGGCCTGTTTCAGACAGAGGAGCCTGTCCCCACCGTGCTACGTATTTAGAGGGCGCGACAGCCTCCCAGATCAGCGTGAGGGGCTTCAGAATATAACGCTGTAAATTCTTGGTTGAGGATCTCAGAAGCTATACAAGGACGCAGGTCCACAGGAGCTGCCTCAGCGAGCATTAAGTGCCACTTCAGTGAAAGCTTTCTGTGGTAGTGTGGAGCTCGTTTGTCCCTGTACTTTGTGGAAGTCTTTGATGTAAAGCACAGATAAGCTTTATTTCTCCCATCAAGTCAATGCCAGACAGGGTCAATGGAACCAAAAATACGTTTCCCAAGTCAAAATATTGAGTTCTCAGTCCCACGCCCTTGCCATGTTAAACGCTCTTTTGATTTTTTATAAAGACCATGAAGTTCCTCAACCTAACCATGGCTGCCATTTGCAGTAGCCAAAACCACACTGCCATGACACACCCCTGTGTTCCTTATCTCTCCATCTAAATGTCTTATTCCTACTGATCCCCAGGCCACCTTTCACTGCCTCCTGACAGTCACGACTAAGGTGATCTACGCCTTACCCAGTCAGTTTCTTCCCGAGATTTCAGCCCACATCCCTGTTCATGGGGCAGCATTTCCAGCTTTGATGTTCCATTCTGACCCTGTCGGGAGGAGGCAGGGGGAAGTCCACAGTCGTGCACAGTAATGCCCTACCATATGGCCTAGGTGTCCGCATATGATGAAATCGCCTATGACACATTTCTCGGAAGTATCCCCATTGCTAAGGGATGCATTAATATATACCAAAAATTGATAAATTGGACTTCATTAAAATGAGAAACTCCATCAAAGTGAAAAGAGCTCACAGACTAGGAGAAAGTATTTGCAAAAGACAGATAACCTAACTAAACTATGGTTTAAGGGTCTGAACAGACATTTCTCCGAGAAAGATATACAAATGGTCAATAAGCACATGAAAAGATGCTCAACATTAGCCCTCAGAGATGTGCAAATCAAAATCACAGTGAGACACCACTGCACTGGAATGGCTATAATGAAAAAAAAACAAACAAACCAACAACAACAAAAAACATAAGAAAGAACAAGTTTTGAGGATGTGGAGAAATTGGAAACCTCTTGCATTGCTGGTGGAAATGTTAAATGGTTTACAGCCTCTATGGAAAACAGTCTGGCAGTTCCTCAAGCTGTTAAACAGATTTACCATATGATCCAGTACTTGTACCCCTAGATATAAACCCGAGAGAAATGAAAACATATATCCACACAAAACCATGTACGGTAATGTTCATAGCAGCAATATTCATAAAAGCCAAACAGTGGAAACAATCCAAATGTCCGTCAACTGATGAATGATGAAGAAAATGTGGTATAACCATACAATGCAATATTATTTGACAATAAAAACTACTGATGTACTGATGCGTGCTTCAACACGAAGAAGCCAATCACTAAAGATTACATACTGTATGATTATATTTATATCAAATCTATAGAGATATAAAGTAGTTTAGTGATTTCCTGGGACTGGATAGGGATAGGGAGAGGTTGGGAATAAATGCGGGGGCAAGAGGGGGAGGTAACTGCTAATGGGATTCTTTTGGGTGTGATGAAAATGTTAAAAAATAATGATGGTTGTACAGTGCTGTGAATATACTAGAAATAATTAACCTCTCTGGCCTTTGACATTGTTGGCTATTCTTTCACTTTCTTGAAACTCTCTATTCATTTGGCTTTCATAACAGAGTTCTACCGTTGCTCCTGCCCCTCAGGCATTTCCTTCTCAGCGCTTCTCACCAGCTTGTTCTTCCACCAGCTGCTTATCCATTCGTGTTGTTTGGTTTCCATTTCAACCACTGTCCAAGGCTTTTAGAACTACCTGATTGCTTGTTACTTTTCAATCTATTTCTTTAGTCCAGGCAAGTAAACTGAGGAACATTTACTTATTTCCATCTAAATATCCCATAGGTCTTAAGTAGTTTGCCTCTGAGATCTGGCTTTCTTTTAAATGTTTTTTAATTGATTTTAGAGAGAGAGGAATGGAGAGGGAGGGAGGGAGAGAGCGAGAGCAAGCAAGTGAGAGAGAAACATTGATGTGAGAAACATCAGTTGCCTCTGGTACACACCCTTATTGGGACTGAACCTGCAGCCTAGGCGTGTGCCCTGACTGGGAATGGAACCAGTGATCTTTCAGTGCACAGGAGGATACTCAGATCTGGCTTTCTTAAATGACCTGTACTACCAAGTCATTTGTGTCAGGAGCCTGGGAGTTATCTTGTTTTCTCCCTCACCCTCCATATGGAGTGAATGTCATGTAGATGCATCTCTTACATTTGCCCTCCTATCCATGTATACTGTTACTTTAGTTCATCTTTAGTTTATCTTCCACTGCCTCTAAGCTCCTTGAAATGAGGGCCCACGTGTGTTTTCTTCATCACTGCCTGTAATACCTGGCACAGTATGTTATATATATACAGGGCGGGGCAAAAGCATGTTTACAGTTGTGAGTACGCAAAACACGGAGTTTATTCCTATATTATTATTTATTAATTATTGTATTATTTTCTGTATGAACAATTATAAACCTACTTTGCCCCACCCTGTATTTGTTGATTGAATAAATGAACTAACAAGTAAACTTGTCCTCCTAGTTATCTTCCCTCTGGTCTGTTCTTGCTGTATATTTCTTATTGAAATGCAAACCTAATAATATCTTTTGCTTAGAACAATTAAATGATTTCCCACTGCTCTGAGAATAACACTTAAGCCCCTGGCATACAAAGCCCTCCTTGATGTGGCCCCTTACTGCTTCTCCAATTTTCTCTCCTTTCCTCACCTCCTCTTTAACCTATACCCAGTGTTCCAGCTACATGGATCCGTCTTCCCTGAACTGGCCATGCTTTCACATATGCTGCCTTCTCCTGGAAAACTCTCCGTTCTTTCATGAATCTCATTACTCCTGAAGAGCTCTTTTTAAAAACTATATATTGATTTCAGATAGGAAGGGAGAAGGAGAGAGATAGAAACATCAATGGTGAGAGGGAATCATTGATCGGCTGTCTCCTGCACGCCCCTTATTGGGGATTGAGCTGCAACCCAGGCATGTTCCCTGACTGGGAATTGAACCGTGACCTCCTGGTTGAGGCTCAACCGCTGAGTCATGCCAGCTGGGTGTGGAGAGCTCTTATTACCCTTCCTAGAGTATCTTCTGTGAAGCTCCTCCTACCTCACTGATGCAGAGCTGAATCTTGCATGTCACTCTCTTAAGCATGTGTTACATGTGGTGTAACATGATTTGTTTAAGCATTTTCTTGTCTGTGACAGGCAAGGACTGAGTCTCACTTATTTTTGTATCCCCAATTGCACACAGTGTTGCACACAGTGCCTATCCCATAGAAAGTACTCAATAAGTGTTTGATTAAGTGAATGAGTTGGAAATCAGAATAGGTTAAGAGTTCTAGTTTTTCTGGATATGTGGCTTTTTAAACACCTGACTTTGGTGTACCATCTGTGAATAATACACGAAAGGTACCAGTGAGGGAGTGGATGGATCACAAATCCATCATCACTGCAGGGCAACAATCAAAAGTGCTGCTGATGGTGGGTTATATACATTATTCTTGTATGTCCCAGGCATGCTACTGGACACAGCTGCATATAAGAATGGCTGTTTAATATAATGGATTGATCAGCCTAATAATGCCATACGAAACATTGATTTGAGCCAAACTGAGTACAGGCAGATGGGTGACATTCCCTTATCTGGTCACAATCAATT
Source organism: Myotis davidii (assembly GCF_000327345.1). Taxonomy (NCBI): domain Eukaryota; kingdom Metazoa; phylum Chordata; class Mammalia; order Chiroptera; family Vespertilionidae; genus Myotis; species Myotis davidii. Next base: position 6,372,469 of record NW_006288853.1, read on the forward strand.
GGCCTGTAGCTTTAACTGTAAGTTAGTCTTATGTTTTCATTATTTGTATCTTCTTGTCCATTAAGAACTTCTGTTGATTACCATCTCCCTCCCACCCATTTAGTATAACACTCAATGGTTACCACTTATATGTACAAATTGGTAACACAAGTTCTCCCTGCTGTGTCTTGTCTTCCTGTTTTCTTAAGCTTAGTCTAGCTAAGGGAGTCATCTATAGTAACCTACATTTTAGTCTGGATTGTGACTTGAACTAGCCAAGCTTTTTTTGCTGGAAAGAAACCAAATCTCTCTACATCACTGAATCAAATCTAGTAGACTGTGATGAAAGGAGTAACAACAACATCAGAAGACAAGAGGCCTCTCACATAGAATTTTGAACTAAAGTCACATATGGAACAAAAGATATTTAAATTAACTACTGAACAAAGTAAGAGCTCTTCAAAGGAAACAGGGCTTTCTGCCAAGCCCCTAAAAATGCCCCAGGCCTGTTATTCATTCACACCATTATTTCAGTTTAATGTCTAAGGATGCTTTATTTCTTATCTCATTCTCTTCCCACCACCTAGTGGACACATAGTTGGCACTTGTCCCTTTATTGAATTGAATGGGATTGGGCGTCATGAGTTAGAGGCAATTCTTTGAAGAAGAAAATAAAAGAAATAATTTTAGCAGTGAATAGAACCAAGAAATTTGAGTTTCAGCAATGGAATAAAGTTTGGAAAAAATAAAATATATCTACTATAAAGTCAGATTATTTTGCAAGGGTTATTTTTAAATGCTGACCTGGAAAACTTGAGCAGAACTTAGACTATAATTAAGACCTGTATGTCATTCTTTTTTCTGTATGTGTTTTTTTTAAAATATATATTTTATTGATTTTTTACAGAGAGGAAGAGAGAGGGACAGAGAGCTAGAAACACCAATGAGAGAGAAACATCGATCAGCTGCCTCCTGCACAGCCCCCACTGGGGATGTGCCCGCAACCAAGGCACATGCTCCTGACCGGAATCAAACCTGGGACCCTTCAGTCCGCAGGCCGACGCTCTATCCACTGAGCCAAACCGGTCAGGGCTGTATGTGTGTTTTTTTTCCAAAAAATATTTTTATTGATTTTTTTTTAGAGAGAGAGAGAGGAAAGGAGAGGGAGAGAGAGAGAGAAGAGAGAGAGAGAGAGAGAGAGAGAGAGAGAGAGAGAGAGAGAGAACTTGTTGTTCTACTTATTTATGCATTCATTGGTTGATTTTTATATGTGAGAGAAGAGAAGAGAAAGAGAGAGAGAGAGAAACAGCTAGGTGAAAGTGAATCATCAATCAGCTGCCTCCTGCACACACCCCACCAGGGATCGAGCCGGCAACCTGGGCATGTACCCTAATGGTGAATCGAATCAGCAACCTTTTGTTGCATGGGACTACATCCAATCTACTGAGCCACACTGGCCAGGGCTGGTATTTTTTGTTTGTTTGTTTGTTTTTGTTTTTAATCCTTTAACATATAGGCCCTCCCCCTTCCCCCCGCCCCCGAGAGAATCAGATTTATTTTAAGGTTAAAAAAATCAGGCACCTACTTCAGTTTAATTTCACATTCATAAAACATATAGATAGAATATATAGGAAGGGAGATCTTTTAAAATTTGTACTTATTAATCATTTTATATCTGTCTTGTTCCCCAAAAGAATTTGAGGTAGTAAATGAGGACTTAAGGTAGAAAAGATAAATTTATTTATTTAATCCTCAGACCAGTATATGTTGAGAGAGAGAGAGAGAGAGAGAGAGAGAGAGAGAGAGAAGAGAGAAATATTGGTTGTTTGCCTCCCATACGTGCCCTCATCAGGGATTAAACCTGAAACCTATGTATGTGCCCTTACCAGGGATTGAGCCCCTGTATAGGACTACACTCAAACCAACTGACCCACACCAGCCAGGGTGAAAAGATAAATTTAAAGGTGAATTTCCTTTGTCAGAGAGCTAAATGAAACTTGGCCCACTCACAGTAGATAAGTGAGACAACACCTAAAGAGATCACATAGTGTAGAAGAAACATTTGAGTCATTAACATGGTTTATTTACAGTCTCAGTGCCATTTAGTAGCTTGGCCAGAACTAGAAACCAAGTCACCAAATTCCCATGCATGTGCTCTTAACACGTATGCAGCAAAAACATTTGGCTTAACCAGCCAAGGGTTTTACTTACCCGGTGCTCAACAGGTTTAAGAAGCATTTGTCAAGATTATAACTGACCTGCGCGTTTGCAGAGTTGTGGCCTATTGTAGGGATCATGTCTTCCCCACACTGAGGCTGACCCCCAGGAATAATGCCCTTCCACAAGTCATGAAGATTCCTGCTCTCTAACAAACAGCATTTTGTGAGTTAATCCCTTTTAAAACTGTTCTTTTCCTCTTGTTTGGAAGAGATGGGTGCTGTGGGGAGAGCGGAGGACAGTGCGTTTGCTGTGACCTGGCTGGTGGCCGAGAAGCGTGAAGCTTTGTCTCTGGCTCTCCTGGACAGGCTTGCCATCCTTCACAAAAAGGAGAAGCTTTTCTGGTCCTGCGTGTTTTTAGAAACCTGGTTTATTTGGAAGTTCTTGACTTGATACTTCAGTGCGTGAACACTGATTTGGAAAGAACTGGGACAGAGGATGATAACTTCTGAATAAATGGGCAGGTTAAGTTATATAATTCTCTCTGCCTTGACTTGGCGTTCAGCCTCAAGATCAGTTTTAGGAGACCAAGTCCCATAGACCTGAGCTGTACAGTCTGGTAGCCTCCAGCCACAAATGGCAATTAAAATTAAAATTAATTGAAAGAAGCCAATCTGAAAAGGCTACATACTGTGTGATCAATTGTATGACATTCTGGAAAAGGCAAAACGATGGAGACAGTAAAAATATCATTGGATGCCAGGGGTTTGGGGGCAGGGCGGGGTGACTAGGCAGAGGGCAGGATTCTTAGGGAAATTCTCTGTATGAGACCATAATGATGGATACATGTCATTATATATTTGTCAAACACTAGAATATACAATACCAACAGTGAACCGTAATGTTAACTATGAACTTTGCTGATGACGTGTCGATGATCGGTTCACCAATTGTAACAAATACCACTCTGGTGGGGGATGTTCATGTGGGAGGCTTTTGATGTATGGGGGCAGAAAGTGTAAGGAAATCTCTGTATCTTCCCTTCAGTTTTGCTGTGAACTTAAAACTGCATGAAAGAATGAAGTTTAATTAAAAAGAATTAAAATTAATTAAAATTAAATAATTCAGTTCCACAGTTGCACTAGCCACATTTCAAAGTGTTCAATAGCTACGTGTGGCTAATGGCTACTGTATTGGGTAGCACAGTTTAAGTAGAACATTTCCATCACAACAGAAAGTTCTGTTGGATAACATTGCCAAAAATTAACTCCCCAAGTGAAATTGGCAGCCATTCCACATCGTCATGTTTTATGTGTTGTGCCTTGAAACCTGGACCAGTCATTGTACCTGACCTATTCTAGACTGAGTATATTGAAGCTGAGAGTGTTTGTGGATATTCTCACTGGAAGTATGAATGCAACTTAGGATAGTAAATCAGATTTAGTTCCCATCACTTGAGTATCTTTCTATTTTCTATTTCTCTTTCCCACTTACCGTCACTCTTATAAGAGAGACATAAAGTAATTAAATAAGACCAAAGAACTTATATGCATAACCCATGGACACAGACAATAGTGTGGTGAAGACCTGGGGAGTGGGGTGCGGAGTGGAGGGGGTCAGTGGGGGAGAAATGGGACATCTGTAATACTTTCAATAATAAAGATAATTTTTTAAAAAGTAATTAAATAAAATTCATTCCTTAGTAATTCCCTCAACTGGGGTCAGAATATTTGTTTTCACAGTTCTGCCTGGTATATGATGGTTTTATCGAGAGCTTTTTATTTCTTTCCCTTAGCCTGCTCCCCAACCCTTACCTCAGTCTGTCCAAGAACAAGTCCTATTAATTCTGTCTGCTTCCCAAAGAAGTAATTCTCCATTTTCACTTTCAAGTCTTGTTTTAAGTCACTATCGTTTCTCTCCTGGGTGATTGCAATAGCCTTCTAACTGGTCACCCTGCTAAGATCACTTGTCCATACAACAAGGAAAATGACCATTTGAAGAGAAAAATCAGATCATGCCAACCTCTCCTTTAGCACCCCTGCTTCCTATTGTGCTTAGAAAAGATTCCCAACACCTGAACCTGGCCCAAAAGTCTCTCTGTGCTTTGTGATCTAGCCTTGCCTTCTCACCCAACCTCGTCACCACACCTTCCTCCTCACTGGCCTCCTGTGGTTCCTTGAATATACCCAGACTTTCCTTCCATAGGGCTTTTTTTTTTTTTCCTCCTCTGGATTGTTCTTTCAACCTCTACATGTGTGGTTCCTTCCCAGCTTCAAAGTCTCAACTCCAGTGTTACTTCCTCAGAGAAGCCTGCTTTGTCTATTCTTTCTAAGGTAGGCTCCTTCTACTCCATTCTATTGCATCATCCTTATCATTATCTGGAATGATTTTGTTTATTTATTTATTTACTTTTGTACTTGCTGTCTAATCCTTCTAGAATATCACTTTTATGAAGGCAGGAAACTCATTTCCTATTTATCCCAGTATCCAGTGTATGTTTAATAAAACTGAATAACTGAATACTTTCTAAAGAAGACATAAGAACGCCCCTATCTGATTTGGCTCAGTGGATAGAGCGTCAGCCTGCAGACTGAAGGGTCTCAGGTTCGATTCCAGTCAAGAGCACATGCCCGGATCTCGGGCTCTATTCCCAGTAGGGGCATGCAGGAGGCAGCCAATCAATGATTCTCTCTCATTGTTGATGTTTCTATCTCTCCCTCTCTGAAATCAATAAAAATATTAATGAAAAAAGAAGACATTAGAAAAATTCATTTTCTCTCTCTTTTTCCCTCCCCCCTCTCCCTCCCCATTCCTCCCTCTCTTCCTCTCTCAGTATATGTGAGTGTCTAAAATAAAAGGACTTTCCATGTATCTAAATGTGAATCTCCTAGGCCCTTTGTACTTAGTATGAGTTAGTGCTTATTTCTGAACATCATCTTTTACTTCATGAAATCATGGCTCACAGCTTTTTACTATACTTGATCTTAGCCAAAAGGCAGAGAAGCGATGGTTCACAGCTTTTTGAATGGTTGATTTTAGTTGGGGAATCTAGTGAACAATACATCTGGAAATATTCTGTCATGTTTTGATCTGAAAAACTCTACCGAACCAGCTGCTGATTTAAAAGGCTTTTATTTGTATACAGATAGTCTATTGTCTACAAAGCACTGGCTCTTACACAGTGTAATGTGTGTTGCTCTTTCGGAGCTATTAACTTGAGAGAAAAAACTTGTATTTATTAACTTAATGCATGACTTGTACTCTCTGAGAATAGTTTATTGTGTTTTTGCCTTTAGCTGCTTTACTGTGCATTTAGGGATTTATCTTTTCATTTTCATCTTTAAACTCAATCAAAAGTTAAATGGTTAGATAGTAGGATTAAGATACTTTCCATTCTGAGCTTAGAAAATTTTACAGATTTCTGCATTAAAGTGGGGTTTATATTTATGATTTAACAGTCTTAGGTAGCTTTATATTGATAGAATTGGTGAATTTCACCATTCACTATATTGAACTTTACTTTTATAATACTTTATAGTATATGTGATATAGTGAAAGGGAAATTGACATCTAAGTCTTACATAGGGATAATTTTGAAGAAGGTAAATATGTGTATCATTTGTAGTATAATAAATACATGTGCACAGACACACAATCTGGTTAGTGTGACTTTTAATATTTCTTTCTTTTTTTTAAAATATATTTTTTATCGATTAAGATATTACATATGTGTCCTTGTCCCCACGTTATGCTCTACCTCCCCCGCCCCCACGTTGTCCGTGTCCATTGGTTAGGCCTATATGCCTGCATATAAGTCTTTTGGTTGATCTTTCCCCCTTACCGCCACCCTCCCTTACCCTCCCTCCAAAGCCCGACAGTCCAATCAATGCCTCTCCGTCTCTGGATCAGTCCTT
>NW_006288853.1:6380534-6382539 GCF_000327345.1 Myotis davidii
GCTCTCAGTGTGCTTTTCTTTCCTTCTAGTTGTAGAATTTACACTCAGCCAGCCTTCCTGTAGTTCTGGATGATGTCCGTTTTGTGTTTTTGAAGTATTATTCAATTGTTGTGGGAGGCAGCAATTTTCCGGTGTTTATCTATGCCGCCATCTTAGTTTCTCCGACTTTTAATATTTCAATATTTTTAAATTTTTTGGCCATTAGCACTTAGAACAGTGGTTCTCAACCTGTGGGTCGCGGCCCCTTTGGGGGCTGAACGACCCTTTCACAGGGGTCACCTAAGACCATCGGAAAACACATATATAATTACATATTGTTTTTGTGATTAATCAATATGCTTTAATTATGCTCAATTTGTAACAATGAAAATACATCCTGCATATCGGATATTTACATTACGATTCATAACAGTAGCAAAATTACAGTTATGAAGTAGCAACGAAAATAATTTTATGGTTGGGGTTCACCACAACATGAGGAACTGTATTAACGGGTCGTGGCATTAGAAAGGTTGAGAAGCACTGACTTAGAAGATTTAAATAAAATGACACATAAATTCTAAAATTATTAGGTAGAAAATATTTGTATCTAAGAAACCAAGAATAACATTTTAATATTAGTTTAAATTTTTATATGTTTTTTAAAAAATTGATTTGAAAGAGAGAGGAAGGGAGAGGGAGAGAAACATCAATGAGAAGAAACATTGATCAGCTGCCTCTGCATGCCCCTCACCGGGGATTGAGCCCAGCCCCAGGCATGTGCCCTGGGAACTGAACTGTCAACATCTCTGTGCATGGAACTACACTCAACCATCTGAGCCACACCAGTCAGTGCTTGGTATTAGTTTTTTAACTAAAAAAAGTCTATATTCACATTCCAGAAAATTAGAAAACAGGAAATATAGATACAAATTCACTAAAAAATTTCACAAGAATTAATAAAACCACTGGTAACAGTATAAATATTGTTTTATACTCTTTCACTGTTTTGCCTTATACATATGGATTTTTTGGTTTGTTTTGTTCATAGTATATTATTTTTTATTTTTCCTTTTAAATAAAATATAATGTCAAATGTTCCCATAGTGCTTAGTCTTTATAACCATTGTTTTAATAACCCCACAGTATTCAAGCTAAAAATATATCTTAATTTACTTAAGTATTCCCTGTTGTTGGATAAGTTATTTTAAAAACATTTTGGCTTTCATAACTAACATGATAATGAATACTTTTGTGAATATTGTTATCACCATATTTGATATTATTGCTAATAGGGTATATTCTCATAAGTGGAACTCCCAGATATGACATTTTTTATGTTCCTTAACACACACTAACAAATGATTATCTAAAGAGAATATACCAACTTATATTTCCACCAGTAGGGTGTAAAACTATTCCATTGCAGCATTTAGCATTATATATTTTTTTCTTTTTAAGTTGATCTTTAAAAAGAATTAGGGGAAAAATATGCTGATTACTAGTGAAGTTGTGTACTAGTATTTTCATATGTTTGATTTCTAATTTCAGAGTAATAATTCCATCACATATTTTTCCCAATCCAATAACATTCCCCCCCCCCCCCCCCCAACACGTTAGCCTACCCACCTTGATTCAGGTACTTTCTGTGCTTTTTTAGAGACAAGGCTGTTTGTCAGTTAAACATGCACACATCACCCATATATATTTCAATGAATTTTTTTTCTCTGTGCTCAATGATGCCTTCAAAGTAATTACTCTAGAGATGGTTTAATACATTATATTTGTACTTCAGATTGTTATCCAAGTGTGTTGTGGAAGCATATATGGGAGAAATCTTTTTTTTTTAATATTTTTTTATTGATTAAGATATTATATATGTGTCCTTATCCCCCCATTGACCCCCAAACCCCACTCATGCCCTCACTCCCTGGTGTTTGTGCCATTGGTCAGGCTTATATGCAGGCATAGAAGTCCTTCGGTTGACCATTCCCCCTTATCCTCACCCTCCCCTACATTCCCTCTC
>NW_006288853.1:6383443-6386125 GCF_000327345.1 Myotis davidii
GTGGGAGAACTTCTGTGCTGGAGACACCCTTCTGGGGCGCGACTTGCTTCAGTGGGGCTTTGATGCTCACTGAGACTGCACCCTGAGTGTGTCCCTTATGGATCTGAGGAGTTGTGGTCTGGACGGTCCCCCTCTGACCACTGGGTACACTGGCTCTTGGATCTAAGGAGGTGCTAATTTAGCCCCTGCCTGAGGTTACCCAGCAGGAACTATGAAGAGGGCTGCAGATTCCCCTTCCCTTTTTTGGAAGTGCCTTGATAAAGCTCGGCTGTGAAGGATGCAAGCGCTGTGGGGCCTTCTCTTAGAAGTTCTGGGTCTGTCTGACCCAGCTGCAGTTAGGTAATTACAGGTTGCAAATGGCCGGGGCATTCATATGCAAAAGCCTCTGCGGCAGCCTGGGTGGGCGGGGTCTCAGGAAATCAACGGGCGGAGCAAGCAGCTATGGCGGAGCCTCAGCCCTGCCCTAAGGAGGCGCGCGTCTCAGTGTCCCGGTAACGGCTGCAAGCACCTCTGAGTGAAAGCCGCCCTCAAGATCGCCCGCTGCCAGACAGTCCAGTTTCTCCCCGCATGAGTCCTGGGTCCCCAGAGACTTCCCGAAACCGGAGGTCAGAGCCGTTGGGAGCTTGTGTCTCCCTCCGGATTCAAAAGACAGCCGCGTCCTCGGGTGCCAGCCCCTTTCCGCGCGCCTTGAGCCCCGTACCTCTGCATTTCACTTCTGCAGCTTCTCTGGGTCTCAGTGTGCCTTTCCTTCCTTCTAGTTGTAGAATTTACAGTCAGCCAGGCTTCCTGTGGTTCTGGATGATGTCCGTATTGTTTTTCTGAGGTATTAATCAATTGTTGTGAGTGGCATTAATTTCCCGGTGTTTATCTCTGCCGCCATCTTAGTTTCTCTCCCGAGAAATCTTGATAATTGCAAAATATTCCAAAATTTTCTTTGAATTTAATTACTATAAAGTATATAAATATAGTATAAAGTATACTATACAGTTTTAAATATGGTTTACCAAAAGTTTTTAAAATCTGAGAATTTATATTTAAATTGTGACTCTCTTTCCTCTCTAGGTTGGGAAAGAGACTGTTCAAACCACTGAGGATCAGATTTTGAAGAGAGATATGCCACCAGCATTTATTAAGTGAGTAATTAAAATATTCTTTTGTTGCTAAGAAGAATAATCCTCTTCTTAGGAAGAAAAGTAACTGTTCCAGTTATATTTTAAAATATAATACTGTGTTTAAAATTGAAATTTCAATTTTTCATCTTTTAACACTTAGGTTTCCTACTGCTGATTTTATTCATTTGTGTTAGGCATTTTAAACATTATTATTATTTTTCAAGACCACTGTATTTGTTGTTTATTTTAAATTATTTTTATTTGAGAGATAGATAGATATTTGTTGTTCCACTCATTTATACTCATTTATGTATCCATTGGTTGACTGTTATATGTGCCCTGATTGGAGATTGAACCACAGCGTTGGCATATCAGGATAATGCTCTAATCAACTGCGCTACCTGGTTAGGGCAACATAATTATTTTTAATAAAATCATGGCTTCTGCGTGTTGTTTTCCAGAATGAAAAGGATTCAGAAGCATTCTGATCTTAGCATACATAATAAGCCTGAATTATATACTGAACACCTTTGCTTGGAGATAGGGAATAAACATAAAAACCTATATTTCAATAGCATTTTAAATTTGTTATATTTACATTCACCTAATTCTCTTACAAATAATTTTCAGACATTCTGGCCTATCCTGCATAAAAGCAGAGATACTAACTTTTGATTAGTTAAAACTTCCCAGGTTCTTGCTTATATTGGCTTTGATTAATGGCTTTGTTCTAAATGGCAGTCAAGTCCTAAGTAAAAGTAAAGGTTGATGCATAACAGTTATTTTATTTCTTTTTTAAAAGATTTAAAATAAATTTTTAGAGAAAGAGGAAAGGAGAGGGAGAGAGAGGGAAACATTGATGTGAGAGATTGATTGGGTGCCTCCTGCATGCCCCCTACCAGGAATCGATCCCCACAACCTAGGCATGTACCCTGACTGGGAATTGAACTGGTAACCTTCTGATGTACAGGACAATGCCCAACCAACTGAGCTACACTGGCCAGGGCCCATAACAATTTTTTAAAAAAGTAGAGCTTTTTCGAGTCAATAAGAATGAGATAAGCATTCAGTTACAAAAAAGGAAGTCAGATAATATCCATTGTTGATGAGGATGTAGAGCAATTGGAACTCCTATATACTGCTCTTGGGAATGTAAATTGGTACAGACACTTTGAGGAAGAAGTTTGGTATTAACAAAGGAGAAGATAGGAAATTCCACTCTCAGGTATGTTCCCTAGAGAAACCCCTGCACACGAGGATCGATATACAAAAATATTGATATTGACAGTGTTCATGATGATCCTTTTGGTCTGTCTACAGCTGAATGGATAAAAACAATCATGGTATAGTCACAAATTGGAATATTAATCAGTACTAAAGGAATGGGAATTTTTCCCTTTAAAGGGATTGGTATTATGTTAATTTCACCTCAATTAGAATAAAAGAGTAAATGAATCTCAAAAACAATTGAGAGATAGGAATGAATTATTGATAGCTAGATAGATAATTAGGTTCCATTTATTTAAAGTTCAGAAACATTATAGAAATAAACTGGCATGTTTATTTGTAA
>NW_006288853.1:6386675-6392947 GCF_000327345.1 Myotis davidii
ACTCAGTGGTCGTCAAACTCATTAGTCAACAGAGGCAAATATCAACAGTACAACGATTGAAATTTCTTTTGAGAGCCAAATTTTTTAAACTTAAACTATATAGAAAGGCACATTGTTATTAACTTAATTAGGGTACTCCTAAGGCTTAGGAAGAGCCATACTCAAGGGGCCAAAGAGCCGTATGTGGCTCGCGAGCCACAGTTTGCCGACCACGGGTAGATGATCCCACAGAAAGTTCTTTCAACCTTGTTATTCAAATCTGATTATCATTTGATTAGTAAATGAATTTCTTTAGTTAACTCATTTCTGCTTACTCCCAGAGATATACCTGTGAAATATATAGTGTACTCTCATAGGCTTCTTTGGGAATTTAGAAAAATTAAGGTGTGTGCCCTAATTGTGATAACATCTTTTACAAACTAGATAATTTTAAAGCAAAATAAATTGATCACCCTTGATGGTAACTAGGACACCAACCCCTTATGCTGGTAATTGGTAATTTATTTTCTTCTTTCTTTATTTTTAAAAAATCTTTATTATTGAGGGTATTATAGATATCCCACTTTTTTCCCCCATTGCCCCTCTCCACCCAGTCCCAGGACTTCACTTTGTCCATAGATAATGCATATATGCATGTAAGATCTTTGGCTAATCTTTCCCTGCCCCACTCCTCCCTTCCTTCTGAGATTTGTCAGTCTGTTCCATATTTCCATGCCTCTGATTCTATTTTGTTCACCAGCTTATTTTGGTCATTAGATTTCTTATTCATTTATTTTATTTTTAAAATTTATTTATTTTTTGTTTATTTTGATTTATAGATTCAATTGTTGATAGATATGTATTTATTGCTTTTTTAATGTTCATATTTTTTATCTTTTTATTCCTTCTTCCTCTTCTTAAAGAATACCCTTCAACATTTCATGTAACACTTGGTTTGGTGGTGATGAATTCCTTTAGCTTTTTCTTGTCTGTGAAGCTCTTTATCTGACCTTCAATTCTAAATGAGAGCTTTGTTGGGTAGGGTAATGTTGGTTGTAACAGGTCCTTGCTATTCATGACTTTGAGTATTTCTTGCCATTCCCTGCTGGCCTGCAATGTTTCTGTTGAGAAACAGCTGATAGTTGTATAGGTGCCCCCTTGTAGGTAACTAACTGCTTTTTTCTTGCTGCTTTTAAGAGTCTCTCTTTGTCTTTAACCCTTGGCATTTTAATTATGATGTATCTTGGTGTGGACCTCTTTGGGTTCCTTGTGTATGGGGCTCTCTATGCTTCATGAACTTGTAAGTATATTTCTTTCAGCAGGTAGGGGAAGTATTCTGTCATTTCTTCAAATAGGTTTTCGATATCTTGTTCTCTCTCTTCTCCTTCTGGTACCTCCATAATGTGAATGTTGGTATGCTTAAAGTTGTCCCAGAGGCTCCTTATACTATCTTCATATTTTTGGATTCTTTTTTCTTTTTGCTCTTCTAATTGGGTGTTTTTTACTTCTTCATGTTCCAAATTGTTTATTTGATTCTCGGAATCCTCTACTGTTGAGTCCTTATACATTATTCTTTATTTAACTTAGTGTATACTTAATTTCTGACTGGTCCTTTTTCATGTCTTTGACATTCTCAGTAACATCCTTGAAAGTCTCACTAAGTCCCTTGAAGTTCTCTTTGAATCCCTTAAAGTTCTCATTGAGATTCTTGAGTTACCTTATAATTATTGTTTTGAATTCTGTATCCAGTAGTTTGTTTGCTTCCATTTCTTTCATTTCTGACATGTTTCTTTGTCTGCATTTTGGCTGCTTCCCTGTTTGTTTCTATATTAGGTAGAGCTGATATGTTTTCTGGAATTGGTAGAGTGGTCTTGTGTAGTAGGTGTCCTGTAAGGCCCAATGGCTCAGCCACCCCAGACACCTGAGCTCGGCACTCTGCATGTGCTCTTGTGTGGGCTGTGTGCACAGTCTTGAAGTTGAAACTTGATTGCTGTTGGTGTCACTGGGAGGAATTGATCTCCTGGCCAATTGGCTGTGAGGACCAGCTGTGATTACAGTGGAAGAGCAGCTATGCAGGAGTCACCCCTATGGAGCAGGACTTGCTTCAGTGGGGCTTTGGTGCTCACTGAGTCTGCCCCTTGAGTGTGTTGCTTGTGGATGTATAGAGTTGTAATCTGGTATAGTCTGAAGCTGTCCAACAGGTGCACTGGCTCTGGGGCCTCCTGGGAGGTGCAAAGTCAGCCACTGCCTGGGGCCACCTGGCAGGAGCTACAGAGAGGTTTGCAGACGGCTGCTACTTGTATTGGGCTTGTGAAGTGCCCAGGTGAGGCCCAGTTGAGAAGCAAGGCAGGCTGGTGTTAGTGCTGGGTCTTGGGCCTTTTATTGATAGTTTGGGCACCCTGATGCCCATTGCTGCTTGTTTGAGAGATTTTTAGTAAAATCTGAAGCCTGAGCCAGGATAGGCCATTCATATGGAAAAGCTGTTGTAAACAGCTTGGGTGGGGCTGAAAACAACTTGGTTGGGGCGAGTTCTCAGGGAATCATCAGAGCAGAGTGAACAGTGTGAGCCAAGCTGATGGAGACTCAGATACTAGTATGGCTGCCAGTCAGCTCTGCAATGGGGGAGGCTCTAGCACCTGAACATTAACCTCTGTAAGGACCCCCATCTGGAAGAAAGCCACCCCCGAATTCCTGCCGGGATGCTAGACAATCTAGTTTCTCCCTGTATGCCCCTGGGTTCCCCAAAGCCTCCCGGCGCTGGAGCTCAGAGTGATTGAGTCCGAGTAAGTTTGTGCACAGGCCTTTTAAGAGGAACACCCAGTCTCCAGCAGCTTCTGCATCACTCAGCCACAATCCCCAATGGTTTTTACAGTCCGAAGTTATGGGTACTTCTCTTCCCAGCTCTGGGAGCCTGGCTGGGGGTCTGGTATGGGGCTAGGACCCCTTGTTCCTCACGGGGGGTGGGGGCCTCTGCAGCTGAGATAGCCCTCCCAATTAAAAATACGGCACATGTGGATGTTGGACCAGCCTGTTCCGTGCCTCCTCCCCTACAACCAGTTTCAGTGTGCTTTCTTTATTTCTCTAGTTGTAGGACTTCCAGTTAGCCAGCTTTCAGCAGTTCTGAACAATGGTTGTTCTTTATTTTAGTTATAATTTTGATGTGGTTGTGGGAGGCGGTGAGTACCGATATTTATTTATGCTGCCTTCTTGGTTCGCTGGTTATTAATAATTTCAAGAAAATAATTAAACATTTATCCTGCTTTTCCAAAGGTTCCTCAAAAAATTAAAAATAAAACTACCATATAATTCAGTAATTCCACTTTTGGATATTTATCCAAAGGAAATGAAATCACTGTCTCAAAAAGATATCTGCACCTCCATGTTCATTGCAGCATTATTTACAGTAGCCAAAACATGGACACAACCTAACTGTGCATCAATGAATGAATGGATAAAAATTTTATATATGTGTAACATATACACTTTATATTATTTGTATATATGTGTAATATTCAACCATATTATTCAACCATATTATTATTCAACCATAAAAGTGAAGGAAACCCTGCTGTTTGCAACTACATAGGTGGACCTTGAGGGCATTATCTTAAGTGAAATCAGAGAGACACATACTGTATGATCTCATTCATTGTGGAATCGTCAAAACACCAAAAAAACTGAAACTCATAGATACAGAAAATAGATTGGTAGATGCCAGAGGCCCAGGGTTGGGAGTGGATAAAAGGGAAAGGGAGATCAGAATCAAAAGAATGAGTGGTCCCTTAGGTGGAAGTCCACCTGGCTCCAGGAGAAGTAGGAAGGATGAGGACAACATGTCTGTTTTGCTCCCCCTCAGGAAGAACATGTATTCAGTGCAGAAGGAAGACTCAAATGCATCGTGAATTAGTCAATACCATAATCCTTCTCGGTATTTATGCCATAGCTTGTCCCCTACTTGAGAACCACTGATTTAGATGCTTTAACCCCTTCCCCAACAATTTTTTTGTTAAAAACGTTTCTTTTTCAGACTAATTTTTAAATTTTGGTTCTATATAGTATTTTTGATGCTGGTTATGAAAACAGTTTGTAATTATTTTTTCTTCCCATTTTTGTGGTTAAGAATAGTATTTCCTCAGAAAGTTTCTAGATGAAATTATTTAGAATGGTACGTATGTAGCTGGTTTTTGAAGGTAAAGTTTTAGACGGGTATACTCGTCGACGACTGAAAAAAGAACATTTTGTGAAAACGTGTATACACGTTTCTGCCGGGGAAGGGGTTAACCTTTATCATTCCATGGGGAAAACCCTGGTCTCCTTGGGAAAGCATTGGAAGGGAAAATTGCGTTATGGTAACTGAAAAATTTAAAAATACATGACTTAGTATGCTATACTCTCCAGAGTACCAAAGCGATATGACTAGTTGTTAAAGTTTAGGGCATATAAATATTCTGTAGTTTAAAACATGATCATTGTTAATGCTATTCTTGTTTTTCTTTAGAATGCAAAATAAAGCAGAAAATAACTTAAGTAGATGCCATGACTGGGAGGGAGAGGGGACAGAGAGGGGAAAACAGATGGAAACAATTAATGACATCCTTGGAATTGTTGAGTAGGACATTCTTTTGGGCTGTTTGGTTGATGTTTGGAAGTTTCCAGGGCATGATTGACTGAAGCTTCCTCTGTCATCCAGTTTCACAGGGATTTCTAAGTATATGCTTTGGCAACACTATAGAATAAAATAAGCCCTGGCCAGTTTGGTTCAGTGCATAGAGCGCCGGCCTGCAAACTGAAGGGCCCCGGGTTCGATACTGGTCAAGGGCACATGCCCAGGTTGCGGGCTTGATCCCCAGTACGGGGCATACAGGAGGCAGTTGATCAGTGATTCTCTCTCATCATTGATGTTTCTATCTCTCCCTCTCCCTTCCTCTCTGAAATCTATAAAAAATATTAAACAATTAAATAAAATAAGTTTTAAACATTTATTCTTAGATCAGTCTCTACTCCTAGAATGTTAGGATGTTAGGGCTGGAGAAATCAGAAGACTTGTGCTCTATCGATAAATTTATACCTAAGCAATCTTATATATATTTAGATACTTTTTAGGGAAGGATATGAAATTTTCAGAATTTTTGACATTTTCAGGATTTGGGGGTCCCAAAATCAAATCATGGTCTATTTGTGTGGCTAGCAATTAAGGGAATGTTTGAATGTTGGAGAATGGTTTAGTATCAGTGAAAGATTATATAGCTGAGTTGTAACCGTTGATGAGGGACTTCCAGTGCTTGAACAATTCCTTATTGTAAAAGTGAGAGCCATTTTAATATAGAGCAAGATTTGCATTGTCACAGGAAGGTTTCTTGGGGAAGCAAAAGTTCCACTTGTGCTGAGTCCACTGGCAGATAGAGTTTACAATTTACTAATTTTACCCAAGATTGCATTAATAGCCATACTGTTGCTCAAAAGGTGTAGGGTTGCATGGCAATTGCCATAGAAGTTGCCTCAATCTTCAGACTCTAGGAATACTATACTATTAAAATGTTGGCTAAACTTGCCCTATAAGAAGTTGTTTATTTCTTTAGAGACTGTCAGCAGGAGCTTCAGCTACTGTACTCCTATTTGCCTTTTGCCCCATTGTCGTCCATCATCATCATCAGACAACAGCAGTAATACGTCTGTGCAATTGCTTGATTAATGGGCTGGACGCACTGTTTAATTAAATATTTATTGATTAATTTCTGTGTGTTTAGCATGCTAAGTGCTACATATAATAGCAGTTCTTATCCGTGTATTATGAAAGATCACTGTAAGACATATTACAAGTTATTTATTAATAGTAATAAAGGGCCAAAGCTTGTGAATACTTTACTTTTCTGAAAAGTAAATAGAGCATATTCAAAGCCACTTGTATAATAATATCCCTCTCATTTTTGATCTCAAGGTTTTTTCTTTTTCTTTTTTTAACCTTTCCTGAAGTAAAATATATCCACTGGCTTTTATTATACTTTCTTTAGTAGGAGAGAAATTAGTGGATTTACAGTTATTGTGGCTGGAAATTATGCATAATCCCAGGGACACTCATGGGGGTATGTCTCATCTGTGAGTTTTATTCTTCTATGTATCATAGAGGAACAAAGGTGGAAAACTGCTGCTGTAGAGAGATTACTAAAAAATGCTTTAAGAATGTCAAATGAAAGAGCTGCAATCTAGACTAACTTTAGAAAGAGTGCTATCATTGTAGGGAGGAACAGTAGAAAGGGGCTTCATGTAGGAAGTGGGACTTGGGACAATAGGGG
>NW_006288853.1:6392995-6393282 GCF_000327345.1 Myotis davidii
TTGTGGGAGAAAGGAAAACACTCCTAGTGGCATGAGCCAGTCTTGGGGGCCGTAGAGGGGAGGAACAGCCATGTTGGGAGCATAGGAACTAAGCTTAAATCGGTAGGTAGGTTGGGCCAGGTGATGAAGGCTCTTGGAAGCCAGGCAGAGGAATTTGGAATTCGGCAGCAGAAAAGCTTTGCAGTTTTGTTGTTGTTAATTCTCACCTGAGGATATTTTTCCATTGTTTTGTTTGTTTGTTTGTTTTTGTTTTGTTTTGTTTTGTTTTTTTAGAGAGAATGGAAGGG
>NW_006288853.1:6393374-6401769 GCF_000327345.1 Myotis davidii
ATTGGTTGCCTCTCACACATGCCTTGACCAGGGAGCCTGCAACCCAGGTAGGTGCTCTTAACCAGCTCTGGAACCCAAGACGCTTCTATAGGGTGTCCCAAAATTCAAGCAAGAAGTAATTTTGATAGAAAACACAGGTTTATAATTAAAAATTGTAAATTTTTTATTGATTCATAAAGTATACAATATAGGGTTATCTATGGAATAGCACATCGGGTAAATGTCCTCCACAGTTTTGCTGGCACATACGCAAAACCGTGGTCTTCATTGGTCTTCATTGTCCCTGCTCCTGGGCCATAATTGGTACTTGGGAATGCTTATCAAATTGAAGAGATGGAAATCAGAGGGCAACAGATATTAGAATCTGATTCAATAAACCAAGTAAAATTAGGCTTTTATTTTTTGTTGTTGTTAATGCTCACGCAAAATTCAAATCTTGCGTGAATTTTGGGACACCCTATATGTGCAGGCCGACACTCTGACCACTGAGCAACTCCAGCCAAGGGCGCTTTGCAGTTATTGAGCATTAGAATGACAAGGTGAAAATGGTTTTTCAGGAAGATTCATGGCCAAATACAGGATGAAATAGGTGCTGGTGAAGGAGAGGAGGCCGTATATCAAAACAACCAGATTCATTTTCTGTCAGTGTGGATTTGTGTCAAATTGATTCCTTACAGATAAAAAATGTTTATGGCAGACTATTTGCCTTGGAAAAATTGCTGTTGCAGTATACAGTGGAATTTTGTTATTTCTGCAGAAATGGATAAGGAAGGCAGTTCTTGGATCTCATCCAAGGGTGTTCAGTATCTGAACATATGAAAAGGCGTCACTTGTGAGGTAGTTTTGTGGTATGAACTTTTCAAAAAGGGCATAATGCTCTTTGTATGTTGGCAGGCAAATGACAGTTTCGTTTAGAACTGTGCCTCAGTGCTGCTCTGAACAGTCTGCTTGAAACCATCAGAACTTTGATTGATTCGCCACTTGGACTATTTTTGAAAAATATTGTAATGTCTAGGCCTATTGAATAAAAGAATGTTCTTAAAATACTCCGTGAAAAGGAGTATGTACTATTGGCAAACTACATGATTCTCATTAATCATATTTTCTAGGAAATTACCTTGTTTTAACCTTTAAGACTTTCTTAGTGAAGCACAGTTACAGCATATATTTGTATGAATTTACCTTGACTGATATTCATGTACGAAAAAGAAATTTGAAAAAGATTAAAACATGTTTATATTTTATTTAGATCTCTTTTGACTTAAACTAGTAGAGCATTTTTAGAGCAACAGCCTTTATATTTAGCTTTTTCTTTGCTTATGATCATTAACGCTCAAAATAATTTGTGATGAAATTTGTATTTTTAGACACTCTTCTCTGTGAAAGTGCCCAGAATATCTTTTTTTAGAATTCATTCTTAGATCATACCCCTTAATGCACTTTGCTTGTCTGGGCCTAATGGGTGATTCTAATGTTTTTGTTTTTTAACATGAGTTTTTTTGTGTGTGGTCCTTTTCATTGGCTATCTTAAGAGAACTTTGTTTCTTAATGTAGATAAATAAGTTTCTGTGAGACAGTCATTCAGATCTGCCAGCTGACTTGATGCATTTGTGACCTAGAGGAAGCACTCAAAACTTCAGTTAACCTTGAACTTGCCACATTAAACATACTTAGGTACTACTGTTTTTCACAGACTTTCTCAAACAAAAATGATTTGTTAAGTTTGAGTCTTCTATATAATGAGCTCTGTGTCATTTTATTAACCTGCAGAGCAGGTTGGCAGAAATTTATTACTTTGTATAAATTAGTTTACTTTGTATACCCTTCATGACTAAGAAATAAATGGATAAAATTTTAAATATGTAATACTTTAGTTTCCATTGAATCTACAGAGTAATCAAAATCACATGATTAAAAGGACTCTAGGAGCGTGGGCAAAGAGGAGGGAGTGGGGGACATCTGTAATACTGTCAACAACAAAATAGAAAGGAACTCAAGGGTCAAGGGAACTCACACTTATTGAGTAAATATCAGTGGGCCAGGTATTTATATATTTTCATTTTTGCATGCTATTCTGAGAACACCAACTTAAAGGTATTAATATGTTACATTTTACAGATAAGAAAACTGAGATTCGACAAACTTTAACTCACCCAGAGTCGCTCAGCTTGTAAGTGGCAGGACATGTTTCTTATTGGTGGTCCCCAGGCTTCCAAGTCTATGTTCTTTCCACAGTCTGACCTTTAAAGAAGTCGTGTAGTCCACCCCTCTTTCTGCAGGCAGTACTAACTTTATACCTAGAGGTTAACCATTTATACTTTCCCTAAGTATTTCCAAAGAAGGAATATCTATAATAATAAAAGCGTAATATGCTAATTAGACCAGATGTCCTTCCGGACAACATTCTGCACAAAGCCGGGGCTGAGAGGGAAGCCCAGGTCCCGGGTGTCAGAGGGAAGGCAGTGCCAGTAGCCTGGGGAAGGAAAGCCTACTCTTGCACGAATTTCGTGCATCGGGCCTCTAGTTACAGATATACTTAGTGATGTACTGCAGTGTCTTGCAACTCTTAAACTGTAAAGAAGTTAAAATCATAACATTAAAATTTTTTAAAAAAAATTATTGATTTGAGAGAGAGAGAGAGAGAGAGAGAGAAACATTGATTTGTTGTTCCACTCATGCATTCATTGGTTGCTTGTATGTGCCGTGACTGGGGATTGAACCCACAACCTTGGTGTATTAGGACGATGCTCTAAACAACTAGGCTACCCTGCCGGGGCCCAAAGTCGTAACATTTTATTTTATTTTTTTTAAATGATGGGGTTTTTCTTCTTTTTTTTTTTAAAAAAAGTATTTTTATTGATTTCAGAGAGGAAGGGAGAAGGAGAGAGAGATAGTAACATAAATGATAAGAGAGAATGTCCTGCATGCCCCTACTGGGGATTGTGCCCACAACCCAGGCATGTGCCCTGACCAGGAATCAAACCGTGACCTCCTGGTTTATAGGTCGATGCTCAGCTGCTGAGCCATACCATCCAGGCCAAAGTCATAACATTTTAAAGTGAAAAGGGATTATAGAGATTATTTAATTCAACTGTTTTATTTTATAGATGAACTAGGGGCCCAGTGCACAAATTTGTGCACCTGAAAGAAACTGTGGGCCGTGAGATTGCGGTAGGCACAGGGATGTATCTCGGCCCATCCTTTACGCTCCCACCTGGTCCCTCCCACCATGACCCCTGGTCCCCTGTCTGCTGGTAGCCCCACTCCTGCCGCTGCTGCTCCCACATGCTGGTGCTGCTGGCGCAGAACCCACTTGCACATGCTGATGGCGCAGAGCGATTGAGGTCGGCACCGTCAGTGGGTTTGAGTGGTGGCTGCTTCCCTGATCGCCCCTCAGGAGCAGGGGGAGGTGGAAAAGTCCTCAGGGGTGATCAGGACTGGCTGCAGGTGCCGGCATTGGGTGTGAGCAGGGCCGTCACCAGCTGTGGATGCGAGAGGCAGCTGCCGGCCCCAATCACCCCTCAGGAACAGGGGGAGGTGGAGAATTCCTGAGGGGCGATTGGGGCCGGCAGCTGCCACTTGCATCCACTGACGGCGCTTCAGTAACCACCAGAGGCTGCCCCAGTGACAGCGACCAGCTCACCTGCTACACCATCCTGCCATGGCTGACGCCCGCCATGTTCCGCACGCGTTTCTTGGTGGTCAGCACACGTCATAGCGACCGGTTGATCGGTTGTTCTGCCGTTCCGTCTATTTGCATTTAGGGTTTTATATATCTAAGATTGAGGTAATTGCTGCCCCAGCCTTACCCTGCAAAAATGAAGAGACACTTAAATTAAACCACAAGTATTTCTTTAATTATTACCTTGACATAGGTCCAGTCCCAAATGAAGTTCTCAAGATTTAAATTTTTTTCACATCTATTGAAAATCTTTACTGTTCTTTCCTTTTTAGAAGCAACAAACAAACCAACAAAACCAACAACTTGTAAAATTAGCTTCATTTCTTGAATACTTTTTATGAACTGGGTATTTTGCATTGTGTTATTTTATCTACTTTATCTTGGAGATGAGGAAGCTAAGACTCAGAGAAGCTCAGTAACTTGTTAAAAGTTACACAGTACATGAATGGCAGATGTAGGTTTCAAACCCTGAGCTATCTGACTCCCAGGTTGGTGCTCATTCCAGTTGCTAAGACTCTTTTTCACCCTTTATTATAAGAATCTCTTCTTATAACTAGAGGCCCAGGGCACAAAATTCATGCACTCGGGGGGTGGGGGGGTCCCCTCAGCCCGGCCTGCGCCCTCTCGCAGTTCGGGAGCCCTTAGTGCTACTGCGGAGGTGGGAGAGGCTCCCTCCACAGCCGTTGCGCTTGCCAGCCGTGAGCCTGGCTTCTGGCTTAGCAGCGCTCCCCCTGTGGGAGCGCACTGACCACCAGGGGGCAGCTCCCACGTTGAGTGTCTGCCCCCTGGTGGTCATTATGCATCATGGTGACTGGTTGTTCCACTGTTCAGTTGATTTGCATATTGGCCTTTTATTATATAGGATATTTCAATATTTCAAGCTTTATGTTCAGTCTTTCTTGTTTTTAAATAAATATATTTTAGCCTTAGCTGGTTTAGCTCAGTGGATAGAGCATTGGCCTGTGGATTGAGGGTCCCAGGTTTGATCCGGTCAAGGGCACATGCCCAAATTTCAGGCTTGGTCCCCAGTAGGGGGCATGCAGGAGGCAGCCAATCAAGGATTCTCTCTCATCATTGATGTTTCTATCTCTCTCTCCCTCTCCTTTCCTCTCTGAAATCAATAAAAATATACTTTTAAAAAACATATATTTTAGGTTCTTAATTTTGCTCTGAATCCTTCATGTTTGGAAACAGCTATAAGTAATTTAATAGTTGTTCAGCCCTTAATATTTTTTAATTTTGATTGCAAATTCCTCTTTAACCATATGCATTATTTAGGAGTGTTTTATAAAGATTTCAAAATTATTTTTTACTATCTTTTTATTCTTATACTTCTAATTTAATTGTATTGTGCTCAAAAGGCCTTAGTTGGTATAAGAGCAACTCCTGGAAATTATTTTGCAACATAATAAGTTTTCCATTATGATAAATGTTCTTTATGTGCTTCAAAAAAAAGTGAAATCTTTATTGCTTTTGGGTATAGGGTTCTTTTAATATTAATTAGGTCAGCATATAAATATTACTTATCAAGCATTCATAGACTTACCATTTTGTCTGTTTGAACTCTCAGTTTATGATTGACATATATTGAAATCTATAATAATTGTAGATTTGTTCATTTTTCATGTAATTTTCAGTTTTAAACGTATTTCAAAGCAATAAGTGGTTATAAGTTTATGATTTTCCTGGATCCTAAATTGTGTTAATTATTTTGTTGTTTATTATTCTTTTTTAAGAATGACTGACTATTGATTGATGTTAGCTTACTTGTATCTCCAGATTTTTTTTTTTTAATCCACATCCTAGTTTTTGGATGTGGTTTTTCCTTATAAGCAAAATATCCTTTATAAGCAAAAATATCCTCTCATTCCACTTCCTTTTGTGTTTAGATATTTATACCTCTAACTCATTCATTACATTCTGTTGTAGAACAGTGATTGTCAATTTTTTTCAGCATAAAGACCTTCAAATAATAATAGTGAGGTCTTTTTACTATTAGTTGATTAAGAATGTTTAAGAACAAAAGATAAAATGAATTTGTAATGTTTTAAAATAAATTTTTATTTTTATTAAGCACAATAGCATCAACATACATTTGAAAAGTACTGGCATCTGTAAAACATGCTTGTTTATACGCTCCTCTGCTTCTGCTATAATCCTAGCATGAGGTGGAGGGAAGACCATAGTTGCCAATGGACATGTAGGTAGCAGAGTTCTTGATTGAACCTTCTTCCTTTACAGATGCCAGATCTGAACAGGAGGTGAAGGAAGTAGGAACAAAGACTAGGACTAGTCATTAAGGATTTGAAGGATTCAAAGGTTGTGACTCATACTCTACCTTTCAAATAAGCTGCCTACTAAGACTTGAGGAGCATATAGCTTTGGGCAGCAGTGACACTTTAAACTCTCTCCTTCCCAGCATGCTCTTTACCTTTAGGTATCTCTTGGCTCAGGCAGAATCTTGTTTTGTTTCACTGGCTGCATAATCTTTTAACGTCATCTGAAATAAAGAATTTAGTGAGTCTGTATTGTTTGTGTTTGTTTTAGGTTTGTGATCTCAAATGCACATGTCCTAGCATTGCCCTTAAAGCGTTTTGACTGTTTTCAGAATGAATCATTGTGCTTTTTAATTTTGGTTTTGGGTTTGAAAAAGCAGAGTCCTATAGTATCACCGAGTTAGGACAGGGTAAGAAATTATTTGTGGATGAGGCCTGTAGGATCTTAAATCTAGGAACATGGAGTTGGAGCAGCACGTTTTGGTGTTATCACAGTGTGCACATGGAGTTGGTGCTTTGTACTTGCTGCTTGGCACTAGATTAAAGTGGGTCATGGTACTCTGTGTTCCTGACTCTCTCCTAAACACTGTAACTGCTTGTGGCCTTCACTCAGGTTTCTAGGTGACTAATGGCTGAGGATCCTTGGCCTTTTTCAAAATGGCAACACCAGGAGCAAGGCACATTGACCAGCACTGGGATACCACAGAGTGAATTTACTTTAGCTATTTTAAAGTAAAATTTGTGCCAAAAGGCAAGTATATTAAAAAACAACACTTTATTTTTACATATCTCTCTAGTCTTTTGACATCTTCACATATATTGTTATTATTATTTTTTAATCCCATGTATAAACATGATCAAGATCTGAGGATAGAATGAATGGATTGCACTCTGGGTTCCGGTACTCCCCATAGAGGCAGGACTTCCTGTTAGAGGGAAACTGGAAAGCAGTTGCTGATGCTGGAAATTTCACTAGAGCTCATTCCTCAGGTTAACAATTTAAATACTTACATACTTAGTGAAGGGAGAATTTTTGAGGCTTCAGGAGTCATTTTCACTTATCAGACCTTTGGCTGATGGTAGATTCTAAAGGGCAGGTTTGAAGGCCTGCCCTTCCCCTCATCTCCTGGCCTCTCTCAGGCATAATATTTAAGTAGGGCCTGGACTTTAATAAAGTCGTAGAGAAAAAGAGTGTCTTGAAAGAAGATGTTTATTATGCGATTAAAATGATTAAATGTAAACATTTATACACACCATCATATTTGCAGTGGTTCTCAACCTTGGCTACACATTAGAATCACCTGAGAATCTTTTAAAAATCCTGATTTCTTGGCCTCATCCTCCGGAAATTCTGTTTGTTATGGAGTGAGGCCACAAAATTAGTAACAAAGAAACAGAATTTCCAGAGGATGAGGCCCAGAAATCAGGATTTTAAAAAGATTTCCAGGTGATTCTAATGTGCAGCCAAGGTTGAGAACCACTGATATTTGTGACCTGTTTTGGCACTTCATTTTTTTAAAGATATGTTTTTATTAATTTTGAGAGAGATGAAGGGAAAGGAAAGAGAGATAGAAACATCTATGATGAGGGAGAATCATTGATCGGCTGCCTTCTGCACTCCCCCTACTGGAGATTGAGCCCACAAGCTGGGCATGTGCCCTGACTGGTAATCAAACTGTGACCTCCTGGTTCATGGGTTGATGCTCAACCATTGAGCAACACCAGCTGGGCTTGGCACTTCATTTTTAAATATGATGGGCTTTGAAACTTGTAAGTGGTCTGGGCTTCTCTTAATCTATGAGAAACCCTGCCCAGATGGGAAGAGAAGTCTCAACAAGGTTATGGAGAGATCAGGAATGGACCTTACAGTCAAGCTTGCCTGCCCAATAATTATGCCAGGGCCAGCCTGGTTAGAAATGCAGGTGCTGCCCTTGCCTTGTAGCTCAGTTGATTAGAGCATCGTCCTAATAGGCCAACATTACAGTTTGGGTCCCCAGTCAAAGCACATACAAGAATCAACTAATGAATGCATAAATGGGTGGAATAGAAAATTGATGTGCCCCCCGTACCCCCCCCCCCACTTCCTCCCTCTCTCTCTTTAAAAACAAACAAACAAAAAAAGAGGTAATGGTGCTGAGTTCAGTGGCTACAGTGGGGAAAGCCTCACCTTCCAGCCAATTGTGTTCTTTCTTCTTCTGCCTGTTTACTTCCAGTCTCCCGGGTGTTGTCTGTGCCTTGTGTGTAGGATATGCTTGTGGCCTGACCATCTCTCTTGAAATGACAGGTCCCAAGATGTAAACCCCTGCTGCTTTGGGTGTGCTCCAGGGAACCTGATGTCCGTGAAATCAGATTTTTAGGTGTTCTATGCCATAGTACACCAGTCTTTCGCTAACAGAATTTGTGTGTGTGTGTGTGTGTGTGTGTGTGTGTGTGTGTG
>NW_006288853.1:6401838-6421036 GCF_000327345.1 Myotis davidii
TATTTCTAACCCAAATGTCTATACTGTCTAAGGTTAGGTTTTATTAATACAGGGAATTTGATATAGGATAGTTACTCCCACCCCCAACATATTTTGGGGGGTGGGGTGAAAGTATTAACTTGTTGACTTTCAGAAAGCTTTTCAGATTTATTCATTGATTGATTGATTAATCCTCATCTGAGGATATTTTTCCATTGATTTTTAGGGAGAGTGGAAAAGAGAAAGACAGAGAGAAATACATTGATTGGTTGCCTCCTGCATGCGCCCCGACCAAGGGCCGGGCTGGGGAGGAGCCTGCAACTAAGGTATGTGCTCTTGACCGGAATTGAACCTAGGACCGTTTGGTCCACAGGCTGATGCTCTATCCACTGAGCCAAACTATCTAGGGCAGCTTTTCAGATTTAAATTATGGAGCAATATAGATCTAAATAGGTCCATGAGACTGTCTCCTTTATATTATTTTGTCCAAAGCTCTCTCCTTTACTTGACTAAATCAGTGAGCTGGGATATGTTGATTGATATTTACAGAAGCAGACTGAGATAGTTTGGCTTCAAGGTGAGTTATCTGTATATTGCGATAGTAGACTGCCCTCCTTTGTTAAGCCAGGACCATTACTAATGCATGTGTTACTTTTTTATAGAAAGGACTCTTGTGTTGGGGGGGAAGGTGGGATGGAGGGAGGGAACAGGGGGGAAGAGGTGGGAGGGGGGAGAGAGAGAGAGAGAGAGAGAGAGAGAGAGAGAATATTATTCCATTGGAAAAATAACTCAAAGAGATGCTGTGAAGAGAATCATGTTTATAAGTAGGTCTGAGCTTCTGAGGGCAGGAGCAGTGCTATCTTCACCTTCTCCATCACAGCTTTCCTAATCTTTCAGGTAAAAATACTACTCCCACTTTTATGTTCCTTCAACACATGCTGAATATACTTCTAAATACTAATTTGTATTTGTTTACCTGTATGTCTCTGCCTAAGGTGGTAACCCCTTAAAGCTAGGGACTTAAAAAAACCTATTTCCAGGACTCATCACATGTAGTATGTGCTCAATATGTTAGATGAACAAATATATGAAAGGGCCCTAACCGGTTTGGCTCAGTGGATAGAGCGTTAGCCTGCGGACTCCGGGTCCCAGGTTTGTTTCCGGTCAAGGGCATGGTTGCGGGCACATCCCCAGTAGGGAGTGTGTAGGAGGCAGCTGATCGATGTTTCCAACTCTCTATCCCTCTCCCTTTCTCTCTGTAAAAAATCAATAGAATATATATATTTTTAAAAAAATATATGAAAGGATTAAACTAAATGAATTTAAAATTAGTAACTTATTTCTGGATGCAGTCTAGAAGAATGTTTAAAAATGACTTGTGGCGGCCTGGTTGGCATGCTCAGTGGTTGAGCATCAACCTGTAAACCAGGAGGTCACAGCTGGATTCCCTGTCAGGCCATAGGCCCAGGTTGTGGGCTAGATCCCCAGTGTGGGGCATGCAGGAGGTGGCCGATCAATGATGCTCTCTCATCATTGATGTTTCTATCTCTCTCTCCCTCTCCCTTCCTCTCTGAAATCAGTACAGATGTATTTTTTAAAAAGACCTGGCTACTTCTTCTGACCTTCTCCTTTTAAAATAAACTGACTTGTGGCAATCTTTATCATCTGTAGATTTGTTTTTTAAATTTTTTAAAAAATATATTTTCTTGATTTTTTACAGAGAGGAAGGGAGAGGGATAGAGAGCTAGAAACACCGATCAGCTGCCTCCTGCACACCCCGCACTGGGGGTGTGCCTGCAACCAAGGTACATGCCCTTGACCAGAATCCAACCCGGGACACTGCAGTCCGTAGGCCGATGCTCTATCCACTGAGCCAAACCGGTTACGGCTGTGGATTTGCTTTTCCCCTTGTTTTTCTTAAATAAAAAATTCAGCATAAGGTTGTTTTTTGATTGGTGATCATTGAAGTCACATGGAACTGAATTTGGGACCTTTACATCTCGTAAATTGTATCAAGTTATACCATGTGGTAATTCTTGGAAGAATGGATTAGCGGATTATGAGTGAGCATATTTTGGGTCCCATGAGGCTGTCTTTGGTCCATTGATCTAAACCATAAGAATTTTCTATTAATTTTGGTTGAAGATTCAAAGGCAGAGGGAAGCCTAGTCAAGATATATAATTATTTAGGAAACAGATCTTAGCCCTGCTGTCAGTCTTTAAAATGATTTTTAAAAAACTCAGATTTGTGTTAAAAAGCAGAATATCACTTTAAGAAGTGAGGCAGCTTTAGTGTTTATATAAAATCTCATTTTCCACAGACAACACAGACTCCTTCCTGTTTCTGACTACTGGTTAGTCATGGTGGGATTTGTTTGGCTTTTATGAATGCCATTAAATTTTAATGTACAGATCAGATGTCTTATTATAGGGAAAAAATGGTGCAGTGTCTATTTTGGCCCTATCATTTTACCACACAAGGGAACCATTAGAGGAGAATCAAATTGATTCCTGCAAAGTTTTCATCTTTCTTTGTTGTTTCCTTTCTCTATAATGACTACTTATTTTTTGTTTTTCCCCGAATTTGAAACACTTATGCAGTAACTGGATCCTTACAAATAGGTGTAGTGCAACAGTTGCATTCTATGATGCTTATGTTTGCTATAATTTCATCAAGATTCCTGTTACCTGGAAATAAAATCAAGTTTGTTACTTTTTAAAGTTAATTTCTATGGGCCAGGTGATTTCATGATTGCCTGTAACCGTTGAAAATTCACTCTTTCATTTAAGTATTTATTGAGCATTTATTATGTGTCAGGCATTGTAGTCTATGAACACATTAAGGAACAAGATAGACAAGGTCCTTGCCCTGCTAAACTTACAGTCTTGTGGGAGATAGTGAAAATTAAACTAACTGAGAGGGTATGATATGTCTCGTGAGAGCACATAAGAGAGGTACTCAAAGATTTAGGATAGTTTCTTCAAGTATGAGGCCTTTAAAAGTGGAGTCTAAAAGAACAAGTAGGGATTAGTCAAGTAAAAGAGGGGAGAGAGAGGTGTTTCAGTTGGAATGGCCATTAAAAAACCTTGAAGCAACAGATAAGTGCTCTCCAGCTAGTGGTCTTCAATGAGTGGTTGGCTATTCTTAAAGGACTTTTGAAATGCTTCTTTGGAATACTTTAAAGTTTTCATTTAAACATTTTTAAATCATAACTTTAGTTATAAAACATGTATTTTCTGCCATATTGTATACTGTATACATGTGTTAAAAATGTTTTCATGTAAATTTCGCTCATTAATTTATGGAAAACATCTGCCATAATCATTATCGAAGCCAGTCCTCGAATGTCAAACCAAATTTACTTTTTTTTAAGAAGAATTTTTATTTATTTATTTTTAAAATATATTTTATTGATTTTTTTATAGAGAGGAAGGGAGAGAGATAGAGAGTTGGAAACATCGATGAGAGAGAAACATCGATCAGTTGCCAAGGTACATGTCCTTGACCGGAATCGAACCTGGGACTTTTCAGTCCACATGCTGACGCTCTATCCACTGAGCCAAACCGGTTAGGGCTAAATTTACTTTTCTAAACTTTATTTTTTTAAAAAAAAGTTCTTGCTTCAGTCAGTTATCTCTTAAAGATATTTAAAGAGTAAGGAAAAAAGTATTTTTCTATTTACCCACATAGTTACCACTTTGTGCTCTTTTTTCCCCCCTGTAAATCCAAATTTCCATCTGGCATACTTTTTCTTCTTCCTGAAGGACTTCCTTTAACATTTCTTATAGTTCAAGTCTGCTAGTGATGAATTCTCCCAGCTTTTGTATGTCTGAAAAGTTTTTATTTCACATTAAACGTTGAAATATATTTTCTTTGGGTATATATTTTGACAGATTTCCTTTTTCTTTGAATACTTTGCTCCACTGTCTTCTGGCTTGCATTATTTTCAAAGAGAAGTTTGTTATCTTCATTCTTATCTTCATTACTTAATGCAGCAATTTTCAACCTTTTTTTTTTTTATCTCTTGGCACACATAAAGTAATAATTACTAAAATTCTGTGGCACACCAAATTTGGTATATTTTATTTTTGCTGATCTGACAAAAAATTAGGTATAATTTTGATTCATTCACTCCAGATGGCAATTGTGTTGGTTGTTTTGTTTTTTTGTTTTTGTTTTTTTTTAAATTTGACAATCCAAGGGAAAAGAGGTCAGTGCCCCTGACTAAATAGTCAGGTATTGCATGTTTTAAAATTCTTGTAGCACACCAGTGTGCTGCAGCATATTGGTTTAAAATCTTTGACTTAATGGGTACAGAGTGTTTTTCTGAGGTGATGAAAAAGTTTTGACACAAGAGGGAGGTGGTGGTTATTCAATATTGTGAATACACTCAATGCCACTGAATTGTATCCTTTAAAATGACAAATTATGTGTTATGTGAATTTATATTGAGATTCTGTTTTGGTCTTGCATATCGATGAGGATACATTGTTTTTATTACACACTACGTGATTGAGACGGTGAGGAAACAGGCATTCTAATCCACTGTGCTAGGAATGTAAATTAATAACTTCTGTGGATGGCAATATGGCATTTGTCAAAACTAAAAGTCTATACTTTTGACTTAGTGATTCTATTTCTAGACTGTCTACTACAGATCTATATATTTAAAAATGATATGTATTCAAGGTGATTCATTGCAGTAGGTTATTAAATTATGTGCTAGTTACATAGCAGTATAAAAGAATGAGGAGGCTTTTTATGTATTTTTATAAGAACATGTCCACTGCAGAGAGTTTGTGTAGTATGATATTGTTTGTGTAAAAAAGCTGGAAGCCTATATTTTTGTTTCTGTATGCACAAAGTATCTTTTTTTGGAGAATACAGAGAAAACTCTTAATATTGGTTGCAAGTAGATGGAATTCGAATGCCTAGGAGATTAGCTAGTGGAGGGAAGATTTTTCACTGTATGCCCTTTTATTTTTATATATGTGTTTGTGTTACATATGTGAACATACCTGTTAGGTAATTTAAAATTACTAAACATTTTAATTTAAAAATGAAAGAGGAACAGTAAATAACCAGTTCTCTCTAAGAGTGATTTAAAAGCCACCTCAAGTCACTGATCTTTATTACGTACTGCCTCATGGCTCTAATGTTTGTGACTTAGCTTAGTAAAGCTAAGAGAGTCAGAATAGTGTTTTTTTGTATCTTTAATATGCATACCTGTGGAGTCCATAGCTCACTGCTTTTTATGTAGTTGACATTCATGTGTTGGTTTAATTTATTATTTTTATACTTGTGGAATTTCATTTGATCCTCAAGACAACCCTGTGAGTGGGCTTTTATTTGCATGTCACATTTTCTATGTTTTCAAATAAGAATGTATAATTTTGACTAAATATTTTAACTTTAAGAGACTTGTTCCATATCTTTTTAAGTTGTAAAATGATAACATAATGGGTTTATTGGATATGAGATTAGAAGAGATGATCTATCAGATCCTTTTCAACTCTGAATGAATGGATGAATGAATGAATACATTTTAGTAGTACATGAGGGTCAAGGAAAATATTTGGTTTATGTACTTTGGATTCTCCTTTTAATTGGACCCCTTCTCCTCCCCGCCAAAAAATACCCTACGTTTGCCTGATCAGATCATCTATATTATTAAGCTATATTAATATTAAGCTATTAAAAACTGGTTCAGTTATTAATGTCAGTGACATTTTATTTTATGTTTTAAATATATTTTTATTGATTTCAGAGAGGACGGGAGAGGGTGAAAGAGATAGAAACATCAATAATGAGAGAGAATAATTGATTGGCTGTCTCCTGCATGTCCTCTACTGGGGATCAAGTCCCCAACCTGGCATGTGTTCTTAACCAGAATCAAACATGGGACCCTTCAGTCCATAGGCTGATGCTCTATTCACTGAGCCAAACCAGCTAGGGCAATGACATTTTAATTAACAACATAGTTTTTTAGAACTGTTTTCAAACAGCCCAGTGGATTTGTCAAACAAATCCATATAGCTAGATGAATGAGAAATTTATGCATCACCTCATAATTTTTCTTTGTGTTTTCTCCTATTCCTTTGCTTTTCTGATTATTAAATTTCACTTAACACATTGCTTTGAAAAATTTTTTTAAGATGCTAAATCTGAAACTGTTGTCAAGGATTTCAGCTCCTGGTGTAGTGCAGTGGTTGGCAAACTCATTAGTCAACAGAGCCAAATATCAACAGTACAACGATTGAAATTTCTTTTGAGAGCCAAATTTTTTAAACTTAAACTATATAGGTAGTGCATTGTTATTAACTTAATTAGGGTACTCCTAAGGCTTAGGAAGAGCCACACTCAAGGGGCCAAAAAGCCGCATGTGGCTCGCGAGCCGCAGTTTGCAGACCATGGGTGTAGTGTCTTTTAATGGCAGTGTGTATAGGTGAGGAATAAGGAAACAAAGGAGATACAGAGATATAGCAACCTGAAGTAAAAGGTCTGAAACATTTTCCCATCAGTTTTGTTGCCAGGAAATATAAAAAACCAGGCTTAATTAGTATAGTGAATAATAAATGAATGATTGTGCTGCACTTAATGTATATGTAAGCTAAAAACTTCTATTATAAAATAGTCTTGGCTATTTCCAGGTGGAAAATAAATGTGAATTTATATCCATTTACATCCTTTGTATTTGCATGTGATATTCTTCTGCTTCATTCTGGCTCCCTATTCCTTCCCACAGGGTTGAAAATGCTTGCACCAAGCTTGTCCAGGCATCCCAGATGCTTCAGTCAGACCCTTACTCAGTGCCTGCTCGAGATTATTTAATTGATGGGTCGAGAGGCATCCTCTCCGGCACATCGGACCTGCTCCTCACCTTCGATGAGGCTGAGGTAGGCAATCTTAGGCCCCTGCAGATTTCTTTCAGACAGAAGCCTTGCCTCAAAGATAATAATGGAGGATTGATGTTTGTTTAGAATGAGAAAATGTTGAATGGCTACACATCTGAATGACTATTGTTTTCTACTTAATTGTTCACTCAGTTGACTACTCTGAAATATATTTCCAGGTTCGTAAAATTATTAGAGTTTGCAAAGGAATTTTGGAATATCTTACAGTGGCAGAGGTGGTAGAAACTATGGAAGATTTGGTCACTTACACAAAGAACCTTGGACCAGGTTAGTCATATCCAATTTTTATATTAACATTTTTATGGATTGTCCATGTTTGATCAAGAGGAAAAGGCACTCCACCCTATATTTTTTCCAAAAGATAGGTAATGATGCATTAGGCTTTTAGGTGTCTGTACTTTGTTGTTGGAGCTAATGCTGTGCTTCTATTGAGTAGATATCCTTGTCTATGAAAGCTGAATCTGCTTTCTACAAATCCTGGCCCTGTCTAATGAATTAAACTAGACATTGCAGATGTTGCTGGAGAATGTAGGAAATACTTTTCTATGGCTGTAATGCTTAAGGCCACCCTGAACCCTGGCCTCTCAGTTCCACACTACACAGCATTCCTTCACTGTCTGCCAGCTGGCCTGAAGCTCTTTATGACCTCTTAGCTTGCTAATTAGCCCGCCTACTATTATGAATTCATGCCCTAGCCCAAGGCTGCATAATGTAATCAGACCTAGAAGGAGAGAAGAGCTACTGTGGCTGAATCTCATTTTGAAATGACTGTTTAGTCATCTGAGAATTAAATATTCAAAATACATGAACAGATACCAGCTTTTGATGTTTTAGACATATAACATGAACTTGAAGGTTCTTGGAATGTGAATGAGACCAATGACAAGACACATCTGATGTTTAACTTGTAAAATTCTTGCATCTTCTGTAAAATGATTTTTAAATTTGATTTTAGAGAGGAAGAGAGAGGAAGAGGGAGAGGGAAAAGGAGAGGGAGAGAAACATTGATGTGAGAGCAAAACATCGATGGGCTGCCTCCTGCATGCCCCCTACCTGGGATTGAGCCCACAACCTGGGCATGTGCCCTGACTGGGAATCAAACGGCAACCTTTAGGTGTTTAAGACGATGCCCAACCAACTGAGCCACACTGGCCAGGGCTGTTAAATGATTTTTAACTAGCAATATTTTCATGAGGTTCCGGTGCAGTCATTCTGAGAGCTTATGGCAGTTAAAAATTTCTCTGAGCCATCATGGAAAAGATCACCAGGAGATGGCTTTAGAGCAGCCCTCTTTTAACTTTCTCATAGCACCGGAAAAAGGTTTTATTCCTTCAAATGAAATCTTTTGCAGAATCCCAACATATAAAAGACAAAAATGGAGCTACCCTGGATGAAGAAGGGGCTATCCCATCTTTTCCACCCCACCGTTCCCACCGTCCTTTGGCACCCCTTAAAAAGCTGTGAAACTATTTAAGAAATCTTGAGAACAGCTTGAAAAATCAAAGCTTAGCGTCACATCACCTTCAAATAATAACTGAAGTCAACAGAAAGTGCTAGCAGGCTGATTCCAAAACACCAGATGCTTCCAAACACTGTCATCACTAATATTATTTTTATAATATTTGTATTTCTAATTGTAAAAGTACTGCATTCTTATTTTGGACAAATTGGAAAGTACAGAAAAACATAAAGATGAAAACCAAACACATTATTGTAATTCTTAAGATTTTTTTCAGTCACTAGATTCTTAGTACCAGGCTCACGTGAGATTCTTACCTACATGGACACTGGGCAGATACATTGTGTGAAACCTGCATACGTGGTAGCCAGGCAAACTGGTGACTCTATTTTTTACAAATATATATTTATTCACTTGAATGCCTTTTTATATTTGTGAATGTACTTTTGCCAAACATGAAAATTATGTCACATTTAGTTTTACATTTAATAAACTACTTTTAATGAAAAAAATAAAGTTGCATTAAGTTAGAAGTGTCTTAAAAAATTCTCTACCATAAACGCTAGAGCTCAGCAGTAGTGTCTGTTGTTTAAATAAGTGAGCTTTCATAGTAATTCATAGTGGACTTAGGCTCAGAAAGCCAGACTCTGGGTTTTCACTGCTCACCCAGCTTATTCCTTGTGCCCCAGGAATGACTAAAATGGCCAAGATGATTGACGAGAGGCAGCAGGAACTGACTCACCAGGAGCACCGAGTGATGCTGGTGAACTCAATGAACACCGTGAAAGAGTTGCTGCCAGTTCTCATTTCAGGTATTTTCTGCCTATACTTTATCTTATGGGGAAGACATTTTATCATATTCTAGATTCTGATGTTTGTTTTCTTTTGCTGCTTATTTGCATGTCCTTCTGCTTGGGGAAGGAGACCCGATGGATTGGGTATTACCGGAAGGCTGCAGCTGATTATTCCTCTTCTCCAATGCTCTTCTTGTCTTCCTTTGTTTGAAACCGCCCGTTCTGTTGCCTAGTTCTGTTCTCCTGAAGCTCTTTTTCTGGGAGGTGGAATCTCCTCTAGAAACTCTAGTCTCGGATGTTTGGATTTTGACATCTTTATTTGTATTACAATAAAGCAGTTAGGAGATGTATTGGATTATTAGAGAGTACTATACGATAAGGAAGTAAACCCAGAGCCTTTTCATTGTTGGCTAACACAGGTTTTTTTGTTTTGTTTTGTTTTTAATAGAAAGTATTTAACTTTTCTTTACATTATAGAGCTGGTGGTCTATGCCACCTGGGGCCACCTTCCCATTGGGCAGAGTCCAGAAATGCAACATGGCGACTGTTCTCTAAACTAGCAACAGAGAGCTGTACTTGTCAAGCAGCTAGCTAGTACGTAGCAGGTTATGTAAGTTATCTTAGTCAAGTTGTGGGTTAGTTAGTTTAACTCTCAGAGGGCAGCTTTATTTAACATTTTTTATGAGGCATGCCACTGTGACCCGGGCTACTGCCTTCCTGCTTTGGCATTTCAAGTAGAAGCTAAAAGGGAGATGCGGGTGTAAGAGTTCAGAAAGCCCTTACAGGAACTAGAAAACAAACCTTTGTAATTAGAGTCTTATAATCTCCATGGAAATATGTTTTTGAGGCCAATAACTGTTTGATGTGGCAGAAAGGCTGTTGGGGAGAGGATTTCTAAGCTGGGTAACTCAATAAAGTGTTGATTAGTCTTTGTTTTTACAATTTTAATTATTTTATAGGAGAAAATTCTTTTCCTCCATTGCTTCCTATTATTATTATTTCTTCTTCACTGTTGGGGGTTAGGAAGTCTCTGCTACATGTTGAGGGAAATCCTGGAAGATAAACTGAACTCCCATTAGTATTGGGGGCAGCAGCATTTTCGAGTGACAGTTTTAAGTAACTGTTTTCATCTTGTCCCAGTAGGTTTGTGTTACCTGGGGACCGTGCTAGGGCTGGGATGCCAGCTGATTTAGAAGGATATTGGGTATTTTGTGATTATAGGTCATCAGCATGTGCATGTTAAATTAGTTCCCTGATCAAGTTGTGGTGATGTTTTGAACCTTCAGTTTTCATTACAGTAAAGGTTGTGATATTGCAACTTTATTGGCAGATTTGCAGTGTTTTCTTTCTTTCTTTTTTTTTAAGATCTTATAAGCCCAAAACATGTGTTCAAGGGGTGGAACATTTGTGTGAATATTGTTGTACAGCAAAATTCAATTCCAACCTCAGTTTCTGATCTTTCGTTTATTTTTTTATAGCTATGAAGATTTTTGTAACAACTAAAAACTCCAAAAGCCAAGGAATAGAAGAAGCTTTGAAAAATCGCAACTACACTGTAGAAAAGATGAGTGCTGAAATTAATGAGATCATTCGTGTATTACAACTCACTTCTTGGGATGAAGATGCCTGGGCCAGCAAGGTAAGTTTTATTGGAGGAGAGATGAGCAAAAGCCCAAACTCTCCCCTCCTGGGGGTTTGTCTCACATTTTATCTTGTAACTATGTGTAGCGTAAGACTACTCAGATATTATGAAAGTAATTTCTTCTTCTCTTTTGTTTCATGGGTTACTTGCTGCTTTTGTAAATTTCCTTTGTTCCTAGGTAGAACAATAAATAGGTATGTGGGGTGAAAGCTGGTTGAAGGCTGAAATAGGTCGCTTTTCCCTCAGGCTAGAGTCCCAGTGATTGGGTTTGTGGAGGAATTCTGGTGTGGTGTGTGCTCCCTGGGGTGGGAGCCCTGCCTTTTATGTGGGCGGTTGTTGCTAGGTAACTAAGAGACTTAATATATCTATGACTGGTTTTTATGGAAAACTTTTCCTAAACCAACCTTTGACCCAGAGAAATCTACAGAGAAAACTTGGCATTTCTAGGTGTGTGCCTTCATCATTCCAGTTTTCTTCAGGAAAGCTTAGTTAAAATATTAGTTTTCATATTTGTCAGTTAGTGTGAGGGGTCCCTTCACTCTTTAGAATTTAGTCTAGAATTTCTTCTTGGACTCCAGAAGGGTTGGTGGGTTCCCTCCAGAGCCGAGCAGCAGTAGTTTTGTGTGGCTGCTGCTCTGGTCTGCCTCTCCCTATCCAGTGACTATTTTGAGGGAACAGAGATACTTTCCGTGTAGGAACCCAGGAAACACTGTCTCCCCAGTGACTATTTTGAGGGAACAGAGATACTTGGGTTTACACTTTCCGTGTAGGAACCCAGGAAACACTGTCTCCAGCACCCAGCTTACCCACGTGTGACCCAGATGTGGTCTCCAGGGCCACCGAGCGGGCTGGTAGCCCACTCAGAGGGGATTTTGTAGTATGGCTTCCGTTTGGTGCCCAGTGGGGCTCTTTGCCCTCCAGGTCACCTATGAGGTAAGGTCAAAACTGGGGCCTCAAACTAGAAAGTGAATCTAGATATGCAGAAGAAACTAGGCAGCTTATCCAAGTTATGGATTTGTTAATAGAGGCACGAAGTTCTTGAACAAGTGCTAAGACTGTATTTTAAATCTGTATGGTCAAATCATTTTAATTTTACTTAATTTTGCATATTTGACAGCTTTCACTTCCCTGTTATGACATCTTTATGCATCTTTTTTGTTTTCTTGTTTGTTTTATTCTTTTTTCTCACGTTTAGAAGGTAAGCTTTTTGTTGCCCTCTAGTTTTCTTTCTTTCTTTTTTTCAAGAGAAAAAGCATGTCTGAGGTTGTTTGTGCCGTGTGCCATGCCTTATTCTGTGTGCCGGTGTGTAACACTGTGCTCGAATATGCGTCAGATTGTGATTTAATATGGGGCTCAGGCTGTGCTGGGCAGACTGTTTGACTCAAGCTCATCTTGCGCGATGTCTTTGGGGAAAGCAAAAGAAAAGGCATTCCTATGGGAGTCAGGCTTTCCATGTTCCAGTGAGTGCTTTCATTCTCTGAGCGGGCTTCTGAGAACTGTCCTGGCTTCGTCATTCCCACTGTCTTCATTTGAGGGCAGGTTTCCCCATGTAGCGGGGTGACTCCTACGTTACCTGTGGACCCTGATCTTCGGAAACTTCCAGCTGATGTCATCTCTATCATCAGTCTCCTTTGCAGGCTCTGGCGTTTTGCTTTTGGAGATGTGCCATTATGGTGCTAAGCCATAATGAAAATGGTTGGGCTAGAGAGCTTAGATGGGGCATCTGTCCTTCACAATAATCCTTGTCGTAAAATCAAAAGGGGAAAAGGAAGGTGTATCTAAAGTTTTTCCTGACTTCAGTCCATGGCTCACTGCATGTTCTGCTGTCTGATCTTTGAGTCAGTCATCATTCTCCATGACCTCGTGGTCCCATAACCTAATCTCTGTCCTTATTCTCGCTGCTTTGCTTCCGGCAGATGAGAAATAGTAAAAAGGAGGAGCAGGAATTGCAGCCTTAATGCTTATCTGTCTTCAGAGGGGAAGAGCCAGCCATCATTTAGTAAATAAGTGTTACTGCGCTTTTTTGTGTGAGTGTTGAGAGCTACTTCTTTAAAAAAAAAAAGTGGTCAGTTGATTGTTTCAGGATGAGGATTAGACACTTAGGGGGATGGAATATACAAGGGCAATGGACCTGGGGTCCACCGTGTAGTCTTGTAGCTGCCTCAGTTTTATGCTGCTCTGGAAGGAACCAGGCTGTTAGGATGCAAAACCAGCAGAGTGAAAGAAAATAAATAAAATTAGTTCAGCCAAAAGAAGCCCAAGTACATAATGACATCAGAACGAGCAATAAATGTTTATTTGTAATTTCATTTTGTCTTTGTTATACATTTACCTGGTTCAAAAAGCAAAATGCTATAAAATGTTATATATGACAGATCTCACTCATAACCCCATTCCCATTCACTCTACCTCCTCTTTCCCCCTAAGAGTAATCATTTTTATTAGTTATAAGAGTACTTAGGAAAAAGAAATTTTACCTTGAAAATGGAAGTTGGTAACGTGGGTTTTGGGTATGTTTCCGTTTTAGCAGCATTATGGATCTTACATTGCTCTGCTGTAGGCAGTGGATTAATCAGACCTATTGTCTGTCTGGGATCCCTGGCTTCCTATTCTGTTTAATACACACGGTATCTTTTACCTCCTCTTGCCCCTACCAATAAAGAATTAACTTTGTCTTACCATACTTGTTTCATGCTTCCCTATTGGTGCAGCTTTCTCCTGGAAAGTGATGATTCCTCTAGAAAAGTGGGGGAAGAAGTAAGTGGAAAAAGTTCTTGGTAAAAGCACATCTTGCTTAAATAAGTTAAGATTTTAACGAGGCAATAGCTGATCATTTTACCTCCATACCTACATTCAAAATGCGTATTTACAAGCTTAAAAATACCTCGACTTTAAATACTTAATTTTATTGTTGTTTTTATTTTTTCAAATTATGTTCTTATTGACTTTAGAGAGAGAGAAAGGGAGAGGGAGAGAGAGAGGGAGAGAAACTTCAATGAGAGAGATACATTGATCAGCTGCCTCCTACACGTTCCCCATTGGGGATCAATCCTGAAACCTGGGCATGTGCCCTGACTAGTAATTGAACTGGAGACCTCTTGGTGCATGGGACAATGCTCAACCAATTGACCCACATCGGCAAGGGCAAAATGCTTCATTTTATTTTGAGAGTAAAAATTTCCTCCTCTTTAAATCAACAATTATCTGATAAGTGATCATTAAAAATTAGTTTAGCATTTTTCCAGGGAATACATTATGAAAAACAAGAACTTATGAGTTAAACAATTCTAATTCAACCCCTTTAGCAATATATATATATGTTTTTGTATTTTTATTACTTGTATCTTGGTGCATGCGGAGAATCAAGAGGAAATGAGAAAAAAATTTAAAACCTTTTTATTGCTAAGAATTTTTGAGCCCACATAGGTACTCCTACAACTGTGCCTTGGGTCATTAGATACTGTTACTCAGAATTAGTTCCTGTGGTGAGTCTCCTGCCACTGAGGGCCTAGGCTGGTGGTGCTTGAATGACTCAGATGTCTTGCACAGATTACTCTGTTCTTCCAAAGAAGGAAACTTGGTTAGAACATGCAATCTTCTAATACTTGCCCTTACTGCAGAGCATTGGGATTTAAGGGTTGATTTTTATTTCATTTTTGAAAAAATAAGGCTGCATGTGAGCTTTTTATGAGGCTTCTAGTGTTTTATTTTAGGAGCTAATACAACAAAAGATTTATCTCGTGGAGTTGGAGATCAGTAATTCATTCAGGCATTTATGATATTTTGTTCCCTCTCTGTGAACAGGAGAAAAGACCAAAATGTTAAAGGAATTGAAGTTTCCTTCCTGATCCAAGTGATCTCTAGTTGGTATTCTGATTGTGTGCTCCTAGATGGCAAAGAGTTTTAGAGCTGGGGAGGTACCAGTAGTCGTAGAGATGGGGAGCTCAAACCTGTGAGGGTAACTTGCTTGAAGTCTCAGGGCTGGACAGCCTTCTGCCATTGCTTAATGCAGTTTGTAAGATTTTATTCTACTGCCCAGTCTCTTCTTTCCAGAAACATCTTTGAGTAGGAAGAGTAGGATGGGGAGGTGTTCATGGAAAAAAGGGAGAGTAGGTTGGGCAGTGAAAGAGAGGGGATCCTTAGTCCTGTATTTACAGTTTTCAAGAGCCTGTGATCGCAGGACCTTACTTTCCTACCACAGTTCCTCTTGATTGTCTATAAAAGGAACTCAGTGGTTCTTAGTACTATTCTGTGTTACTTAGTTCTAACTTGAAATTAAATTTCAGTTCCTGGGAATGTATGTAAGAAGGAGTTCTTTAGGTTGTTCTTCCACCTCTTGGTATGTGGGAGGAGTGCCAAGGCACTGTGGTTTTTCATTTAAAACATGAACTCATAAGAGTTTTACAGTAAAAGGGACCGTGGTGGGAGGGGACCAGCTGTTGCTAAAGCTGCGTGACTAGATCTGGCCGTTTTTACACCCACTCTTAAAAAAAAAGAACCAAAGAACTCAGAGAAGAGGTCATTGGAGACTTCTCTCTTTCCCAAATTTGAGGTTTTACAGAGACGATACTCAAACGTTTTTTTCTCTTCTGTGTCATACCCAGATTGTATCCTAGATACTTAGATTTACATGACAAGGTCTAACTGAAGGCTTTGGGCACACAGTATGGCTGACCACAAGGGTTATGATTATTTCCATCCTTTATAAATATATCTTTTTAAAAATATATTTTTATTGATTTCAGAGAGGAAGGGAGAAGGAGAGATAGAAACATCAATGATGAGAGAGAATCATTGATTAGCTGCCTCCTTCATTCCCCCCCATTGGGGACTGAGCCCATAACCCTTCAGTCTGCAGGCCGATGCTCTATCCACTGAGCCAAACCAGCTAGGGTTATAAATATATCTTAACAGTGACTTACAGTCCCAATTGCTCAAACGAGTATACACGTTTCTGCCTGGGAAGGGGTTAAAATGATAATTTAAAATTTGCCCTATCCTAGAAAGAATTTAAGGTAGCCCTTTTAGTGACTGTTTTAAATCTCTAAAATTGTCTAAAATTCACGCTACTAAAAATTTTGGTAACGAATTGAAATCCCCACTTTAAAAATGCAGCTTCATTCTAAATTTGCCATTGATTCTTTTTAGGGGGAAATGAGCATCTCTTAATTTTAATTAAAAATATTTTTATTGATTTCAGGGAGGGAGGGAGAGGGAGAGAGTTAGAGACATCAATGATGAAAGAGAATTATTGATCGGCTGCCTTGGCTGCCTCCTGCACACCTTCTACTGGGGAGCAAGCCCTAAACTCGGGCATGTGCCCTGACTGAAAATGGAACTGTGACCTCCTGGTTCATAGGTCGATGCTCAACCACTGAGCCACACCTGCCAGGCTTAACTTTAACTTCTTGATGTCATATCTCCCACTGAGGAGAAAATTACTCACTTCCTGAGAATCAGTCTTTCCTTGAAGTGTGGTAGCCATTCACACTTTATTAGGGAAGGGAAAAAAGCAATGATATTTTAGGATAATAGAGCAAGTGCAATTTTTTCCATTGTGTTTGAAATCATTTTTGGGCAATGGAGAATAAAAGCAGTCATTCAGGTTAGTGAGAGTTATTAATTTAATTCTAGAGCTTATTTCCTGGGCAGTACTAACCAAAGCCAATATTGACAAGGCAAAGATTGCTGAGTATTATAGAAGGTTAGTAGATTCTTTGGCAACTCTCTTTGTTAAAAGACAAAAAGCCTTGAGCTTCATGCAATAGAAAATAATGACATTTGATGTTGATGAACCTGAGATCAAATTGGCTTTCTAGGACAGAAGAGCCCCTGTTTCTCAATTTGTAAAATGAAATTACATTTAAATTTGAGGTTCTGTGTAGTAATGAGGGAAAAATGCCTCCAACAACCTAGCATGCAGGAAATGCTCAAAGTATTTCCTAACTAGTAGCCCTTAAATGCTAGGATAGACACTAAAAAGTTTTTCTGAACATTGTTCTCTCTTGAATTTAGATTTTTGAAATGTAATAAATATTATTTTCACTGAAAATAGGTGGAGAAGTGGTTATTAATAGACTTTAAATTATTTTTACATGGATGCAATATCTCTTCAGAGTGTGCACATACTTTCTAGGTGAGAGCTTGTGAATTTTTTTAAAAAATCTGTCTCTAGACAAAGTCCTATAACTTGTGTTAGACACTAAAGGCTATCTAACTCTAAGGAGATGCCTGAAATACTCTTTGAAAAGATATTGATTTGGGCCACACTACTTTGGAATTAAGCTAACATGACCTTTGTCTTACTCTTCAAGGCAGGTTTGCTGCACAGGTGAAAGTAGAACGAGATAGAGGAGAAGCAGGCATTTAAACCATTTGAGAAGCAAAGCACTTTAAAGCCACCTGTCTACGTGTATTAATCACAAATGGATATTTGTTATGGGGTGGGGCCACAACATTAGTAACAAAGAAACAGAATTTCCGGAGGATGAGGCCCAGAAATCAGGATTTTAAAAAGATTCCCAGGTGATTCTAATGTGCAGCCGAGGTTGAGAACCACTGCTGTAAGCCTTTGAGTGCTCCCAGCCCGTATTTGTGCTAGTGCCTGGTCTTGTTTGAATTGGAAGTGGGGGTGGGGAGATGCTCCTGGTGCCCCCGTGTGGAAAACAGGTGGTACAACACCTTTAAGAACCCAAGTTTTGCAGGATTGTAAATTGAAGTTAGGGATATGGGGTATTGCCTAGAATTTCAGAGGTTAACTCTGTGGTTTGGTGAATGAACGAAAGGGAGATTGGCTGTGTTTTAAAGTGTAAGAGATTTAAGAGATGGTTAGTCTGTCAATTGTGAGGATGGATACATGGGTATTGGTTATATTGTTCTGTGCATTTTTCTATATTTTAAAAACGTTATTAAAATATATGTATATTTTTTAAGTGACTAGTCTGTTGTTTCACCTTCTCCTGCTATGTCCCGGGAGATCTTATGCTAATTTTGTTAGTCACTGTGAATCGTGTTGTAAATATCCGTTGAGACCCACTTATTTCATTCTGCCTTTCTTCCAGGTCAGGGATGTAAGGGAGCTAAGGATGAGGAGTGGCAGGGAAGCCGGAAAAATGCTTCTCTCTTGCATTACATTTAGCGGTTTATTTGTGGAATTAAAACTAAATTGCTTGATTAACAATTTTCATTTATTTTCCAACCAGTAATTCCAATTATTTTAGATTAATTTAATACAGTAAAACATTACCCAGTATGTGTGTATTTCAAAACAAGATGGAAAGGACTGTGATTTGTGGCACCACATGCTAATGAAGCTTCCCCTGAGCTGAAGCAGGAGGGCCTGGCAGAGCTGCAGTAGGTGAATGTTGACTAGTGGAAAGGCTGAT
Organism: Myotis davidii; assembly: GCF_000327345.1. Lineage (NCBI taxonomy): Eukaryota > Metazoa > Chordata > Mammalia > Chiroptera > Vespertilionidae > Myotis > Myotis davidii. Next base: position 6,420,013 of record NW_006288853.1, read on the forward strand.
ACCGAGGCATGTGACAACAGGGCTTTTTCCTGCTGCAGACATTAAGCATTTTTTGGCTTGAGCTATCTTACCAGTTTTCACAGTTTAGCGCTAGGGAGGTCAGCAAACAATAGAATTAACTGAAGAGTTGCATGCAAGATGCTGCATTTTGACAGAAATAAGCGTTATGGTGTGATGAGAATATTTTTAAGGCTTTGTAGGATTACCTTACCTCTAGTGTCTGTTAATGCTGTCACTTCTCTGTCTTACGTTGTGCCATGGTATCTCAGTTTTTGCAAATGAAATAATTGTGGTATTTCTCTTCGAAAGGACACTGAAGCCATGAAGAGAGCATTGGCCTCCATAGATTCCAAACTGAACCAGGCCAAAGGTTGGCTCCGCGATCCCAGTGCCTCTGCAGGTAACCCTCTGGTTGTGCTTTTCAAGTAGATACAAGAAAAAGCTAAAAACCAAGCAGACAAAACAGTAATCTTCCGAGACTCTCATAATCCTGAGATAACTACTGCAACATTTAGGGGCATATACCATTCAATTAGTTTTGACTAATTGAAGCGTTACTAGGTCTTAGAAGGATGGAGGACATAAACTAATCAACTCTTATCATGGGGAATAAACCGAGCTGAACTGGGCATTCTTCGAAAAATTCTTGATTGACCACTTCCCTGAATCAGAAAGGTAATTATTTTGAATAAAAGCTCTTCTCTTCTTATTCCCTTAGGGCATATTTCCATTTATGTCAACAAAGTACTTAATTAAGCAGATTAAATAATGATGCCAATAAGAATTGGAAACCAAAGTTAGCTTATATAAAGATAAGCCCCAAATAGTTTATTGAGCTAGGCTTTATGGATTTTTTCATCTAATATTTATTCAGTTTTAGATAAACATTTGAATGAATGTGAAAAGCCTAATGGAGGTTGGAGGTGCTGAGTACAATTAAATGGTTAGAGCCTATCTTCATCCTCCATATTCTTACCACAGGCTGCTTTTTATCTCCAGATAGCTATGGTTCCAAGGATCTTTT
>NW_006288853.1:6421057-6424120 GCF_000327345.1 Myotis davidii
GGTTGTAGGGCTGCTTGGCTATTAGCTATCAGATGTATTGTCTTCTGTTCATCTTGTCGTTTGAAAGCATCTGTTCTTTCATGAATGAAATGACTTGTAAAGCATCCTCTCTAAATAATTAATGTGTTGACAATGTAGATATTGAATCTCTCTTTATTTTAGGGGATGCTGGTGAGCAGGCCATCAGGCAGATCTTAGATGAAGCTGGAAAAGTTGGTGAACTCTGTGCAGGCAAAGAACGTAGAGAGATCCTGGGAACCTGCAAGATGCTAGGGCAGATGACTGACCAAGTGGCTGACCTCCGAGCCAGGTACAGTTCCTCCGCTCTTACCAGAGCAGTAGCCGGTCATAGATAGTATCTCACTCCTGATGGATGATTCAGAAGCAAGTCTATTAATTTCACTGTGTTGTCTTTGGCTAATAAACAAAATGGTCATCATACTCTATTAATTCTTTGGAGAGTGACGTGAACTTTTCCTTCTTTAGCTTGGTCATTTCTAGGCTCTTTTAAGTTTCTGTTTCATCATTATTCATTTGGTTTCTTAATTCTTTCACCCAGCTCAAGTCTTGGCTTTTAGAACTTTGTCTCCTATACATTAAATATATATACTTTGCTATTAAGAAAACTCAGTATAATATGTATGGCTTTTTTGGGGGGAACTCATACATAGAGTTAATGAAGTTCAAAAAATCCTAATTGTTATGGAATTTTATAGTATGGACATTGGGAAAAAATTAAGTAACATGAGAAACTAGTATAGATGAAGTTTAATTTTGCTTCAAGAATGTCATGAAACATCTTTTAAAAAAATATCTGTTAATGATTTCGGAGAGGAAGGGAGAGGGAGAGAGAGATAGAAGCATGCATGTCCCTCACTGGAGATTGAGCCCCAAACCCAGGCATATGCCCTGACCACGAATCAAACTGATAGGTCAGGCTGTCATGAAATATCTTGAGATAATTGGAATATGCAGGATTGCCATACAAACAGGCCTCAGAAACACTCTTTGACATATTGCACATCATTACACCCGGTCTCAAATATATTAACATAATAGACTTAAGAATACAGTTCTTAAAGGACTAGTTCTTAACCTTTTTATGGACCAACATCATTTTTATAATCCAATGAAAGCCATTAATCTCTACCTAAAAAGTGCATGTAAACAATATTACATATACTTTCCAGAGGTTCACTGATCCAGTGTGGCCTAGAAGCTCCAGGGGCTTCAGGTTAGGAGTCTCTACCTTGAAGGGGGTGGGGAAAGAACAGCATGAATAAATGGTATCATTGAACTCAGTGAGCCTTTTTCTCCTGCTGCGAAGCAGTCTCCCCTGTCACGAGCATGACAAGAACTTCATAGAAAGGACAAAAAGAAGTTCTGTCCCCATTCGGAGAAATGCCAGCGCATTTGATGAGATTCTGGCTCTTCTGACTTCTCACTGTTGGCTCTTTTGTCTGCAGCCTTTCACAGTGTGGTAGACAGTTTTCACTTGGAATTCTCAAGTACACAGTCGTATGTGCTCAGAGAAAGATGAATTTGAGCAAGAGAATGAGATAGTTGCTCATGGGATCAACCATTAATCTGTTATGGGCCCAATTCACAGTGGAGCCTACAATATCCTTTCAGGAAGAAAGACTAGAAAGCTATCTCCCTGTCATTCTTTCTTAAATATGCCTCACTATTTAACATTTTAATGGCTGAAGCTCAGTAAGTTTCCTCATTCTCTGATTCTGTCACCTGGGGCTTCTGGTTGGTAAGTATATATTTTCCCCCCATGGCGACTCAATAAACTTTTATTTATTTTTGTTAATCCTCACCCGAGCATATTTTTCCATTGATTTGTAAAGAGAGTGGAAGGGAGGGGAAGAGACAGAGAGAGAGAAACATCGATCTGAAAGAGACACATCATTTGGTTGCCTCCCACAGGAGCCCCGATCAGGGCCGGTGACCAAACCGGCTAGGCCAATATACATATCCTTGATGGGAATCGAACCCGCCCTTCAGTCTGTGGGCCGACGCTCTATCCACTGAGCCAAACCGGCTAGGCTAACCTTTTAATTTTTCATGAAAAAAACGATGTAGCCCATAAGTATTTTTACTTTTTCAAAGTTGGACTCATACCAAAAAGGTTCCTCATCATAAATTACTGGATTTAAAGAAAAAAAGCAAATTAAATCGTGACCAGTATATTCCTAAAAGTCTTGCACTCCTCTGCCATGTAAAGGGAAGCATCACTTATAAATACAAGTAAAAGGTATAAATGCCTTTTATATACCTTGCAATAAATACTGACTTTATACTTAAAGTATAGGTATAGATGGAAGATAAGATAAATTTATAAAGTGGATAGAAAAATGAGTGGCAGATTCATACTATTATTAAAGGAAGCAAATATGTTTTGGATTTTATCCTAAAATCAGAAACTCAGGTTAGGACAATGAATCATCCCATTCTACTAAATGACAAAATTGTGACCCTAACACTGAGCTTACCAGTCTGGGTAGATTACAAAATCTGAGCTGGTAAAAAGAGGGAAAGTTTTACTGTGTTATGAGTTGGAAAGTGTCTACCAAGGGAAAAGAAGTTTCTATCAACTCAAATAATTTTCTTTTGGTAGTAAAAAGACATATTTTTACTACCATAGTACCATATCACTTCTTAGGAAAATAGCAAAATTAGTTCTTTAGAAATTTGATTGGAAACAGTAGTTTCTCATCACCATGTGCTTTTTTCCCTCAGTACTAACTATTTTTGATATTTATATATTGCATAGGAGTGGAAGGCAGATATTCAAGATTATCATTAGGTTCATTATAATAATAACTAGTGGTCTGGTGCATGAAATTTGTGCGGGGGGGGGGGGGGCGTGTCCCTCAGCACGGCCTGCACCCTCTCCAATCTGGGACCACTCAGGGGATGTCCGACTGCCGGTTTAGGACATCCCTCTCTCAATCCAAAACCTCTGGCTCCTAACTGCTCACCTGCCTGCCTGCCTGATTACCCCTAACCATTCTGCCTGCTAGCCTGCTCGCCCCCAGCTGCCCACCCCCCCCCTGC
>NW_006288853.1:6424150-6436795 GCF_000327345.1 Myotis davidii
TGGGTGGGGGTACCCTTGGGGGGCGGGGCTGGCCTGGGCGAGAGGCCTGGGGTGGTTTGCAGGCCGGCCACGCCCCCATTGGAGTGGGGGGGTCCCCCCTGGGGGGCGTGGCCAGCCTGGGCGAGGGGCTGAGGGCCGTTTTCAGGCTGGTCACACACCCTTCAGGGTGGGGGTCCCCACTGGGGGGCATGGCCGGCCTGGGCAAGGGGCTGAGGGCCATTTGGGGGCGGTTTGCAGGCCGGCCAAGCCCCCGGCTTTGTCTAGAAGAACGTCTGGAAGGTCTTCAGAAGGTCTCCTGGTCTAATTAGCATATTACTCTTTTATTAGTATGATGACAATTCAACAATTTAATAGTTATATATGTGTATTGCTCTATTACCAGAATGTTTTCAAATATGTCTTTTTGCTTGAAGCTACTTTGTTTGATAAGCAAGGGCACCCCTCATTTTATAAGTTAGAAAACTGAAGCCTAGAAGGTTACACATCACAAACACGGTTCCACAGGTACCAGGAGGCAGGAGGTGAACACAGTTCTGTTTGGCCCCAGGGATGGTGTGCTCTCAGTAACACTACGCATGCTGCCTCCGGAAACAGTTTCAATGTGTGCTTGCCCATAAATAAGACAATCTAATGCGCTGTTTATTTCTAAAGCACACATTACTATGGTAACAAAACCCTGCATAGCAATAAGATCGCCGGCACATTTTCCCCCTGAAGTTTAGAGTTGATTATGTAATCCCCACCAGGAGGAAAATCATTACTATCAAAATCTGCAGGCCTGGTCTTTAAAATGGTTATGCAGCTCCACAAAGCTAATGTGTATTTTTAAAAACAAAGGAGAGAGTAGATGGTTTGTGTGGTTTGTTTATCTCTGTATTTTCTTGGGCTGTCTCGGACTTACTGAAGAAAAGGAAAAAGACAAGCGTGTTAGCAGGGATGACATGTCCTGGGTTTTTACTGACATTTTGCTGTTAAGTATCGGAGAGGGTGCAATGACAGCATCTGTCTGTTTTGAGTAGAGGACAAGGAGCCTCGCCCGTGGCCATGCAGAAAGCCCAGCAGGTGTCTCAGGGTCTGGACGTGCTCACAGCCAAAGTGGAGAATGCAGCCCGCAAACTGGAGGCCATGACAAACTCAAAGCAGAGCATTGCCAAGAAGATCGATGCTGCTCAGGTAGTAGTGAGGATTTTTAAGAGGGGTGGGAATAAATGAGAAAGAAATGTGCCGTAAATATCCTCTAGCTACCGCTCCCTTCTCCCCTCCCTCCCTCTCTCTCAGTTACAGTGGGTGGATAATGGATGTTTGTAAGTGATGATTAATTTCCAGCAGTTACCAATGATAACACCTCTCCTACTAACACAGGTTTAGACTAATATTTATGTATATTTTGATAAACATCTTAATTTTGAATACTTCAATTAGTTAATAGTAAGCACTCTGAATACCAAGAGAATCCCAGTACCTGGTATAGATGACAGTGTATTAAAACTGTTCCTCTCAGAATTCGCAGCTGTATTTGGTCACAGCAATGTTAAGGGTTAAGGTTTTCTGATACTACTGTACTGTAAAAAGTTTGCATTTCATAGAGAAACACAAATGTTTGAGAAACCGGAGAATTAATAAGGTGTGACTAATTCAAAGATGAGATAAAGCTTGTAAGGCTTTTTTATTCTAATGGCAAAGGGAAAAATTATTTTTTAAAAGATGAGGATTGATTTGATTTTACCTGAGCTAGAATGTGTGTAAAACAATTATGATCAGCATTTCAAAAACCATTCCTGGTTGCCTTGTGATTGCTTGGGAAATGTTTGTGATGGCCTTCCTAAGAGTTCTGTGATGTGGCTTTTGAGTGGGTCACAGTGTGCTTTTCCACGTCTGTGTGTGTAGAACTGGCTGGCAGATCCAAACGGTGGACCAGAAGGAGAAGAACAGATTCGAGGGGCTTTGGCTGAAGCTCGAAAAATAGCAGAGTTATGTGATGATCCTAAAGAGAGAGATGACATTCTACGTTCTCTTGGAGAAATCGCTGTTCTGACTTCGAAATTAGCAGACTTACGGAGACAGTATGTATTTAATTGTTTAAGTTGCCCCTTTATTTCTCTCCTTTCCCCCTAAGCACATACACGATGCTCTTCACTGTGCTCTCATTGATTCTGTGTTACGTGGCTAAGTTAGATATTACTCTGTTTTTGCATGGACACCATTGAAGTTTAATGATTTATTGCTGATCACATAGTTTTAAATTAATTAATGATGGTAAGAATTCCTTTTTTGAGATCTATATTTTCCATTTTTAAGGTAGGACTTTTTCTGCTAGATAGTGTTTGTGACATATCTGTTTCCTGGGTATATTAATTATTGTATGTAGCTATGGAAATTAATTTTTGTATGTAGCTATGAAAAGTTTCCTGGCGTGAGAGGAGAATGGGGGGAGGCGTATGAAGATTTTTTCTTCCTTCCTGAGAAATGTCATTTCCTAAGTAGCAGTTACAAGAGATCCTTAAATACAGCTTCTCTTAAAGGCTTTCATGGCATCTACTTTTTTTAAAAAAAAAGTTAGTTTAAAAATATATATTTTTATTGATTTTATAGAGAGAGGAAGGGAGAGGGAGTGGGAGAAACATTGATGTGACAGAAATATCGATCAGCTGCCTCCTGCATGCCCCCTCCTGGAGATAGGTCTGAAACCCAGGCATGTGCCCTGACTGGGAGTCGAACCAGTTACCTTTTGGTGCCTGGGACTATGCCCAAGCAACTGAGGCACCTAGCCAGGGCAATGGCACCTACTTTAATTATATAAGAAGTGCTGCTTTTTCCTTTTAATAGATGTTTTACTCTCTTAAAAATAAAACCTGTAGCACATGCTAAAAAAACAGATTCAGCGTCAAAAGTATAAGTTGCTTCTTTCCTATGTCAGCCCTCCAGCCACTTCCCTAGGGATAACCATAGTCAGTATCTTGTGAGATTCTGTTTTTCATGTTGCATTTCCTGCTTTTCCCTGGGAGCGTGCCTAACCCTTCTCCAGTGAGAGATGCTTTAGAATTCTCTCAAGTCTCACACTAACTAAGGGGGCACTGTTGGCTGAGAAAGCAGACTCTTGCCTAGGATCATGAGGTAGGAAGTGGGTGGGATCAGGGTAGACATACTTTGGGCAGGAGGTTGTGATAGAGCTCAATTGAGGTAACAGCTGAAATTTGATTATATATCAAGCCCAGTCACTTGAGGATCTCTTCGTTAGGCCCAAGTTTTGAATTATTTAGGTTAGGAAAATGCATAATTTGACATTTGTAAAATATAATGTCTATATAGTTAGGTCAATGCTCATTAAAATTAGCCCATTGTTATAGTCTGTTTACATTCATTAGATTTTAAATTATTCAAAATTGGAGAATCTGTTCTTAGCACCCTAACACAAGTCCATATACATACATAACAGGCACTCATTAGTGTTTCTTAATAATAAGGAAAGAATTAACGGTAATGGTGATATAACAGATCTATTACTATGTCATACATAAAGTACATATAAGTGTACATATACATACACATACACACATACACATATATCAAAGTGCCTTTATAGGTAATTCGGTATAGCCTATTGCTCCTAGGCTACAAGAGTGTACAGCATATTACTATACAAAACAACATGAGATTAAATTAAGCACAAGAGGAAATGATACGATCAAGAGATGCAGTAAATACGAGATGTATGAGGCTGCTGCCAGTGAAACAAGGCATACTGTTTTATAGCAAACTTTTTTTTTAAGTGTGTTTTTTTTTTATATAGGTTTTTATTCACTTTTAGAGAAGAAGGGAGAGGAAAAGAGAGATGGAAACATCGATTGCTGGCGTTCAACCCCAGCAGGTCCAGGGGTGCCCAAAGGTATGCCAGGTTCTGTCTCTAGGTTCTTTAGCCAGGTTCTCTTGCTAGGTTCTGCCTCTAGGTTCTGTAGCCAGTTTCTGTCCAGGATCTTTTGCCATGTTCTGTCTCTAGGTTCTGTGTCTAGGTTCTGTGTGCAAACTTTTTTTAATGCTTTTTAAAAAAAACTACTACTAGTTCTATAACTACTTCAACTACTACTACACAACAAGTATGGATACTTGGGCCCACCTAGTTCCTCAGGGAACTAGTGTTTTCAGAGATGACAGGCTGAAGGGATAGCTAATGCAGTGACGCAGTGACGACTGATTGAGCTCAGCTTACCAATGGGTGTTCTTCATTGAGTTAAACTGATCCAAACATATTTATTGTCTTAACTGGGACAAAACTATCTGAATTTAGATTATTAATTTCTTATTTAAGGGCCAAATAGATAAACTACTCTTCTTTCAAACCAAATTCATAATTATTAGCAATTTGACATCTCATTAGCACTTGTATCAGCAATTACATCATCGCAATGTAAATAATGTCTGTGTGGGTCAGAAAGTCTGTTTTTTCTCTGCAGGGGGAAAGGAGATTCCCCAGAGGCCCGAGCATTGGCCAAGCAGGTGGCCACTGCCCTACAGAACTTGCAGTCCAAAACCAATAGGACTGTGGCCAATAGCAGACCCGCCAAAGCAGCCGTCCACCTTGAGGGCAAGATTGAGCAAGCACAGCGGTGGATTGATAATCCCACAGTGGACGACCGAGGAGTCGGTAAGGCCATCAGTGCACTTAACCATCTTCAGACTGGGCTCCGTGAAAATAAGCAAGTTGTTGATAGAGATCCTGTATCATCTGTAATTAAGTGCAGAAGGGCTTCTTAGCCACTGGTGAATGAGTCATTCTACAGTAACTCCATTTCCAATGTAGCTGATAAGTTGTCTGTGATTTAGTCAAGAAGCATTAGTGAATAAGTAATTTTGCTATGGGCAAATAGAAAGGTCCTCAGATTGGAAGTGCAGTTTTGAACTAATTATTTTCAGTCTATGTATACTTCCATTTTATTGTATTTCTGTTACAAGAGTCCTTAGAAAGAACCCAGTTAAATATAATTTTTGAAAATAGTAATAGACACTTAACTACCAAGGGTATTTTCAGTTAGGGGGGCTTCTTTATCATATAGTCACTAGTGGAATTAATAACCTGAAATTTTCACTTCTGGGAGATTTTAGGAATGGACTTATAAGAATTTAGGTCATATTATGACAACAAGCGCCGCTGAAGCTGAAAGAGCTGTTTACTTCATTTGCTGTATTCATTGGATAAAAAGATAAATTTTTAAATTGGCGATTCCCAATGTTGAGGAATCAGGCAGATATATAATTTATTGGTAAAAGAATAAATTGGTTAATAGCAAACTTTCTGAATGACAGTCTGGTATTATGTGTTAAGAGCTTCAAAAAAGTTTATACCCATTGACTCAGCAATTGGACTTCTAGGAATTTACTCTAATTAGAGGTGCTTCTAAGGAGTTACATACAAGAATGTATATAAACAGAGTAAATGTTAAATAATAAGTAAATGGCCAACTAATTATGGTTAGTATTATAAAATATTACATAGATTTTAGATCATGATTTTTGAAGAATATTTAATGATGTGGACAATGCTCATCTATATATATAAAAGCCTAAGTGACTGTTAACGACCAAACGACTGGAACGACCAGAACGACCAGATGACTGGCCACTAGCTTTGACGTGCACTGACCCAGACCTTGCTTCTGGGGCCCTGACAGCCCCGAATCTAGTTCACCCACACCCTAGGCCCAGACAGGAGGGAAGTGGGAGGCGGGAGCCCGATTCCTTGTGGAATCAGCCGTTGGTTAGCTTGCTGCTGAGGCCAACCTCCCATGGTCCCTCCCCCTGGCAGGCCAGCCCTCCTGATTAGCCCTAATCACCAGGCAGGTGGAGGGACCCACATGTGCACAAATTCGTGCACTGGGCCTCTAATGTTAAATAAAAAGAAGCAGCAAATAAAGTTAATGTATAGTATGACTTCTGTTTTGTAAAGGAGAAATATATATGGAATGTGTATGTGCAGAGGAACATGCAATGCATTAAAAACACCAGATGGATATGTTCAAATATCTCAGTCTGTGAGTGATGGATTATGAGTGGTTTAACTCTTATTTATACTTTTCTGTACTTCCCCAATTTCTTCTATTTTTAGAGGGGAAAACTCAATAAATATTATTATTAAAAAATAAACAACTTACCGGATGGCACTGCAGTTGCCCTCTCAGTCTTTGTGAGTTTCAGTGTTTTCCTCTCGGTCCAGGTCAGGCTGCCATCCGAGGGCTCGTGGCCGAAGGGCATCGTCTGGCTAATGTCATGATGGGGCCGTATCGCCAAGATCTTCTTGCAAAGTGTGACCGAGTGGACCAGCTGACCGCCCAGCTGGCTGACCTGGCTGCCAGAGGGGAAGGGGAAAGTCCCCAGGCGAGAGCGCTGGCATCTCAGCTCCAAGACTCCTTAAAGGTAGAACTCAGGAACACAAAGCATTCCCTTTCTTATGCTTACTTACTGAAAAACGAGGGAAGGAGAATTTTTAAAAATATATAATTCTTTAGTCTAGGGAAAGTGAAAAGAGTGTGACCAAGGAAATAAGGAAATTCAGTGCTTATTAGGAAATAGCTCACCAGTTGCTTCGAGCAGTGGCAGTATCATAGCTAATGAGGTATATCTGAGGCGCCATTATTGCTCATTAAAAAGCTCACCAGTGGGTGACAGCAACTAAAGTTGTGTTTACCGTTTTACTCAGTTGAGAGCTATTTTGTGATATTTGCTTTATCCATGTGTCACCTGTACTTTTCAGTCAATATTTATCTTCAAAGGGACTTTTTTTTTTTAAAACAAGTAAGTTTATTTAAAAGAAAACTTTTTAATAAACTTGAAATTGGTTGCTTGATGAGCTACTTATATTTTCTCTAATATTCTTTTTTTAAAAATATGTTTTTATTGATTTTAGAGAGAGAAAAAGGGGAGAAGGAGAGAGAGAGAAACATCCATGAGCTGTCTCTTGCACACTCACCAACCCCCCACCTGGGGTCAAGACAGCAACCCAGACATGTACCCTCACCAGGAATCAAACCAATAACTTCTTGTGCATGGGACAACATCCAAAGAGGGAATTGAACCAGTGACCTCTTGGTGCATGAAACAACACTCAATCCACTAAGCCACACTGGCCAGGCTTCTCTAATATTCTTTAAAAGAACCACATAATTATTAAAATAAAAATATTATTTTATATAACATTTAAAATTATCTCAGGTATCACCAGCCAGTACATGCCACCCACCTTGAGAAGCTGGGGTGATTGAGACTCTTTGGGTAAATGTAGAAAACTTAGATTGGACTGAGTGTGATAACTGCGTGAAAAGAGCATTTGTTGACTTCTGAGAATTCTGTTCTTTAGAAATGGATACATGCATTGGTTATCGATTATTTCTAGAAACTCAATTGAAAAAAAATGTATAAAAATATTCCCATTCTCGATTTCTTTCCTCTTAATGTAAGAAAAGGCTTAGAAATTTGACACTGCCTCCACAAATCAATCTTTTTTATTTTTTTAAAAAAAATATATTTTATTGAGTTCTTACAGAGAGGAAAGGAGAGAGATAGAGAGTTAGAAACATCGATGAGAGAGAAGCATCGACCAGCTGCCTCCTGCACACTCCCCACTGGGGATGTGCCCGCAACCAAGGTACATGCCCTTGACCGGAATCGAACCTGGGACCCTTCAGTCCGCAGGCTGACGCTCTATCCACTGAGCCAAACCGGTTTCGGCCACAAATCAATCTTTATAGTTACTGCAGTCCTTATCAGGCCCCTGCAGCGTTGGGAATGGTGAGGAATTCTCTCTCTCCCAGGCCTTTGGGCTCAACCCCATCATTCTCAGGACCATTTCTTAGAAGCCACCAAGAAAGGAAGTAAGATTTCTTGATTGAGTAGAACAGTCTCTAGGGAACTGTGGGCCAAGTTTTACCTCTTCTACTACACACTAATTGTTTAGAAGGCAGGATTCATATCTTATATCTGTTTCATGCTAGCTCAGTATAGTTGATACCCAACAGCTGTTTATTGACTAAAAGACTAAATGAATAAATGAATGTGTCAGTGAAGTGAAGACATTGGCAGATGTGCTTTTTAGATATTTTTGGAAATTTTGATTTGTAAATAATGTTTTTAAGGATCTGAAAGCCCAGATGCAGGAGGCCATGACTCAGGAGGTGTCAGATGTTTTCAGTGATACCACAACTCCCATCAAGCTGTTGGCTGTGGCGGCCACTGCACCTCCTGATGCACCCAATAGGGAAGAGGTGAGTATCTAAAGTCTTCCATTGCTTCTGTTGCTCATCCACACACACACACACACACACACACTTATTTATTAATGATTTGTTTGTAAAGGTAAAATGTGTTTATATTGTCCATCAGGTTGGGATACTGTGGGTGAAGAGTGGAAGGATAGAAGAGGGAAGGTCCTGCCACCTCTTCTTTCAGTCACCAAGTGTATCAGTTAAGAATGTCTTTAGGACATGTCTTTCGTTGTAAGTAGTAGAAAACCTAACCATCAGAGATGCAAACAAATGGGTTTTTGTTTTCATCACATAAAAAGAGGCATGGAGATAGGTAGCATTGGTATTGATTCAGCAGCTTGACACCAGGACAGCTGGTATCTCTGTGATTTTCTTGGGTCTTTTCTTCATGGTGTGAGATTGCTGTTGCAACCCTAGTCATCATGTTCAAGGCAAGTACGAAATGAGGGATGGGAGAACTCCTGTTGCAACCACCCCTCTCTTAAGTGCTCTGTTCTCAACACAGAAATCAGGGTGACCTTTTAAATCATTTGATGTCATTCTTCTACTCAAATCCTTCTGATGACTCCTCCCTGACCCAGAATGAGGCCAAAGTCCTTAGAACAGTAAAGTCGGTGATGAGCTGGTAGACTAGTTCTGCAGGAAAAATCCCCCAAAACAAAAAGCTCTGATTTGTAATGTTTGTTGTTTCCATGATGTAAATACTCCCATCATGGCTGTTGCAATGTGAAGTCACGGGAGGCACAGTTGGGAAGAGAAGGGCACATGGTTCTGGTGAGCTGGTGTGAGCCTCAGCACACCACTGCATCTGGTCCCCCTTCTACTCTGACCTTAGGTGGTACCACTCTTCTGCCTCATGCTCTTCTGTCAACATTGAGCTCCTTGCATTATATTCCAGTATTCCTTGTTTATGTTTACATGTTCTAGCTTTGGGGCCTTTGTATTTGTTCTCCCATCTTCCTACATAGATCACTATCTGGTACACGTATTATTCATTATTTTCAGCTTTCCTCTGGGTCGTCACCTACAATGGCAACCCCACGTCCACTCCTGGGGATTTCCTAATCTTCATATCCCACTTTTCCCCATAGTGTTTATCAGCATTTGACATATTTACCTTATTTTTTGTTAGTCTATCTCCCTCACATTAGCATGAAATTCCATATGGGCAGGGAATGTGTTTTGTTATTACTTTATTCCCAGTCCTAGAACAATGCATGGCACAGAGTTGGAAATGAATGACTGACTTATTGACTGACTGAATGGATGAAGTAAAGGCTGTCCTAGGAATCTTCCAGGAGACTTTTGCTTATGTCTCATTGGCTAGAACTCTGTCACATGGCTACCTCAGATGCAAAGGAATCTAGGAAAGCAAATATTTGGTTCTAGCATCTAGTATTAGCAGCAATGGAAAAGGGATTAGGTCAGGCACCCAAGACAATGCAGAACTGGTGGGAGAAGGTTTGTGTTACTATTTGTTAATGACCCCCATTTTTTTCTCCAGGCTAGGTTACTGGGCGTTTATAAAGCTCATGGTCCCCTCAGGCTAGGATGATTTATTATTATTTTTATTTCAGACATCTCTGAGTTTTATGCTAGTAGATTTAACTACTGCGCCTGCTGGTCCTCTCCACCTAGATGTTTCATAGGTACCTTAGCACGTTATCCTTCTGTTCTCTCTCTCTCGGAAATTTGCGAGTCACCATTGACTGTTTCCTTCCCATCATCTTCCCACATCAGTAAATTAAGACAAGCTATTTTGATTTCACAAGTATTTCTTGAAACCTTTCCATTTTCCACTCATGTTGCCACAGCTCTAGTCTGAACCTTGTCCCCTGCTGCTGTATGGCTGGCTGCTCAGCTCTGGTTGGTCTTCCTTGAATCAGTCACTAGGCCACCAATAAAATAAAAATACACATCTGACCCTGATATTTTCCTGCTTAAACCCTCAGTGGACCTTCCCTTTCACAGAGGAGAAAGCCAGAGCACTATGATCTATATTCCCATTTTCTTCTTTTTTTTTCTTTTTTAAAAAAATATATTTTATTGATTTTTTACAGAGAGGAAGGGAGAGAGATAGAGAGTTAGAAACATCGATGAGAGAGAAACATCGATCAACTGCCTCCTGCGCATCTCCTACTGGGGATGTGCCCACAACCCAGGTACATGCCCTTGACCGGAATCGAACCTGGGACCTTTCAGTCCGCAGGCCGACGCTCTATCCACTGAGCCAAACCAGTTTTGGCTATATTCCCATTTTCTACCAACCCCTGCCTCACAGACCATGCCCCAGCAATGCCTGATTGCTTATAATTTCCTAAGTACTCTGTCCTTTCTTCCTTCCATGTCTTTGTTCTTTCCATCTCTCTGCCTAATTATCTTCTTTCTTATTGTTTTTCAGTTAATTCCTATTTATCTTTGATCCCATTATCCTTTACTTCATGGATAGATTAAATGCCTTTCCTTTTACTTCCATGATATCAGTGCTTAGCTTTATTATTACTGCACATGGCACACTCTATTATGAATATCTGCTTATGGGCCTTTTTTACCCCACTGGAATGTTAGCTACTTGAGATGCAGAAATTTTGTTTTATTCGTCTTTGTATCTTCAGCACCTACTCCAGTGTCTGGCATATAGTATGTGCTGGGTAAATTTTGATGGAGTGACAAGAACAGCAAGTGAAGCAGTCAGTTGAGTCAAAGGGAGCAGCAGACATGGGCTGGGGTCGAGATGATCAACCAACGTTGACAGAAGCCCTGTAGATCTAGGGCAGCCGTGGGCAAACTACGGCCCTCGGGCCGGATCCGGCCCGTTTGAAATGAATAAAACTAAAAAAAAAGAAGACTGTACCCTTTTATGTAATGATGTTTACTTCACACAAACACTCCATCCATGCTTTTGTTCCGGCCCTCCGGTCCAGTTTAAGAACCCATTGTGGCCCTCGAGTCAAAAAGTTTGCCCACCCCTGCTCTAGGGTGTGGGAGACCAGCCAAGGAAAGAAACAAGGACTGAGGGCAGGTGAAGGAGACAGGAGATCAGAGATTTAGGTAGAGATTTTGAGCATTAAATGGCAAGAACCCAGGTAGCTGAGTCCATACAAGAGGCCAGAATGGGGAAGAGACTTGATTGGGTAAATCCAGAATGCTGGCAATGAGATGGGAGCCTGCTAGTGAACCAGGAGACCTGTAGATTGCCTGCCAGAACCAGAGCTGCTCTCCAGGTGTGGGCAGGTAGACCCCAGGGAAGGCAAAGAAGAGGACGATTCTGCTAGGCAATTTCTGACATGCTCTGTGCAGTGTAAACCTGACCAATGACAGTAGATCCTTTGTCACTTTATCCAAGTTAAATCATCCCCTTCATAGTATGCAACCTTGCATAATATTTGTGTCAAAAGAGAAGTTGACTTTTTTAAAAATGTGAGAGCTGAAAAAACAATTCGGTAGATTGTTTTGCACTTGGGATAATAAAAGTCAGCGTCCTTACCCCTGGGTCAGGCCTGATTGTGAGCCAGCTATCATTTCTCCTGTGGACGTCAGGGCAGAGTTTTTATAACATTAATGGTAACTGATCTAGGAGGGATGCTGGCCTGAGGCGCTGGAGCTTGGTTTAAGACTCCGTGGATCTTCTGGCCTTTTAATATACCCAGCAACCTGCATTGGAGCCTAGAGTGGGTTTGTCTGTCTTCTTCAAACTAGGATAAGCCTTTTGAGAACAGGGATTATTTAAACCTTTACATTCTGTGAGCCCCTCATTACAGACGACACAGCCGAATGTTCTGTTTGTCCTTGGTAAGCACTGATTGAACTGGAATTCACAGGCGTGTGATGTAGCAAGGCCAGGACTTGGCATTGACTGTCGTGTTGCTCACTAGGGTGTGTTGTCATCTCTGAAGTCTTTGCTCGAGTAGTTGCTGCCTCTGCTTAAAGAGAGACTCTTTCTTAGGCTGCCAGACCCATTTTATTTAAATAAATTTTCTTAACGTCTTTGTTTATTCCTCAAGGTGTTTGACGAGAGGGCAGCGAACTTTGAGAACCATTCGGGAAGGCTTGGTGCCACGGCCGAGAAGGCAGCTGCTGTTGGAACTGCTAATAAGTCAGCCGTGGAAGGCATCCAGGCTTCAGTGAAGACAGCCCGGGAACTCACGCCCCAGGTGGACTTTTGCTCACTTTTCATCATTTCAGTCTCACCTTACAGTACTCAGTAATGAAGGTTAATTATAGGACAGTCTCCATACATTTTGAGCATTTACTGTAAAATGTTATGAAGAAAACACATATCCACAATATCAAAACTGTTTTTGTATTGCCTGAATTTTTTGCAATGATAATAGATTAGTTTTGAAAGTAGAAAAAATTAATAAAGTCCCCCCCACCCCCCTTCCCTACACAC
>NW_006288853.1:6436853-6459097 GCF_000327345.1 Myotis davidii
AGAAATATTCGGATAATCTTGGGAGCTTACTTTGTTTTGATTTTAGAGCTTATGCCTTTTCCCTTATCCCTTGGAGGGACTAAAAGAAAAAGTCATTTGTGTCCATAACTTGTTTTCTTTTTTCTGATTAATCATATAACCAAAATATAGCTAGTATGCTGTAAGCAGTATACTGGAAGAGTGGGAACAAAAGAAAACAAATGGGACAGGAATTAAAGTTCTAACAGGTAATAGGTGTTCTTAAAAATATCAGTTCAGCATCATTTAGTGTGATGTTTGTGTATTTTTCCTTCTAAGCAAATTATAGAAAACTCATTACTAGTTTTT
This sequence comes from Myotis davidii, assembly GCF_000327345.1. Classification (NCBI taxonomy): domain Eukaryota; kingdom Metazoa; phylum Chordata; class Mammalia; order Chiroptera; family Vespertilionidae; genus Myotis; species Myotis davidii. The sequence continues at coordinate 6,437,181 of NW_006288853.1, forward strand.
CATTCGTTTACTCAGCAGATATTTGCTGAGTGCCTCTGATGCATTAGGAACTGGGCTGGGCTTTGGTGCGAACTTATAGGGAGAGACGGGGAAATAAGCACGTCTTTTAATTGTTCAACTTTTGCCCAAATGGCATGTTAACAAGTTTCATTCTCTTGAAAAGTCACACTTCTCCAACTTTTAAAAAACCTCCCGTAAAATATGAACGTCTAATTTTCTTTAAAAACTTCCATGAGATATGGAATATAAAGCACAATAGGTTTTCTGTATAAAAATAAGATTTCTAAAAAAGAGAAACAGAAAGCTAGACTTCAGACACCGCCTTTGGAGCAAGGACTTTGGAGGCAGATCTGGACATGGAATCTTCTATGACCTTGAGTTTCCTCATCTGTAAAATGGAGATAATTCCGTCCGAATGGATTGTCCGGGGTTGGGGGGTGGAGGGGAGAGGAGAGGGTGATAAGAGGATGAGTGTGCAACCTGTAACTTACAACTTACTGCATGCTCAGTAGACGTTAGTCCCTTCCCCCAGTGCCATCAGTGACTGCGTGCGAGCTCTTGAGCCAGTCACTTAAGTTTTCTGAGTCTTGGCTTGTGCAGCTATAAAATGAGAAAGTACCTGTCCTGTCTCTAGCACAAGGTTGTGAGGGTTTAGTAAGATAATAGTTGTGAAAGCACTTTGTTAACTGTAGACAGTTTTTGTGAATATTCATTAATGAGTTTTGAGTAGTATTTAGTATCTTTTTCTTTCTTTTTTTAAAAAAATGCTTTTATTTATTTATTTAAAATGTTTTTTGTTTTTAATGGATTTTTAGAGAGAGAGGAAGGGAGAGGGAGATAGAAATATCAATGAAAGAGAAACATCAATATCAGGTGGCTGCCTCCTGCATGCCCTCTGTTGGGGTTTGAGCATGAAACCCAGGCATGTGCCCTGCCCGGAAATTGAACCAGTGACCTCTGGGTGCACGGGTCAACACTCACCGACTGAGCCACGGTGGCTGGGCAGTATCTTTTTCAATGGTGCTTTTGAAGATGAAGGGCTTAATAGCCCTTTTGTGTATATTTTGAGGTATCAACTGAACACCCATTTACTTTGTCACTTTTTTAATTTCTTAAAATCAGGCTGTGATAGGAAAACCTTTTGCCTGGGGAGCTATTTATGAGACCAAACCTAATGTGTTCAGGCTGAAGAGACCTCCTGGTTTTTGGCTTTATAGTGCCACCTGCAGGGAGAGAGGGGAGGCTTCGCTGAGGGCTCCTATTGGAGTGGAAGGGTGCTCTGATGTTTAAAGGTGGTTTTGTCATTGCCAGGTCGTCTCCGCTGCTCGCATCCTGCTCAGGAATCCTGGAAACCAAGCTGCTTATGAACATTTTGAGACTATGAAGAACCAGTGGATCGATAATGTTGAAAAAATGACAGGTAGAGTTGTGTGCAGAGTCCTTGTCTAATCCCTGGAGTGAGTCCTGAGAAACCTGAGCAGGACCGGTTGTGTTTCTCAGCTGTAATTGGATAAAGGACGGTCATGTGCTCGACAGTGTACTTGGCCCTGATTAAGGCTGCGCAGCAGCGGCTTCTCATTCAAGCCTTGCAAGTTTGTCTGAAGAGAGACTCTTTGAGTCCCTTTTATTTTAACGCCGCCCTCCCGGTGTGATGTTCATTGTTGCAGCTCCTATCTTCTCTTTGAATAGTGTCTTTGCTCGGCCTGAGCCAGAGTTCGGTTTCAGAGGCCGGGAGGCGGTGTTTGTGGATACAGTAAGTGTCCCTGTCATTTTCAGTGGGTTCACATTTCAAGGAACCACAATAGCTACCATTTAATACAACTTGTCTCAGAGTTTCCTCCAACTTATCAACTACGTCGTTTTTGAAAAAAAGGAGACAGCAGCACCTCCAGACCTGTGCCTGCGCAGGGGAAGTGGCACCTCAGAGTCTTCTTCACTCAGTGGAGGGGGGGATAGGCGAGGAGGCAGAGCCGGAGGTAGGCTCCCTGCCGCCCTGCAGAGCCTGCTGTGACGGGTCCGGGGTCCGTAGCAGCCAGAGATGAAAGTGGAGCTGCTGAGGTGCCTGAAGAGAGGTAACAGACACGAGAAGCAGGCTGTGAGGGTTATTGGAGTCCTCCCGTGGCTCAGCTGGGCCACTACACGCTGCCAACAAGCAACAGATGGCTGGGGCGTAAGATGGGAGGGAGAAAACGTTAGTAACAGATAATGTGGCGAAGGTTTCCGACGCAGTCCTCGTTTCCTCCCGAAGCCTTCGCAGTTCTGCTCGTCTGTGGTGGACAGGAGGCGGCCAGTGACCACTGTTGTGTGAATGCCGTGAGTCTGGGTGGCCTCCTGGGCCACATCTCTGTGTTTTTTACTGTGGCATTCACCTGGAAGCTTTGGATTGTGTAAGGAGGACTTTGAGCTGAAGGAGAGGATTCTGGGTATTGTGCTTTCTTTCACATAAGAAACTTGGACAACAGGGTTTTGGAGTCTCAGTTCTTCAAAATAGAAACTAAATTGCATTTCTGTTCTCCTGACAGGGCTGGTGGACGAAGCCATCGATACCAAATCTCTGTTGGATGCTTCCGAAGAAGCCATTAAAAAAGACCTGGACAAGTGCAAAGTGGCCATGGCCAACATTCAGCCTCAGATGCTGGTCGCTGGGGCAACCAGCATTGCTCGCCGGGCCAACCGGATCCTGCTGGTGGCAAAGAGGGAGGTGGAGAACTCTGAGGATCCCAAGTTCCGGGAGGCTGTGAAGGCCGCCTCCGACGAACTGAGCAAAACCATCTCCCCAATGGTGATGGATGCAAAGGCCGTGGCTGGAAACATTTCTGACCCCGGTAAGCAGGGTGCGGGCGGGTCACTCAGCTGAGAGGTTAGTCGGGAAGCTGACAGGTGGGGAGAGGATGGGGACCTCCCTGCCATCACATACAAAGTCTGGGAGCAACACCTACCGATTCTTAGCCTGAGAATGCTGGGTTAATCCTTTCCTGTCTACAGTAGTACTGGACAGGGTACTTTCTGCAATACTGGTAGTTTTTTTTGTCAGCTAGTTTCTCTGCACTTGATAATGTTGCCTGACTAACATAGCGCCTAGCCCTGTTTAGTCATTACTTTGGAAATTTCTCAAAAGATACATGATCACCAATCTACCAACTGTTTAGCTTATGTAACTGGCATCATATCTCTTCTGCTTTTCTTAAAATGCTTTTTCTCTGTAAAACGTTCTCTATTTCTGTCAAATCTGGAGGGCTTACTTTGACCTTTGGTTCTCCTGGGTCTACACCAAAAAAAATCAGGGTTTTCTTTCGTTGAATTACATCATATTTCCATCACTCCTATGAAAGGTGTTACCACTCCTTTGCTTGGAAACATCTGAATTCCTTTCTGTTCCGAGCATCCAGTGTTTCCAGTCTTGTCTGAGTAGAATGTAGTCATCCCTAGCCCAGGCCGAATCCTCCTAGTATCCTCAACCCAACATCACTACAGACATGCTCGGTTTCCTAAGGGAGTTTCTAATAGTTTGAGTAGATTCCCGAATTCCAGGTAACCGGACACAGTTAGTAGTAGCAACTCGGCATAGGGGTTAATCGGCTGAGTGCCAAGTGCAGCAAAGGAGCAGGGAGAAAGGTGAGAAGTGCTGCTGGAATGTATGCTCAGTCGGACACTGTTATCTCCCCTCGTCTCGGTGGGGCAGACTTATCTCCTAAGAGAAGTGACGAACACCAGCTGAGCCCAGTGTTCGCGCCCAGGAATGTCCTGAGTGCTTGTTAGTTGTGCAGGCAAGAAGGCGGCCTGAGCTCTACAGGGAGCCGCTGTTCATTGTGACCCTCTGACTGGGAGCCCCAGGTCGTCCGCCTGGCCTCACCTCCCTTCCCCTCAGTTACTGCCCGCAGGGCTTACTGGCAGCTTGACATCCAGCTTTTGTTCATGGAAACCAGTTCTGCTGCTGGACAGACAGTGCTCCCGGGCGCTGACCTGCCCAGCTGAGAGTGAGGGCGTCTTGTGTTTATAGGCCTGCAAAAGAGCTTCCTGGACTCGGGATATCGGATCCTGGGAGCTGTGGCCAAGGTCAGAGAAGCCTTCCAACCCCAGGAGCCTGACTTCCCACCTCCTCCGCCAGACCTTGAGCAGCTCCGCGTAAGTTACCCCAGAGACGGGAGGGTTGAGCAGCGGGGTGTGGGGCTGCAGCAAGAGAAAGGCAGATTGTGTTCTGGAGCCACAGTCACCAGGGGCCTTTGTTTAGCCTTTGCTTGAATCTTAGCGGCACCACTTGGTTTTCACTCCTAAATCTAGCGGAGTCCTAACCCAGTGCTCCCGCATGGTGTGTGTGGGTGGGCGGGACTCTGGGAGCTGGCCTGCTGCAATGGGGCTTTGCGGGGAGTCATGGGAGCCGAGGAGCCGGCTGGGTAAGTGTGGATGTGTTGAGTGAAGAGTTAGTGGGGCAAGTTAGTGGGTGGGGAAATAGTCTGCACCCTCGTGGTGAGGTTGCAGGTGTTCTCAGTTGATAATGGCAAAACTGAGGTGGTTACAATCTTATGTAGGTTCTTCTTCCAGCGGTTCTCAACCTGTGGGTCGCGACCCCTGAAAATACATCCTGCATATCAGATATTTACATTACGATTCCTAACAGTAGCAAAATTACAGTTATGAAGTAGCAATGAAAATAATTTTATGGTTAGGGGTCAACACAACATGAGGAACTGTGTTAAAGGGTCGCGGCATTAGGAAGGTTGAGAAACACTGTTACTTGACATTTTTAGTAAAAAAGCAATACAAGCCTTTTATTATTAAAAAGGTTTTTACCCCCCCCCCCACTATAATTTAAAATCTTTTGATGTCTCCCAAAGTACAATGAATTTATTCCACTACAGGTAAATGGTCTAGGAGGAGATTGGCTGGGCATTATCTTACAGATGCAAATTCTAAAATCAGAAATAGTGACTATATTAGACATTTACTCTGATAGTATTGAAAATAGCTTGACTTTGGGAATAGCTTATCAAGGCATTAATTTGATTTACTTTCCCATAGTTAATGTCAGTAAACGATACAATTTTCTGACTTGGTTGAGGACAAAGTTGGGTCACTGGGCTGATAGGTAAGGAATAGTGCTTCCCTGACCTTCAGTGCTTCATTTATTCCTTCCAGCTGACTGTTGGTGGGTGGTTAGGGCCAGGGATGGCTATTCTGGGATGGCTTTTCTTATTTTTATTTTTTTATTAATTTGAGAGAGAAAGGGAAAGGGAGAGAGATAGAAACATCAATGATGAGAGAGAATCATTGATTGGCTGCCTCCTTCACGCCCCCTCCTGGGGATCAAGCCCATAACCTGGGCATGTGCCCTGACTGGGAATCAAACTGGGACCTCCTGGTTACACTGGCCAGGCTGGGATGGCTTCTTATGTGATCAATAGAGTCATGACATTTAGAATCAAGAGGTCTTTTGGTCTAGCTGCTCCTCATTATCCAAGGAGACGTTACTTGCCTATGCAGCTTCTCCTCAACAGAGTCAGGGCCAGCTCTTAGAGCTTCCTTGAGAATCCTTAGTCTGACAGTGTTGTGCACACCTCCCTGGGGTATGTCCAAAACAGTAGCTGCTAGCTTTTTGTGGGGGAAGAAGAAAGAAAATGTGCTTCTGTTGCGATGGAAGCAGGTGGTCACTGTGCTCAATGTGGGTGGTCTTATGCGGAATGCATGTGGGTGGCTTTTCTGGGGATGCTCTTTAGAGAAAAGGAAAGAATTCCAGTGGGGAGTCGTTCCTGGGGCTTTACTTACAGCCTGGCAATTCTTTCTTAGCTGACAGATGAGTTTGCTCCTCCCAAACCACCCCTGCCTGAGGGGGAGGTCCCTCCGCCCAGGCCCCCACCACCAGAGGAGAAGGATGAAGAGTTCCCCGAGCAGAAAGCCGGGGAGGTGATTAACCAGCCAATGATGATGGCTGCCAGGCAGCTCCATGATGAAGCTCGCAAATGGTCCAGCAAGGTAAGTCCTGAGGCTTTTCTTGTGGAGAAAGGATGAGGAACTGCGCACAACACCCAGAAGAAGGGGTGCTTGGAGAGTCACCCCCTCTCTGTGTTGGTTCCTGTTGTTGGCCATAGTGTGAGCCTCTTCTTCACTGTGGCTTAGTGAGATGCTCCTGGTGCCTGACGGTTTCTCCTTCTAGCAGCGCAAGGGAGAGCGGGGTGCCTGTGGTGGAGAGGACAGTTCTGTGCAGTAGGGTGTCAGGTGCCTCACCCTGGGTGTACGGCGTCTTTTAAAAATTGCTTTTCTCTCCTGGGATGGCTGAATGTTTTAGATGCTCTTGCTAATGATCATCTCTCCAAACATGAAACTGTCTCCTGTGGGCTCTGCTACAGCTGGATGCAATGTTGATATTTTCCCTGTTTTTTCATAGAAGCAAGTAGATTGTGTCTTAGGAGCCATGTCTCTTTCTCAGAATCCTCTCACCCCTCAACTCAAGACAGCTCCAGGCTAATTCCAGCTCAGCCAACAGGAAAGTGCACATATTAATGTGGTTGGTGGAAATGTGGATGTTACAGCAGTCATGCCCCGTGAATAACTTTGGCCTCTTTCCCCCTAAGTGATGAAAAGTGAGTGGCAGCTTTTCTAGATAAGAGCTGAACGTTGTTCTAACCTTGCAGTGACACGTAGTCCTAACTCAGCTCTTAACTCTCCCTAATATGACCCTCGATCTTTATTCCAGCATCCACTTGCCTTGTTCTCTTCACACCCTCAGCCGGCTCAAGTTCTCGTACTGACTGTTGTTCCCCAGGGTCAACATGCAGCTGATCTTGTTTTTTTCAGGCTGTTATTTAACTCTGTATTTTTCTGACTGTTAGCTTTGAGCCCAGGTTCTAAGAAGGAACGACCTTGCGGGTGTTGGACCTGCCTGTGGCATTATTTGTAATTGTATCTCTGCATCTGGGGCATGCACTCCCCTGGGACCACTCACGGGATGCCAGTGCACATGGGGGGGTGGGGGTGGAGTGACAATGAAGGTTGGTTTTACTCAAAGATTTTAAAGCGAATTTAAATTACATTGCATTAAACCCAGATACATTGTGCAACAGAACACAAAGTATGCATGAATTGTAGAGATAAAGATAAAACTTGGGGCAAACAGCATTGGCTGTCACATGTACTGCGCTTTGCCATTTGTGGCCAGAAGTCCTTAGGTCTGGCCGTCTCCACAGGTCTGGAGCATCAGATCGCTGGCTTTGAGCTGTGTGAAGTCAGGAGCTGCTTGAACCATGTGTGTTTGGGGTGGTGGTATGTGTTTGTGTGTCTGTTTATCTGTCTTTGTTCACGTTGGGACTCTAAGCCCCAGAGCAGTGAGCCTGCCTGTCCTCTAAGGCCTGGGCATGGATGCTGGTGGAGACCGAGTTTAGGTGATAGGATTTAGATGGTACCTGAGTCCACGTTTGTCCTGAATCCTCCAACTTTGTCATCACCTATGAGACAGGTTTCCTGTGTAGGATAAGACCTTAGGAGTGATAGCAACCTCAAATAAAACTCCACACAGACTCCCTCTTCCTTTTGTGAGAGATGTTTGATGCAATGACTCTGTGCTCACTGTTTTTCATATAAGTGTTTCTGCTTCGTTGAGGCAATTCCTTCTCTTCCCCCCAGCCTACTGTCAGCACCGGATCTTTTGGACTCCTCCCCTGGCCCTTCAGAATCCCTGTCCCTGGTAGTAAATCCATCCTCTCCCCCTCCTGGCTTCTGTTCTCTCATGGGCACCAATGGTGGGCTCCTCTGAGCTCAGCCTGGCTCGGTTGCCAAGTCCATATATTGTCTTACCTATGAAATATGTAAATTGAGTGTGGAGTGAGTGAGGAGCCTATTTAGCAAAGGAGAGATATAGGCTGTGCCCACAGACCGGCTCTCTGAGTCAATGCCAGCAATGGACGCATGTGAGATTGTGAGAGCATTGCCACTGAAGGCCTCGAGGAGATAGAGAGCTGGTCTGGAGGGCGGGCTTTCCCTGTGATGGAAGGCTGGACCAGGTGTCTCTGGACAGTAGGGAACTTGATGCGTCCTTTCCACTCACCACTGTGTTTGTTTTCTTGCCTCTTTCCCGGCTTGCTGTCCATAAAAATCAATTAAAATATGTTTTTATTGACTTTTAGAGAGAGAGGAAGGGAGAGAGAAAGATAGAAAAATCGATGAGATAGAAACATCATTGATTGCCTCCTGCACGCCCCCTACTGGGGATGGTGCCCACAACCCAGGCATGTGCCCTGACTGCGAATCAACCAGCAACTTCTTGGTTCATGGGTCAATGCTCAACCATTGAACCACACAGGCCGGGCTGATGTATCACTTTTAATTCTGGGACTTTTACCTCCTGAAGGAAATATTAATCCGCATCCCGCAGCTGCAGAGCTGATCCCAGTCACTTCCTGTGTCCAGGAAGATGTACAACATCACCCATACGGGCCAACAGGGTGTTCACTTCACTCTGCTCCAAGCCACTCGTGTGACTGAATTTACTGTTTCTCTCTGGATTCCTTTAGGAAGCAGTGAGCTATTGTTTAACTGTTTGGTTCCTGGAAAATATTCTGACTTGAGAATTATTCTTGGCAAGTTTAATTTCAGTAGTAAGTGTATAAAAAAGGATGCTACTTGCGTTCGTAGTATAACTGTTTCTCTGAAAACCCTTTGCCACTGGTGTGAGTCTCCTTCCTTCACTCATGTGAACAGGGGACTTGGGCTGGTGCTGGAGGCAGGGATTCCCCTTCCACAGAGCGTGGTCCACCTGCCTCCTGTGCACATGCCGTTTCCTCTCCCGTCCCAAGGAAGCTTTGGTTACTAAACCAGCTGCATCCAGTTCCCCAAGTCCTGCTGCTCTTACTAACACTGTCCCTGTTTCTCATCCTTCCTGCCATCGACAAAGCCGGGTCCCCCAGCCGCTGAGGTAGGTATAGGTGTTGTAGCTGAGGCAGACGCGGCTGATGCTGTTGGGTTCCCTGTCCCCCCTGACATGGAAGACGATTATGAACCTGAGCTGCTGTTAATGCCATCCAATCAGCCGGTCAACCAGCCCATTCTGGCCGCGGCTCAGTCATTGCATCGGGAAGCTACCAAGTGGTCTAGTAAGGTACTGGTTAGCACCCCCAGTTGGGGCTGCTCCCTATGCATCCGGCCATGTGCAGTCTTGACACATTGCATCACTCGTGATCTGTGCGGTCCTGTGAGTCTGGGCGGGGCCAGCATCTGTCTGTCTGCACCTTGTTAGGACTGGCTTCACAAGTTTGATAGATCTGCTAATGCCAGGTTAAGGGGCTTGCATTTATGCCTGAGGGCTAGAGAGAGCTGGGGCACTTTTTGAAAGGATTCCTCTTTTTTTACCAACCTCCTGGCCACTTTGGGAAGATTATAGCCCTTGGGCAGCCATGGATGCATCTCTCAATGATTTGCAGGTCAGGAACCATTGTAGACCATGAAGAGGTCACCTTGCATGTCTCCCCCTCCCGCCACTGGCCTCTCACTGATGCACTGGTGGCTCGGCAGAGGTGATCACGGTGAGGAGCAGCTTCATTATGGCAGCTCTCTGGGAGGGCTGCTTGCTGCTCTGCACTTGGCTGAGGGGCCGCTCTGGCCTTAATGGGAACCCACAGGGAAAGGGCTTTGTTGATTGCTTGACCAGGTTTCAGTGGGAGGGGCTGGAGTGGGAACAGAGAGCGCTCAGGCTGCAGGACAGGCAGCAACAGAGCTTTGGCCTTGGAGACTGAACCAAAGCTAGTGTGGGGTGTGCGGGTGGGAGTGATCACTTTTTTTCTCCTTAAAGGTCGCATGTTGCAAGAAAGGGTTTGAAGAGTGATGGGTAATAACTAACCCTGGCACTGCACTGTCTTCTAACAAGGTCATGGAGTCTTAGAATGACCCCAGGTCTGCTCTGGAAGAGGTGGGCCCAGGCGGCCTTGTCTAACACCCTGTTCTCAACTTCACATACCTGCGTTCTCCGGCCTCAGTCCTGCCTGAGATGTTACACACCTTCTGGCATAAGTGCTTCTCCGCGTCATGGTGCCTGTGCGGTCCGGCACGAGCACTGCCGTGGCCTGGTTTGTGTATGCCTCACTGCATCGCATAGCGACGGAAAAGCATGAGGGGAAAAATGAATATGGCCTGGCCTTTTGGGTAGTTTGAACAGGGAAGTTGTTATTTTTGGTTGTTATTAGCCAAAAGAGAGCCTTTTGAGGACACATAAAATAAATTGGTTACACGTTTCTGTATTGACCCATAGGGTTTTAATGAACCAAAATGCCAAATCTGAGATAAACTGCTGTTAGTTGGAGTGGGGCTTCCATTTACAGCTCGACTCATGATTTTTTTTTTTAAATATATTTTATTGATTTTTTACAGAGAAGAAGGGAGAGAGATAGAGAGTTAGAAACATCGATGAGAGAGAAACATCGATCAGCTGCCTCCTGCACATCTCCTACTGGGGATGTGCCCGCAACCCAGGTACATGCCCTTGACCGGAATCGAACCTGGGACCTTTCAGTCCACAGGCCGACGCTCTATCCACTGAGCCAAACCAGTTTCAGCTCGACTCATGATTTTATTTTCCTGATGCCTCCTATGGCATCTTCTTCGTTGAAGTTTTCTTTAGTTGCAGCCACCTACCTGAGGGGATGGAAGAATTGATTATTGGTCTTTCACATGTGGCTCACGAGCCGCAGTTTGCCGACCACTGCCTTAGGCTAACAGGGCAAACAAGAGGCAGTAGAGGGAGGGTAGGAACAGTCTAGGTCACAAAACACATCTTTTTTCATCGTGGCTGATCATGGTTACTGGGTTTTAAATTCTGGTTTGGCAGAGACAGCCCTTGGCTGCTCTTTGTAACAAGGGCGAGGATGAAGAGGATGAGTTCAGCATCTGGGATGGCTCCTCTGTATTTTTCCCCTCAGGCCAGTTCTACTGCTTCTCTCCATGGAAAGGGAATGCCTGTTTAACCAACCTCGTGTCCCCGTCCCCATTTCATTGACATGATTAACCTGGAGATGCTGAAGTGCTTGTCTAGTGCTATGCCTGGGGCGCACACGGGTTCCTTTCGGACTAATTCCCAGTTCTTCCCTTTTCAGCCAGGTGGTCTCTCTCCCACTTTCTCTCAAGAGTGCTAGGGTGAGTGCCCTGGCTCGCTCTCTCTGTCTCTCCTGTGCTATCCATGCCCCTCGAGCACAGTCTCTTTATCTTCTTCCCACCTTCCAGAGGACTGCTGGAGCAGCAGGCTCCCTTCTCTTCTCTCTGTGCTCCTACTGCCTTTCCTCACGTGGCCAGAGTGTGGGCTGAGCTCACCCTGTGTATTTGCCTCTCTCTAGGGCAATGACATCATTGCAGCAGCCAAGCGCATGGCTCTGCTGATGGCTGAGATGTCTCGGCTGGTAAGAGGGGGCAGTGGTACCAAGCGGGCATTGATCCAATGTGCCAAGGACATCGCCAAGGCCTCAGATGAGGTGACTCGGTTGGCCAAGGAGGTTGCCAAGCAGTGCACAGATAAGCGGATTAGAACCAACCTCTTACAGGTACTCAGGAGTGTGTGTGTGTGTGTGTGTGTGTGTGTATGTGTGTGAGTGTGTGTATGTGTGTGAGTGTGTTGGTGTCGGGGGGGGGGGACGTGGGAGGGAGAAAAGCAGGAAAGAGAAAAGTGGGCGAAGAAGGAGGAGGAGGCACATCAGAGTGGAAAGATGCAGCAGGAAGGGGAAATACACATGTGTGTTTGGGAAAGGCAGATTCAGGGAAGTTTATTTCCTAATCAAATGAAAGAATCTCAGTGCTTCCATTTCTGGACAAAGGGACTATTGATCCTTAGAAGGAAGCAGGTGGAATCCTGCTGCTCATTTATTGAGTCCTTCTGCATGCCAGCCCCTGGGAATACAGAGGTGGACAAGTTTTGTCCTCGGGGAACTTGCAGGCAAGAAAAACACTAACTAAACATTTGTTTTCAGGTGTGCGAGCGAATCCCAACCATAAGCACCCAGCTCAAAATCCTGTCCACAGTGAAGGCCACCATGCTGGGCCGGACCAACATCAGCGATGAGGAGTCTGAGCAGGTACGTGCCTGCTGCTTCTGGCTTGGCCAGCAGCGTCTCTGCCACTTCTTAGCGATTTAATTCTGCTTTGGGGAGATTTTACCTGCGAATTGAGTATTCAGTATGAGGGGTGGAGTCTTCACCTCTCTCTGAAGGGCATCTGTGTTGGAGACACATCAGAAATTTGGAAAGTAAATGAAGCTCTTGTGCGGCTTTGGTCATTTTACAGGTGGGAGATGGAGGCCTAGGAGGGTTCAGTGTCTCAATCCATTGCAGTGAGGACTGGACTCATTCTTTTCCTCCCTGGCTCTCCTGAGCCTCCAGTGCCTGTCCACTCTGGCCCCCTGGAACCTTCTGGCTGGAGAGGACATCTGCTCCAGGCTCCCTGGGGATAAACACCTCAGGGGGGACGCCTAGTGCAGGCGTGTCAGGGTCCCATGCTGACCCTAGAATGACAACTCAGAGGAGGAGCTTTTTTCTGACAGACTGAAATAAGGATGGCGGGAGGGTTCCCTGTGGCCATGCTTCTTGTTTGTATCCTGGCAGCCACTTCTTGGAGTTGTCTTCCTTCCCTGCCCCCTGGAAATGTGGCCCAGGTCTTTCAGAAAGCCCCCAGTTGAATGCCCTTTCCTTCCTGTATCTCCTCTCTAGTAGGCTGTGTTGTGAGCCAGATCCCCAGCTTCTTCTGGTAGGTAGCACGTGTTTTGTTGAACTGCTCAGGCCAGCTCATCATACACTGGGTGTGTAGGTGGGACTGAATTAGGCGCTGTAGAGGGTAGTTTCAAAAACAGACACAAGCCCTCCCCTGGGGAGCTCACAGGCAGCGTGGGGGACTGCCTCTGACCTCTAGGCCAGAGCCGAGGGAGGGAGAGGTTAGATGAGACAGTGCCAGGATTCTGCCTTCACTACCATGCCTTAACCCCAGCTCTCCCCTGTCTCTCTTCTCCCAACCATGGAACCGGATCTTCACCCGTAGCTTCCATGTACTCCAGGCAGGTGTGGGCACTGGGCTGTTTCCTCTCATGTGGTCTCCTCTGCCCCAAGAAAAGGAAGGTGAAAAACCAGGGAAGGATAGGGTCAGAGTTTCAGACTTATTTAAATAACCAACAAAAATGTATCTTGGGAATATCTACTGTGTTCTATTAAGTAGCCCAATAAAGAAAGATAGAAACTGAACGAGCTAGAAGAACACAAAACTGCAGGCTTATCCTGTTGTGTGATTGGCTGGCAAGTCTCCGACCGCTCTAGGCCTTAGCTTAGCCTCTTTGTTGACCAAGTGAAAAGATCAACTGTCAAGAATTGTAGCCTATTTTAGTTATGCCTCTCAGAGCCCACGAACTCTCTGACTGGATGCACAAATTTTGCAGATGTGAGCATTTTTCATAAAATTGCAGGTTCTGTGGCTCAGAAACAGTTAAGAATTTAAAGAAAAAAGAATTAAGGGCTAATGGATTGGTAAGTTCTCTGACTTGCTATGGTAGAGCACCAGTGTGAATGATCCCAGTCCTGTAAGTATGTGTATGTAGAAGATGTACTTAACTAGATTTTCATGGATTTGTAAGGTAGTTGGTTTGCTCATTTAATTTTTTTATTCATTAGTTAAATATTTATGAAATACCTCTATGTGACAGGCACTGTCCTAACACAGAGGTACAAGCGTGAACAAAATTGACACAAATTTCTGTCCTCATGGAACTTAACTTTTAGATAAAACAACCTAGGTAAAACGTGTAGTACAGCAGTTAGTGATAATGGGTTCCATGGAGAAAAATGAAGAAAGAATTGGAGGATGAGGACTGTTGGGAGTTGGGAAGGTGATTTAAAAGAAGGTGAGCAGGGAAAGCCTCACTAGGGTGACAATCGAGTGGCGTCTGAAGGAGCTGAAGGTGAGCCATGGGAGACCTGGAAGAGCATTTCAGTGGAGGGCACAGCAGGAGCTGGAGGCGGGAGCTTGTTGGACGGTCAGGAGGAGTATACACTAGAGCAGGGGTCCTCAAACTACGGCCCGCGGGCCACATGCAAATACAAATATTGTATTTGTTCCCGTTTTGTTTTTTTACTTCAAAATAAGGTATGTGCAGTGTGCATAGGAATTTGTTCATAGTTTTTTTTTTAAACTATAGTCCGGCCCTCCAATGGTCTGAGGGACAGTGAACTGGCCCTCTGTTTAAAAAGTTTGAGGACCCCTGCACTAGAGGCCTTTGGAGGGTATAGTACACGGTGAGGGGCCAGTTTTGGAGTCTTTTTGGTGATTCGGCTACACCAACAGTGACGTGACAAGTACGGGGCCTGCCAGGAGCAGGTCAGGGAAACGCAGTCCACTCCTGGCGTACGCCGGTCCTGGAGGCAGGGCTGCTGCGTCAGGCACTGAGTGATGGAGAGGTCCTCTTCCCTTGCAGGCGACGGAGATGCTGGTTCACAACGCCCAGAACCTCATGCAGTCTGTGAAGGAGACTGTTCGAGAGGCAGAAGCAGCTTCAATCAAAATTCGAACTGATGCTGGATTTACACTGCGCTGGGTTAGAAAGACTCCCTGGTACCAGTAGGCACCCGGTTGAACCTGGTTGGCACAGAAACCCCTACTAAACAGTATGAAAATGATCTGAGCTCCAGGAGCCACCCAGAATTGCTGGGGGGTTGAAAGCCACATCCTGGCCTGATATAACAGAAAGGAATGGGGCCTCTTCACATTAGAAAGCATTTATTCTCTTGTCATGGACACTCTGAAATGTGTCTGCATCCTCAAACAGTTATACTCCTGCACATGCTCCCAATAGGCAGACTGGGTTCTAGCCCATGGACGTCACATAAGCTCAGAATCCAAGCGTGAACACTAGCCAGACACCCTGCTCTGTCCTTGTTCCAGGGTACAATGCCCTGCTTCCTTTCCCTGCTCCCTATTCCCCCCCGCCCCAACCCCCCAGGCTCCCGAGACCCAGGGCCCAGGCAAGTCAGTTAAGAAGGAATCACCATGCCTCCAAAATTTGTTTTGGGCTTTCCATGTTGCTGCTGACCTGCTGGTGTCCCCTGGCTGTGCTACCTGGACCCTTTAGAAGTGAGCCTCACTGCTGTAGGGGAAGCTGGCCTCTGGGGGAGCCTCAGTATATGGGTCCTGGATTCACTTCCTACCCCTCCACAATTTACTCCTAGTTTCCCACAGGATAAAATCAAACCTCAGTCTGTCGGGAGGAAATCACAGAATCACGATTGTCTTCTCTGTGCTCCTGTGCTAGGGAAACCCCTCGTCCCTATCCCCCTGCTATGGCCAGCCAAGGCAGCCACCCCATGAACACACTGTGTCCTGGTGCTCTCTGCCGCTGGAGGGCAGAGGTGCCGGGAGTCGCTCTGCCCATCATCCCAGCAGGGCCACTCCCAGGCGCTTCATGCTTTGTCACTGCCGGCAGCGGTCTGTGCTGAGGCCTTATTCACTCTTAACTCGTATTGTTCTGAGCTGAAATGCTGCACTTAATTTTTAACCAAATCATGTCTCCTATCCTTGCTTTTATATTCTTGCCCCACACCCTGCCTAAACAAGATTTTTAAAGATACATGTTTGTTCTTCTGTAATTTCGAAAAGATCCTTTTGAAATTCAGTCCTAAGAATTGGTGCTTGCCCCCCAGGAGTGTTTACTGGACAGGCAGTCCTGTCTGAAGGACACTTCTTACCCCAGGGAGAGTGAGTGGTACTTGCAGACTGGAATTCTGGCGCTGTTGGGGATGAATCAATGGGAAATAATCCTCAGTAATTTCAATCTCCCTCAACCAACTACAACCAAGCCCCTTGCATCCTCTGCCCCTCCCAAGTCCTATTGTTCAAGAGAGTAATGGGTAAAGTATTAACTCATTACCATACGTTTCCTATTTGCAAAGGAGAGAGAAGAGCTTTCCCTCGTTTGCTTTTATCACTGCGGTCTAAGCATCCCCAGCACACGAAAGCATATTTCTCCCCAAAGCCAGAACTGGGTGAGCAGAGGAGGAAGAACCCTTGCCTGAATCCAACGTGGTAGATCCCAACATGGAATGTGTAAGACCTGGTACTGTACACTCAGGCTTCCTCTATTTCCTGTTAACTGGTGAAGATTATTTTCAAGGCCCTCAGCATATTTGGATAGTTGCTTACTTGATATAAATGCAATATTAATGCCTTTAAAGTATGAATCTATGCCAAAGATCACCTTTTGTTTTACTAAAGATTACCTAGAGGAAATAAAACACTTCCAGTTCTTCCAGTGTTTTGAGACACTGGTTTACCCTTTATGCCAATGTGCTTTTCTCTAATATCAGTGCTCAAGACACAGTGAAGCAAATTAAAACAACAACACGAAACAACAAAAAACCCCAAATGATTAGACATCACCACTAAAACTACATTTATAAGCTAGGATTTGTTATATGCAAATATTTTCTGCCTTTTCTTTTGTTCTGTTTAAAACAATAAAGTGCATTTGTATAAATAATGCTTTAAATGATATTTTAGCAAGAACTTTTAGGTCAGATTTCTCCTTAGTTTTGAAAAACAGCCAGTGGAACTAATCCTCAAGCCTAATGTTGTGCTGTAAGTAGTAGAAACCAGCAGTATGTTTACTTAACAAAGATCTGTGCAATGAAGGACACCTTTGGGGATTATATACTAGGAGCAAAAGTGACAGAGGTTAACAAGAGGAGGAAAGCAGCAGGTGATGCAAAGTAGTCTGCCTCATTTTAGACGATTCTAGCTATCCCTGGAGGCTATCACCATCCCCTAAGGAGCTGAAGGTGTTACCTGTGCAGGACTGTTTGGTCATATTCCTCCTGTTGGAGGAAGCACTGACCAAGAGTAGGAGCCAGGTTCCTGGAGGAGAGCTGGGCTATCACTGTTTTTGTTTGGTTTGCTAGGTCTGAAAGGGGTAAATATCATCAAAAGGCTATAGTTAGTGTTGCTTCAGCTTAGAAAAGTTACTGAGTAGGGAGGCAGAGTCTAGCTGCTTGAGTCCACAGGAAATGTCCAAAGCTACTGAGTCAGCTCAGCAGTATCTGAAAACAGGATTCATGGTCTCATTTTTGCAGTTCACCCTGTGTTCATTGGTGCTGCCTTCCTGCTGTATTATAGGTTAGTCATTTTCTCAAATCAGAATACCCCGAGGGCAGTGAGACAAATGTCTTCCAAAGGCTCTTCTCTCGTACCACTTAAGGAACAAACCCATCACATGAATTCCCTTTGAGTAAAAGGATGGTGACTCCCTTACACAGAAAATGAGCATCTACTTCATTTGCTCTTAAGATACACTCCTTTAACAATTTAGAAAGCAGAGCCATTCTGGGATTAGCTAGAATTCTGAGCTTGAAAAATAGTCCAATACTACTAAGTATTACTGCATCTTTGTTATTAGTACATGGTGGTAGGGAGAAGCAGCTTTGATCAATCTGTGGCCAAAAGGGTGATGGGTGATGTGTAGAGAACGTATGCATGACGGTTAACACGCCGAGGTTGAGAGAGGAGCACTGGAAGTGCTTTTAGCCACCTTCACACCGGGTACGACAGAACAGTCTCATCAGGCTGTGCTTGCTCTGACACTGCGACCTGCCCCTTGGATGCTCAATCAACAGTCAAGCTAAAAAGTCACTTTGTTGCTTTCATCTTTTTATTGACAGTATAGCCAGAGCTGGAGGAAGGATTTACTGGGTTCCATCAAATCAATAAATACAATAATTTAATTGTAAAAGGAAATAGTCTATTTGGAAATTTTATCGGAAATCGCTAGAGGCAAGGGACTCTTGGCATACAATCTGCTTGTAGATAAGAGGAGACAGCACAGAAAGAAAATCGGACACCGGGTACAGATGGCTGATTAGGGATTCGGCAGAAAGAAAGCAAATGAACTGATTGTTCTTTTGAGGTATGAACTTTGTAAAACACTAAAAATAAAAAGTAGTTTAATTGGGTAGCCAACCTAAGAAAAGGCAATCAATATTTGGCAACATCTTGGTTTTAGCTGCCAAGCTGATGATGCTACCCGGGAAATTATTTGTTGTTAATCCTCACCTGAGGATATTTTTCCCATTGATTATTAGAGAGAGTAAAAGGGAGGGAGAGAGGTAGAGGGAGAGGTGGAGAGAGAGGGAGGGAGGGAGGGAGAAAGGGAGGGTGGAGGGAGAAAGGAGTTGGGGAGAAACACTGGTGGTTGCCTCCTGCACGTGCCCTGGTGGGGCTGGGGATTGAACCTGCAACCCTCTGATGCTTGGGCTGACTCTCTAACCAACTGAATAACACGGGCCTGTGCTCTAGAAATTTCAAAGTTGCAAAAAGTGACTTTTCCTGCTAGATGAAAGGTAGGCTGGGTGCCCTAGGCAGGCAAAGGTAAGAATGTTGCTTTTATTGGCCTCCCCGCACCAGCACCAAACACTAGTCCTTGACAGCAGAATGGGATGAGTGTCAGGGCTACCTTTAACATAAAGAAAAGGCAGGTATAAGCTGAGAAGAATGAAAAGAATGGAGTCATAAGAAGAAATCTAATAGCATAGGTAAGGACAAGGAGGAAAATATGAAGAACAAGCACTTATATCTTAACTTTTAGCCTTTCTCCATTCTTCATGTCTAATGAGGCAAAATAACTGGGCAAGGACTACTAAGCCAGTGAAGTTGAGTGGAATACAACTGTAGACTGGCAGCCGACCATGATGATCAAACGGTTTAAATGTTACTGAGGATTTTATTTCTGTCTCACTATGTTCTTCTACATGATTTGTCAGTACAGCAGAGACATGTAAGTACTCCAGTGACAATTACAATAATAGTTTTAGGACGGAAGCTATTGACCATAGCTTTGAGAAACACACAATATGAAAAGGGAGTTCCCCTTGAAAGACAAGGGACACAGGCAAATTCAACCCCTTAAGAAAAACAACACATAGACACAGACAACAGTATGGTTATTTCCAAAGGGAAAGGGTGGTGTGGGAAGGAAGAAGAAGGTTAGAGGGAATAAATGGTGATGGAAGGACATGTGACTTGGGGTGATGAACACACAATACAATGTACAATATACAGATGATGTAATTATAGAATTGTGCCCCTGAAACCTATATAAATTTATTAACCAATGTCACTTCAATAAATAAAAAAGTAAAAATAACAAAAAAGATGAAAGACCATAGTGAGGCAGGCATATTTTCCTCCTTTTGCTGATCTACAGCATGAGGCCTTTAGGCTAACTATGGTTTAATTGGTGTTGGATAAGCTTTATAAAACATGAAGATGGCAAAGGTTCACTTACATTCTTATTTTACTACTTTAATTTATTTAAAATCTCAAACACTTGTGCTTGCAATAATTTCCTAAAAGCAGTAGTGTTCCCTTATATTACCTTAATAAAGCATTTGCCCCTTTCATACAAATGATTTTTACTGTGCTAACAGCTGAATCGATGGTGCAAAACTGAGATGGTACTTACTGCAGCAAGGTCTCTGTAAATTAAAATCTGCGCTTTACATAGAAATCTTATTTATAAAAAATACAATACCAAGTACAGTGAGAATGGAGCGTGGAGCAGCAATGCTCCTTGCCAGGGCATGTGGAGGTGGCTTCTGCTACAGTGCTTGCTTAATGGCACAAGTGAAAAGCTGAATAAGGCAAACACTTGAAGAGGCAGTTTTTTTGTAAACTTCTTGGGGTGGAGGGAATTTCCTCTTGGAACAGATGCTGATTTGGGATGGCTAAGATCAGGTGTGATATTTGGCTGCACTTGACACATCACATTACAGATGAAGACAGCTGCTGGCTGAGATCAGTTCACTTGTTTTAGGAGAGAGGTTATCACTGTAGCCTTCTGTCTTTACTGTTACAATGTGCAACCTCCAGCTGGTGCCTCCTATGGAGAAAATCACCCCCAAAATCTTCCTAAGTAAGAGATACAAAACAAGCTAAGTTATTAAAAAATTACCTTAGCTTAAAGCTCCTTAAGAACCCTACATGGAGCACTAAGCAACTCTGTTAGCGGCGTGTAGCTCACACAAATGCTTTAACTAGAATAAGTATTCCCACCCACTTGGTACCTCAAAGTAATAAACTATAATGACACTGAGAAAACAAACAGATCTTGAAGGATTTTGGCCTCTTCTCATGTCCTCACTTGGAACTTTCCAGCTTTTGTGACGTATTTGACTCCTTTAAATGGCTTGTATTTCTCCCCATACATGTCCAAGCGGTTTACTTTTAAGCCTGTGTCAAAAAGAACAGGTGAGAAAAGAATACATTATTATCCTGGTCACATCAACCAATACAGTATTTGTTAACAGCGAGCACTACACAGTAAATCTGACAGTAACCAGTGTCCCTTACACCACTTGGAAACAATATCCCTTCTACCATATACAAATTACAGCATTGTGGGGATATTATTCAGTTCAGAGTCCCTTGTGGGCAAGGAATGTCTTTTAAGGTTAAGTCTACTTTCTGAATGCAGAACTCCTTTGGTGCTTGAATCAGGGTTGGGGTAAAGGAAAACTGTGTGAAACAGGTGCTCTCTAAAATCACTGCCCCTGAGAGGCTGGCCCCATAGCAATGTGAAAGGCAAACTGGAGCTATTCTTTCTAGGGAGGGAGTGTTACCCTTCTAAGCTCCTGGTAGTTGACCTCAGCAGAACCCAATTACCCTTAAACACAAACCAAATTCATCCTTACCTGAAATAGCAAGCTGCTGGATCTTGAACTGTATGTTGAGGCTTGGATTTTCTTCTGGCTTGGGTGCTCCAGACTGTAAATTCACCAGTCCCTTAAGACTTGGGAGCTTTTGTGGAGTAATTTTCCCCACATCCCATGTTAGTACCTTAAAAAGACATGAAAAACAAACAATCTGAACCATTTACTAAAGGCAGATGTTCAAAGACACCATAAACTTTTGTACAAAATGAATCAGCACAGTGTCTTGGAAACAAGAGACCTGGGACCCTCACTGAGTTCACCACTAATTAGTTCTGTGCGTCCAAATGGAGAGCCAGTAGAGAACCAACATTAGTTGCACATTGACTTTTGGATATAGCACTGTGCTTAGCACTACCTGTATGTTATCCTATAGAAGCCTGTGATGTAGATTTTGTCTTTTTACAAATGAAGAAATTAGGCTCAGAGGTAAAATGATTGCTCAGGGTCACACAGCTAGATAGGGACAAGGCTGGGATTTGAACCTAAGGCTATCTGATTTCAAATGCTCTTTCTACTATGTCACATTCACTGTTTCTGTCTGAGCCTCAAGTTTATTTTTGTGTAAAATGAGAAGACTGACCTAAACTGGTATTTTAAACGTTCAGCTGTGGAACCCTTTGTTCAAATGAAATCTATAGCATGGAAGCTCAGTAATAGATGAAAAAGAGAAGCTGGTTTGTGAAGGGCCAGGCAACTGAAGCCCCCCTTCACTTCTCAGGCCTGTGTGGTTCTTCAAATCCTTAGGACTACATTAGATGATCTTTAATATTCTATGATTTTATTTAAAAATATGCGTTTTTGCCTGGCTCATGTGGCTCAGTTGGTTGAATGTTGCCCCATGCACCAGGTCACCAGTTCAATTCCTGGTCAGGGCACATGCCCAGGTTGTGAGTTTGATCTCGAGTAGAGGGTGTGCAGGAGGCAGCCGGTTGATGTTTGTTTCTCTCTCATTGATGTTTCTATCTCTCTCTCTGTGAAATCAATAAAAACATATTTTAAAAAAATATGCCTTTCATGTACCAGGCAGTCCAATGACTCTGCTGTTGAAAATAGTACTTTTTTACCCAACAAGGAAGCTGAGAGAAAATCATCTTTTGCAGTTTCTCTGAAGACCCTCTGCTAGAGGCACATTTATGTAGGGTGAGGACGCCGTTTTCCTAGCCAACACCCCCTATGGAAAAATACAAAACAATGCTCTTAAATTAAAAAAAAAAA
>NW_006288853.1:6463745-6475833 GCF_000327345.1 Myotis davidii
GTTTTTGAATGGGTGATGTGGTTTAGTTGGTTGAATGTTGCCCCATGCACCAGGTCACCAGTTCAATTCCTGGTCAGGGCACATGCACCGGTTGTGAGTTTGATCTCGAGTAGAGGGTGTGCAGGAGGCAGCCGGTTGATGTTTGTTTCTCTCTCATTGATGTTTCTATCTCTCTCTCTGTGAAATCAATAAAAACATATTTTAAAAAAATACGCCTTTCATTCACCAGGCAGTCCAATGACTCTGCTGTTGAAAATAGTACTTTTTTACCCAACAAGGAAGCTGAGAGAAAATCATCTTTTGCAGTTTCTCTGAAGACCCTCCACTAGAGGCACATTTATGTAGGGTGAGGACGCTGTTTTCCTAGCCAACACCCCCTATGGAAAAGTACAAAACAATGCTCTTAAATTAAAAAAAAAAGAGAGAAAGATCTAAATGATCAATTTCTACAGTAAATGTAACAATAGCCTATATATCTTCTTATAGCCACACAATGTTTTTCTCTTTTTAAAAAGCTTTTATATCTTCTTCCTCATTAGAGAATGAGTGCCTGGATTATCAATGGATGAGCAAAGGTGTGCACACTCTGAAGGGGGACAGAATGAGCCTGTTCTGTTCTGAGCAGCAGATGCAGTATTTCCTTCATAGCCACTGGCAAAAGCACAGCACAGCACAGTATGCTCTCTCTGTTTTGTTAGGAACTTTAGTTTTAACCAAGACTCTAAAACCTTCCCCCTAGCCCCTGCCCCAAATCACAAAGTAAAGATTGCAGAAACACGCTCACTCTTGGTTTGAGGTGGTTATACCTTGGTAACTGGATCAAATGTATAGCTGCCTTGTGTTGGCGTCAGGTTCATATTCAGCACAACTTTTGGCATATGAACTGTCACTGTGATTCCTTCAATAGTTTTTCCCATGTTCTGCTTTGGTCCAATTGTAATATCAAATCTGCCACAAGAACTGTTCTCCTTAAAGCTGATGCTATGTTTCACATACACTGGTATTGCCACTAGACTAAAAAGATAAAGACACAAAAGCACAGACACACATAATTAATGGTATGAGACAGCTCAGGAAGTGACCTTAAAAGCTCAGTCCAGGGCATCTACCCTGCCTCTAAGTTCACTATAAGACCTTATACCCCTAGAAGTGCGGATTCTGCATCTGCACTGGGGTGGGGTGCAGTGAGTACAGCACATTGTTCTGATACCACTACACTAGGAATTATACAATTTCTGAGAAGTATATAAATCAAGATAGAAACCCGAAGCTTAATTATAGTATAAACAATTGGGGCAAATAGCCCTAGTTTAAAGAAATGAATTAAGATCTATAGAAAGATAATTTACCATTATGCAAGCTAATTAAGCAGTTTGTATGTGGTAAGAGCCAAGAAACAATTCAAATCTCTGCTTTTGAGTCCTGTCCTGATGCCAGCTAAATAACTTCTGATATTTTCTCGGGACAAACTAGCTACAACCCACAACACTAAATCATTCATTTAAACCCCAATGCAAATTAATTAATTAATTAATTAAAGAAAATAAACCCCAGTGCATAGAAAAGTGACTTAGAGCCAGTTAGTTGGGGAATGTCCTGGGAGCTATAGGTAGGTCTGTCTCCTTCTGTCAGCCATGAAGTATATAGACCATAGTAAAATTATGGCATGGGTTCATGGTTTTGCTCAAGTTATACAGTCCCAAATGCTTGTTCTCAGGTACATATTTTACTAAGGTCTCATTTACTACTAGTCTACGCTTAGATTCAAGGTACACTGATTATTTTAGACACCTATTTCACCAGTTCTTGGTTCTCCTGATGAACCATGGCTAAAGGCAGCAACGATGAACTCGAGAATCCAACTATCAAAATGAAAAGTCAATTCTATTCAGCATATTGATATATGATGGCGGTATCTGGTTGATCAACATACTTTTGTGAGCTGACCCGATATGATATGAGTCGGAAATTTCCATCTGGAGGAATAAATGACAAAACTCTTTCAGATTCCCAACGTTTGAACCGGATGCAGGGGTGGAAGCTGACATCATCTAGCAGCCTGGGGTTCTGCCAGGAAAACAGAACACAACCACCATATTCATAGAGCATGAGGAACATGGCAACTCTATTCAGATATGAGAAATTAATACTCTCCCTAAAGATAAAGCAGTCATGTAAGAGTTTGTTATGACAATCACATCGTAAGCATAGTTTTACAATGCTCTAAAGTTTGCAAATATTTTATGTCATTATTTTACTTGAATCTTAACTATGAAGTAGAAAATCCAAGAGTTTCATTTCCATTTTATAGATGAAAAAACTGAGGTCCAAAGAACTCAAGGTCAGGACAAGTTAGTGGCAGAGACTGAATTGGAACTCAGTTTTCTTGATTGTTCTTAGTGGCGTGTCATGCTGAGTCTAAAATGATGCAAAAGATTAATGCCCTTGCATACCAGCAAAACAAATAATAATTCAATGAAATCAATGCTGCAGAATTGCAGAAGCCAGCTAGCCACTTAAGCTACTTCTAGCACACCTAGGCAAAGACCTCTCCTCAGCCTTTCCATACAGGCCATGCTCATCACGTAAGCTAGTGTCCTGGTAAGCTGTGCTAGGATTACTTCGGAGATAATCTTTTACAATCTAAGATAAAAGACTGTCTCAGTGTTTATCATTTCATTTAGTGCTGCATATGTATTAGGCATGCAAGGAGCTATAGGACAGGCGAACAAAACCTACCATGAAACAACCCCCTCCCCCCCAAAACAAACAAAAAAACCTACCATGAAAGAAAGGGAAAGGTCAGGCATTCCGGATAACTTAATGCAAGCATCAATGACCCCCTGAATTTCTGCAAAGACTGTAGATCCTGAAGAAAGAAAAAAGGTGGCAACATCATCGGACCTGCGTTTTTATGAGTTATCACTGTGTTGAAGTGATGGAGACACCTCCTGGATGTCAGATACACTGAACCTCTGCACATCTATTATCAGACCAGTGGACAGAGATCCATTACATTCAGCGTCTTCACTGAGTGCCATGGCCCATACCTGATACAGGCTGGAATACGATAATTCTAAGGAAAATCAAACCTGTGTACATCTCTATAGAGTCAAACTTGTAAAACTGCTGGATATGAAGTTAAAATATTTTTCACAGAATTTTAAAATGAGGCAAGTTTCTCATGAAATGGACTAAGCTACCTGTTAACTTTTAAGAAATAGGAGCCATTATTCTGCAATAATACAGCTATTTTCTGTATGATGGAATTTTATAATGAAAAGGGTACTCACTAAAGAAAAGATACTGGTTATAGTTCACAATAACTCAGTTTCATACCAACTAGCTGTGTTACCGTGAGCAGCTTACTTAACCCCTCTGAACTTCAGTTTCCTTACGCATAAAATGTGAGGGTTGGAGATGTTTAAAATGTTTGTGATCTAATACAGCACTGTTGTTTTGTCTGGGATCTTTACTAGAAATACTGCACAAAAAATAGCAGCAAAAGTATGGTGTATGGTAGAAGTACAATAAACGTTAGAATGAATAAATGGCAAGAGGAGAGGTGTACAGGGTAATAATCAGTTTAATGTAAGACAACATAAGATCTGATTTACAAAGATTGGCCAATCTCAACTAGTGGTTATGAAAATCGTATGTAATCTCTGAGCAAAATAAATTTAAACATTAGTCTTTCCACTGAAACTACACTGCCAAGGGATTTCAATTCTCTCTTCAGCTTATGTCAGCTGAACTGTTTTTTTCCCAAATAAGACCACATGCACACAATTACCTGATTTATCTATAATTGCATCTATTTCTTCAACGACATCAAAATAGGCTTCATTATTTGTGTACTTCACTCCTGCCCGGCGCCATGGGATGTTGGACAGCTGCCCAGTGGGGAGTGTGTCCCCAACATTACTACTGCCTAGAAACCGGAAAAGAGAAAGCAAAACGAATGCATAAAATGGTCAACAGAAAAGCTATTAACAGGAAAGAAAAAAAAAGAGAGAATATTTTAGCTGCTTCTTTAATGTTTGGGTTTTTCTTCATTAAGGTTGTGGATGGTTTCTAGAATTGCTGGAGACATATTCATACCAACATGATCAAATTTCTAGAAGACAGAAATAGGCCGTGTGGTCCTCTATCTGCCAAACCAGGTTAAATTCATTTACTTATCTTTTGCTTCCTGTGTGTTAACAGTAACCTAACCTAATTCCAGTGGCTCAACAACAGACTCTCATCCTGCTGCCACTGATAAAAGAAGAGGATGGTTGTTTCAAAACCTTCTGTCGATAAAATGTCTCCACTGAGAATACAGGGTGATAACTAGGTCCCTTGGTATTCAGCTTGGATTCTACATGAGATGCTGCCAAGCAGGCCTCAGTGGAGTAACTGCAATGA
Source organism: Myotis davidii (assembly GCF_000327345.1). Taxonomy (NCBI): domain Eukaryota; kingdom Metazoa; phylum Chordata; class Mammalia; order Chiroptera; family Vespertilionidae; genus Myotis; species Myotis davidii. Next base: position 6,468,153 of record NW_006288853.1, read on the forward strand.
AGAACATACTCTGGCCTTTTTCCATTTTAAGGTCAGCACACCCTTCTGGCTACAATATGGCTAATGTTCAATATCTGGCTAATTTCCTGGTACACTGACATAGGTTTGAAAATAAATCTGGTTGTCCTAAACATATATCCTTGAACTTTTAAATAGTTACCAATATGGTTAATTTACATTTCCAATTCAAATGTAGTACATGCTTAACAATAACAACACCTTTCATTATGACTATATCAACTACAAAGTATGAAACTGCTTTTAAAAATCTTGTACTGTTATTTGTGTATTTCAATTTCAATTTTTTTTCCCATTTCCCTCCCATCCAGAGTGTAAGTTTTAGGAAGGAGCACAGACACACCATCTTATCTTTCCTTGAATTTCTCCTGACATTCAGCCTTGTACAGAGGATGAATAGGAGCTATGGAAAGAACGGTTTCTTATAGGCCTCTCTCACCCACTTTAGATTAGTGCACTTGGAGAGGCATTTACAATGGTGGACAGTAGAGTTGGAATGGCACATAACATTTCATAGAAATCTTTCTCTAGAAGACTAATTTTTTTCAAAAGAATATTGTCATTGAATGTACCTAATTGCTAGCCCTACTGAAGATTTAAATCAAAACTGGAAATTTATAACACAACTACAAGGTCCACAATGCATGAGATATCACAAATAGACTTAATTTCTTGTCTTTCTGTCTTAACACATCTTTTTCATGTATAAATGAGCTGTCAAAGGGAGCATTTGCATGTATAAAACAAAGACCTGGAGGAGACAGTATATACTCTGTGGTAGCAAGTCTCACATTTTCTATACTTTATTAATTGTAGGGTAGTAGCATATGCCGGTTTTTTAATACTATTTTTATTTTTTTCTGGTTTTATTGAGTTATAATTGACATATAACATTATGTTAAGTTTAAGGTATACGATAGAGTGATTTATGTGTATATATTGCAAAATAATTATCATAGTAAGTTTCATTAACATCCATCATGACATTTGCTTCTTTAGGATTAACTGTGATCATTTATTTAGTCTTATTATTTAGTATTAAATAATAGTAATATTATTATGGTTTTGTAGAAAAACATATAATAAAAGAGTAATAACCAAGAAGTTCTTTAGCATTTAAGATCCAGCAAAATAGATTTTTAAACATGAAAGGAAATATACATCCATTTGAAATTCACCACTAACTTTAATTCTGGCCAAATTGGACTATCTTAAGGATCTACCAGATCATAAGAAATGGTATTGTTTATAAGGTTTTAGTTGCTCAATTCCTAATAAAGTGTATTTTCGCCTCACCTGTAATAGAGTTGACGACAGAACGGAGAATTGTTGGTGGTTTAATCAGTTCTTTCAAAATGTTAGATTCAGTAGCCAGTGGAAATCCATTGTCTAACATTTCTTCCAAGAGCTCATACACTATGACCACATTATCCTTAATTGCAGCCTCTGAACACTCACCAAAGTAGTCCTGATAAAATACCATGGAAGGAATGAAGAAAGGCTTGCTTTTGTTCTGAAGGGTAAACTTACAGTTGCGTAATTCAATGAACATAAAACAAAGGGAAAAAAAACCTTTGATAGTTCTATATATTTTCTTAAATTTCTGGATTGAATTGAATTTCTATTATATATTATGCCTGAAAGTACAGTGAAGCATTAAATCAGAATGTGAACTATAAACTCCCTTTGTCCCGATTAGGTACCCCAAAACACACAGATTAAAGTATTTGGCATATTCAGTAAAAAGAAAAAAATAAAATGTGAACGTCAGATTTCATGACCAATAAATGGGACCACTCAGAGAAATGTGTGTGGAAAGCACTATTGTTTCCTGATGACATAATTTATAGTACATATAAAAAATAAGGCTTCCATGCCAATGAGAGTTTTCTGTTCTCCTAAAACAGTGAATGGAGCAGCCATGTGTGCTACTGTATACCCTACATAAAAGGGTTTATGCATAGTTGACGACAGAGAGAGAGGGACAGTAGGTCAGACAACACAACAAAAGCTGGATAGTTAAAAAATAAAATAATGTGTCCCCCCCAACTATCTTGAGTAATTTAAGTTCAAAGATCTAATGAATAACCAACCTGAAAAGTGTCAGCAACTCGATGTAGGAATTCAATTACAAAGAGAGGTGGCACTTCAGTCTGTATGACAGACACAAAGAAGAGCTTATCCCTATAGATACTGATGAGGTAGTGGTGAGGTGTGGAAATGACAGGGGGTACATTTTCAACATCAGCAGCTTTCTCTTGAGCTTCAAAGAAGTAATCACAGACAGATTGGCTCACAACACTCTTCCAGTGCTTCTCTAGAAATATGTCACCGGAACAGTTTATGAGAAATAGACTGTGGATCATTTTCTGGGGGAAAAAAGTTTAAATTTAGTATACATCAAAGATATCTTTCTATTATCCTGACACCAAACCCAGAAAAGGCAATACAAGAAACTATAGACCATTATCATTTAAGAACACGGAAGCAAAACTTCTAAACAAAATACCAGCAACTGAATCCAGCATCATAAAAAAATATTATACTGATATACCTTGACCAAGTGCGATTTGTTCCAAGAATGCACAGATGGTTTCAACATATGAAAATCAATTAACACAATACACAGTATCTATACTAATAAAAGGGTAATAAGCTATTTAGACTGGATGTCTTTCGGACGCCTTCTTGACAAAGCCATGGTGGCAGGGACAGAGGCAGAGACGGTTAGGGGTGATCAGGCTCGCAGGGGAGAGCTGGTTAGGGGTGATCAGGTAAGCAGGGAGCAGTTGGGGCGATCAGACAGACAGGGAGGTGAGTGGTTAGGAGCCAGCAGTCCCGGATTGCAAGAGGGATGTCCGACTGCCGGTTTAGGAAGCAAAACTCCTAAACGAAATACCAGTGGGATTAGGCCTAAATTAGGCCTAAAATTGGCAGTCAGACATCCCTGAGGGGTCTTGGATTGGAGAGGGTGCAGGCTGGGCTGAGGCCCCTCCCCCCACTGCACGAATTTCGTGCACCGGACCTCTAGTTAGAAACATAAAATACCACCCAATAGGATTTCCTGCAATGATGTAAATGTCCTGTATCTGTGCTGTCCAATACAGTACCACTAATCACATGTGACTAATGAACACATGAAATTTGGCTAATGCAACTGATGTACTGAAGTTTTAATTTTAATTATATGTAGTTAGTGGTTACCATATTGGACTGGGCAGCAAATGTGCTGAACTTATAATTAAGAGAAATAGTTGAAGGGTATGCTTCTTGTATAGTTAGAAGCCAAAGTGTGTTCTAATAAATTATTTAGAGCAGAAATGATATTTAAAGGAGCTGACTGACATATGTTCTCTTCTTCAACCATTTATCTTATAGAAAGAATAGTTCACATGTATCTGTGGTACTCCATTGCTTCAATACACCCTAAAAGACTGCTGTTCTTGAAACAAGCGACTTTGAAGTTCTCTTTATTTTTAGAGGCCAGATTCCTACTCATCGTTTTAAGCTGGTGAAAAATTCTTTCCAGGAAAAGTTTCCACCAAAGTTGCTTTCATTGGCAGTAGTACAGATCTCAGAAGAATACAGCTCGTTAAACTGGCCATCTGGATTTATTGTTATCCTTAGTGCTGAGATGAAAGCATAACACTTCGTAGCTTTCATTAGTGCTTAGCTTAAACACCCATCTTAACCTCCTAATATACGAAAAGAGAGCTTATTTCCTGCATCCATATTATGACCACGGGCCTAATGCATATAACAATTAAATAAATATCACTTGCAGCCTGTTTCTTCCGCTACTTACTCTTTTAGTAGCTGCGCTTACTTCTTTTATTATTTTTAAAAACCTCCTGGGAAAAGCTACACACACACACACATACCCACACACAACCACCACCACTTTTTGACCAGAGTGGTTTTGAGCCAGAAAACAGAATTCTCCCAGTTATTTTAAAGCCACTTGAGAAACTGTCTTCAGAGGCAGTCCCATCAGAGCTTTGACTACAGCTTAAATACTTCATAAATCCCCTTTACCAAATGTTGGACATACTCATCCTGATGATACATAAGCAGTGCAATTACAAGTCAAAATATCCTTGGAGGAGAAAAAAGAAATGTATTCCCTCTATACAGAGCAGAATAAAGGCATGGAAGGCAAGAGAGGCCTATCCAAGGTGAGAGAATGAGACCAGAGAAGAATCTGGCTCACCTGACTTTCAGCCAATATGTTGACCGTTTATACCCCAACAAGTAGTTTTGAATGTTTTCTATATAAATAATGGGGAGACAGAGGTGAACAAAATACAGGTCCTGAACTTAAGTGTCTATAGTTCAACAAAGAAGGCAAAAAACTCAATACAGTAAGATGTAAATCCTATTATGACAGGGAAATGCAGTGTATTATAGAAATTTGCAAGGCTTTACGGTGAGAGAGAACACAAGATAAAGAAATCCAGTAAAATTTAGCAACTTTAGAAGGTGAGGGGAATGGTGAGGTGAAATACGCAGAGATGGGTTCACTTTGTTCTCAGGGCAACGTAAAATCATTTTTATGGTTTTATGCAGGGGATTCATACAATCCCATTTACAGTTTTAGGAAGACTGCACTGTGGCAAATGCATAAAAGGGAAACTGGCTATTGTGAGACCAGTTGAGAGATGAGTTATGGCTGTGACCTGAACTAGAATGTTAACAGTAGGGATGGAGTAAAATAAAAAGATGAGAAACATTTTGGTTTGAGCAAAGACTGGGGAGGGAGAAGAGGGGAGTATGAGAGGGAAAATGAGGCATTGAACCCTAGTTCTGTAAGATCAGACCCAATTCTGGTTATATTTGAATCAAATAGACATATGCAAAAGATATATGGGTCTGGTGCTCCCAAGAGAAGCCAAGTTGGAAATAGATTTCTTTAATAATCATTATTTTTGTTAATGGGAATTGTAATTCTAAGAATAAAACTACAAAGAGAGTGTGAATTGGAGAGAGTCTGTGAAAGGAACTCCAACATCTGAGTAACAGCTGGGTCAAGGAAATGTGCCTAAAAAAAGAATATTTGGATGCGATCTCCCTCCTGGGAGTGAGCCGCACTTTTTCCTTCCCCTTCTTCCCCCCACAGGCATTCATCTCCTAAACGCTAAGGGTCCCCATGAGACTTGCAACCAGGAGAGCAATGGGCAGTGGCACCTCATCCCGGGCCAACCCCCTGAACCGTCTCCAAAGCCCCCTCTCTCTGACTTTCCTGTGAGCGGGTATCAGTCCCGCCTTGGCTCACCTCCTTCCCATCTGTTCTAGAGCCAAAGCAGACTGCCTAGCCTCTCCTGTTGCTGCTTCTATCCTAACACCCTCCTTGCTTCACTGTCCCATTTTAATAAACATACTCTAAAAAAAAGAGAGAAAAGATCTGACTGAAAAAGGATAAGAAAAAAGCAGAGAAGGTAATGGTTTTTTTTAGTAACTATAGTGTGTTAGTGTGTTTCCAGAAGAATGGAGTTTTAAACATTGTAAATGGCACAAAGAGTTCAAGCTACAAGAACTGAAAGTGTTGATTTAAGTTTCTCAACTTTCTTTTCATTATTACCTGCTAAAGGAGCCTTTTCAGACTCCCCTTCTATCATACCCTTCCCCTAGAAAGTTTCAGACCACAAGTATATACTGTATATTTCTTTATGTACTGTTGAGATATCTGTGCTTTATAAAAAGAATATGATTTTTTCTTGTCCCTACTGAGAAAATATAATTTAACACAGAGAGGATGTTGATGATCTTATTAAAAGCAGTTTCAGTGACAGTTTAATGGAGAACTGGAAACCAGGTATACTGGAAAGGGCTGAGAAATGAGAAATAAGTAGCAAGAAGTGGGAAAAACAGAGATAAGGAGAGCAGATGATACATTCAAGAACTCTAGTTGTGAAGGAAATGAAAAGACAGGCAAATAAATGGGTGTAGATCATAGAGCTAAGGAAGAATATTTTTAAATTGGAAAGAAAAGGTGTGAGCAGAGGGGGGAAGGCTGATGATGTAGGGGAAAGAATAACTAAAAAAAGAAAGAAAACCCTGTAAAGGTAGGAGAGGATGGCATTGGTCAACTAGGTGAAAGGATTTGTTTTCCATAAGGAGAAGGGGCATTTTTCCCTCTTTAAACAAATGGGAAGAAGGTTTACATATTTGGTTGCAGGAAGACGATGGCTTTTATTTTCTCTGTGTAACAGGAAGGAAGGTAATTTGCAGATGGAGAGAGAATTCCTCTTCTTTACAAATACCATTTCCTACCCTCAAACTGAGATACTACTGAGCACCTTACAAGTATCTACCCTGCAGGGAACTCCAATAGGTGAATGCTGCTTAGAAACACTGTAAAAAACCCAAGATTCAATATGAAAAGCTAATCTGATTGCAGAGAGCTTTCCTACTAAAGATACGTTAAGTTTTGGACAATTCTTCATTCACCTCATTTCTCCACTTTTCCTATGGTTTCAATGGAAAGTGTCCTTCCTTCTTTTCAGAACGAACACTTCCATTTGTCATTTTGAATCTCTAATGTTATACATTGGTTAACTGGTTTTCTGCACCGAAGATAATGGTGCAGCCGGGTCAAGGAAATGGTGCCTAAAAAAAAAAAAAAAAAGAACATTTGGGCCCTGACTGGTGTGGCTCAGTGGATAGAGCGTAGGCCTGCGGACTGAAGGGTCCCAGGTTCGATTCCGGTCAAGGGCATGTACCTAGGTTTCAGGCACATCCCCAGTGGGAGGGGTGTGTAGGAGGCAGCTGATCGATGTTTCTAACTCTCTATCCCTCTCCCTTCTTCTCTGTAAAAAAAAAAAAAAAAAAAAATCAATAAAAAATATATTTTTTAAAAAAGAATATTTGGATGCATTCCTAAAAACAAACAAACCTCAAGCTTTTAGGAACCTTGCCCACCTCCATAAGCGTCTGCTCCGTGCTCCAAGGGAAGAAGGTCACGTCTGCACCTGCAGTCTCTCCATTCAGTGGCCGACTCTCGTAACTTCCTAATCCTCAAATCCAGCCACCCGGTCTCAGACTCCCACGGGCTCCTTGAAACCCTGGCAGCACCTCCTGTCACTGATAACATTCCCCCAAACAAAACCAATACTTCTTACCCTTACCCTAGTACTACACGAAACTCCACCTGTTTTGTTCTCACCTAGGACGTCTCCTTCCGGCTCACTCCCCATGCTTTCTTCCTGTTACCCTTCTACCATCCCTGCCTAAACCACCGTTGCAAACCCGATACATCCCAAGTTCCACAAAATTCCTCCTCCTCGCGCGAGGGCTCCCGATTTTATCGCGGCACCACCTTCTTAACCACGTACGCTCTCAGCTTCGACTCCAGATCCAAGCCCCATCTACCAAGTGCGAGCAGCCACACTGGCCATCGCTCTCGCGTACTCCTCGCCACCTCCTGCTTAGGTTCCCACCACCTGTCAGTCTTCGGGGCGGCAACACCCTCCTTCACGGTATTCCCCGCATCTGGCTCCTCCAGGCGCCACCCTCTATCCTAACAGGATGTGCGCTCAGGTCTGTCCCGGGTTTCGTTCTCCTAAGCAGAAGCCTGGGGCTGAGGTCCGAGTCGTCGGTACTCCAGCTCACGGTGGGTGACAAGACCTTCTTCCCGCGCCGGAGAACGGAGGGGGACCCCAATGAG
>NW_006288853.1:6475977-6476790 GCF_000327345.1 Myotis davidii
GATCGTCAGCCTACGCCCCCGTTTTCCAGCCGTCCCCAGAACGCAGACTCCCCGCCCCTCACACTCACCCCGACACCTGGGCCTGTCAGTGATTCGGCGCCGGGTCCTCTCCGCACTGGGACTGAGGCAGCGGAGTAGGCTGTGAGGACCCCGCCGTTGGAGTGCCCAGTAGATTGCCTGACTGACAACTTCAAGGAGACCAACGAGGTCTACAGATTTGGAAAGGTTAAGTAAGCGGGAAGGTGTTGAATGAGAAGAAGTACATCTCTTGAGTTTTAGGGTTTAGATTCCCCGAGAATTCAGAAGAATGAGGGGGTTTCACGTTCCTGGACTCAGGCGCTCATCCGCAACCTAACACAATCTGCGGGGGGACGGGTTGGCCCCCTACGAGGAGGGGCGGGACCGGGAAGGGGCGGTACTAGCCGATGGGTGGAGCTGAGTGGTCGAGCCAATGATTGCAGGCGGGAGAGGCGTGAACTGGGAGGAGCCGAGTGGGAGGGGTTTGTAAAAACGGAGGCGGTGTTACGAGGCGGGGGCGGTACCGCAGCGCCGAAGGGGTGGGGCGCACGCTGGATCCTAAGTGGGGTGGGAGCGCGAAGATGGCCACGGCAGAGGAGGAGCCGAAGCCCAAAAAGCTGAAGGTGGAGGCGCCGCGAGCGCTGAGGTGAGTGCTACCTGCGTGGGATGGAGGGTGGCGGCGCCGGCCTCTAACCGGGGCCTACGTGTGGGTTGCACTGGGTGGTGGCCTGGCTGTCGGCGTGGGGCCAACGCGTGGATGCCGCTCTTCGGGGTGCAGCCCGCATGGCCGCGACC
>NW_006288853.1:6476862-6479237 GCF_000327345.1 Myotis davidii
GCCGGCAGCGGGGGCCGAGCCGGCTGTGGGCAGGCTGCGGGCGCCACGTGGGAGTCCTCCCGCCTGGGCTGCTGAGAGTCCGGAGGACCGAACCGGACCAGAGCAAAGTCACATGCCGCCGCCTCCTCTTTCCTGGAGTGTGACGTGGAGGAGGCCCAGCGAGTTCTCTGCCCTGGGGCAAAGACAGAATTGTTGGGGGTTTTTCGTAAAAGGGAGACTTGGCTTTGCTTTTCTTACACACTCTGGATGCTGGCGCTTTTGCAGACAGTCTGCCAGCGACCCAGCCCCAGCCTCCGAGGCTTGGTTGCGGGGTGAGGGTTGGGGGTGGGAGAGGCATTTAGCTAACCGGATAGGAAAGGCTGCTTTTCCTTCTTTTTTCTCACTCTCTGCATTTGTTGGCTTCGGTGAGGACAGTACTGGGCCCAACACCTGCTTCACATGTGATTGATGTTGCAACTTTTACTTACAAAAAATTGTAAATATGCCTTCGTATAAAGTGCAGCGCGCACAGCCCTTGGTGATTTTGAAATGTTCATTGGAAGGCAGTGGTTTTTCTAATTAAAAACAAACATATCAAATTGATTTAAAACTATTGGGACACTCCTCATTATACAAGAGGAATCTCATTTCTTCCAACATCATTTACTTCTAAAAGAATGGATCATTCCTAATCGAAAAAAGGGCACGTACTAGCCCAAATCGACGCCAGTGCCTTGTGGAGGAAAGGGGCCACGTGCTAACCTGACAAGCTCAGGGGAAGCCTGCATCGCAGTTTTGCAAGCTCAGACTTAAAGTAACCACAAAGGATGGTCTGAAATTAAACTTCAACTTAAAGCAGTTTTGGTGGGTAGTGGTCACGTCCTGGGCCGGTATATTCACTGACAAGGTCAACCTTTATCTGTCTTTATGCATCGACTAGTATAATAACATACCCGTCTGGGTAACTTGTAACTTCCCTTTTTCCGGACCCCTTGGGGCACAACCTAATGTGCTGGGCGCCAGGACAGATACCACAAATTCTTTCATTGTTATCATGTTAATTGTTCCTGCACCCACCTAAGTATGTGTCTATCATTTTACTTTTTTTTTTAAAAAAAATATATTGATTTTATTTACAGAAAGGAAGAGAGAGGAATAGAGAGTTAGAAACATCGATGAGAGAGAAACATCGATCAGCTGCCTCCTGCACATTCCCTACTGGGGATGTGCCCTCAACTAAGGTACATGCCCTTGACTGGAATCGAACTTGGGGCCTTGACTCTGCAGGCTGACGCTCTATCCACTGAGCCAAACCAGTTAGGGCTATCATTTTACTTTTTATCCAATCCCAGGGGTTTCCCTGCTCTGCTTTCTCCTGCCTCTCTAGTCTATCACCAGTGGATTTCATGTAACTCACCTACGTCCTTTTCCTTTGATTGCAATGTATAAACACAGATGTAACCAGCCCATTCTTGGAAGCATTATCTCAATTCATTGAGTTTCTGCTTCCCACCTCAAATAAACTCACAAAAATTCTTTACAGGTGTCAATGTTTGTTTGTGTTTTTACGTTAACAGCCTTTAATGTATTTCTACTACCTTCGAAGGGTTAGTGTCCCTACCTTGTATGAAGAAAATAAACCTTTAAGAAATCAGGATATTCTTTTTTAAGCTTTCAAACTATAGCGTAAAGCAGGGTTTTCAGCTGGTGTGCTGCAAGAAGTTTTAAAACATGCAGTACCTGACTATTTAGTCAGGGGCTCTGATCTCTTTTCCCTTTCATTGTCAAATTAAAAAATGACAATAGCCAACACAGCAATAGCCATCTGGGTGTGAATGAATCAAATTTATACTTTTTTTTTTTTTTTTGGTGTGCTGCAGAATTTCAGTGATTAGTTTATGTATGCCATGAGATGAAAAAAAGATTGAAAATCTCTGGAGTAAAGAAAGCAAGGGATTTTGAATCAGACCTACCTTGGTTCAAGGCATGTGCTTTCCCTATGTGGTCCATTACTAGAGTACTTACTGTCTTAAAAGGCACCTCCTCCACAAAGTTTCCCTTTTCCAAAGTGGAAATCAGATGCAACTTTTCTTTACTATCCTACTAAACATACTGCTTTTAAGTTTCCCCTTACATGCATCATTTTCAAAGTGCCTTCCTATTTTACAGATGAGGAAATTAATGCCAAATGAAATAGTTAAGGAACTGAAATATGAACCCAGAGCATCTGGGTGCAAGTTTATTGTTGTTTGACTCCACTGTACCTACTTTTATCAGCCACCCAAGGTGCTTATACATCAATAAAACTAATGATAAGCAATGTTTAATACTTAAGTATGTTTGTGCTAGGCACTCTTTAAGCATTTTACCTATTTTTACTCATTCAGTCCGCAACA
>NW_006288853.1:6479344-6481018 GCF_000327345.1 Myotis davidii
TCAAATTTGTAAAAGTCCTTAGGCAGCTGAAGTTCATTTTATACACTATGTCCTTAGTGCCACCTGTAGACTTGAAGTTAAAATATTAGACACTTGAGTATTGGGACAAATCTCTTAATTTTGTGTGAAGACCTTTTGGGATCGGCTGCTCCTACTTTTTTTGTTTTTTAAATATATTTTATTGATTTTAGAGAGGAAGGGCGAGCGAGAGAGATAGAGACATCAATGATGAGAGAGAATCATTGATTGGCTGCCTCCTACACGCCCCCTCCTGGGGATCAAGCCCGCAACCCAGGTATGTGCCCTTGACCAGAATCGAACGTGGGGCCCTTCAATCTGCAGGTCAACGCTCTATCCACTGAGCCGGGTAGGGCAAAAATTTGTAACTTTTGACTCAATAATTCCACTTTGGGAAATCTAGCTTGAGAAAATATGGGCTACCAGAAATCTCTATTTGAAAGAATATTGTTTATCACAATATCCTTTATATTAATAAAACATTGGAGGCAATCTTTATGTCCAAAAATGAGTGGATAGCCCAATAAATTATGGTCCTTTTCAGGATAGAATACTATGCAACCAGTAAATGCATATACAGAAGAAACTGAATAGCAACATAGGAATGCATAATCCTATCCTACATAATAAAAGCCTAATATGCAAATTGACCGACCAGCAGAACGACCGGTTGGCGGGGGGCGGCGGCAGCAGGGTGTTTACAGATGAGGAAATTAATGCCAAATGAAATAGTTAAGGAACTGAAATATGAACCCAGAGCATCTGGGTGCAAGTTTATTGTTGTTTGACTCCACTGTACCTACTTTTATCAGCCACCCAAGGTGCTTATACATCAATAAAACTAATGATAAGCAATGTTTAATACTTAAGTATGTTTGTGCTAGGCACTCTTTAAGCATTTTACCTATTTTTACTCATTCAGTCCACAACAACACTACAAGGTAGTTACCGTAATTATCCCTATTTTACCGAGCAAGCATAGAGAAGTTAAGTAATTTATCAAGTCACCTATCTAATAAGTGATGGGGTTGGGATTTTAATCCAGGTAGTCTCATTTCAAGTCTGTACTCTTACCATGCTATACTTATTAACTTCAAGCAATTTATGCAAAAACCCTAAATTGTTAACTCAGTTTTTGTTTTTCTATTATTTTTGCCCCCCCTTTTTTTTGTTAACGTACATAACTTTTTATGTTGTTGCAATAGGTGGGCATATGATACAAAATAATTCTTAAATTCATATATATATACATATATATATACACACACACATCAATGATGAGAGAGAATCATTGATTGGCCGCCTCCTACACGTCCCCTCCTGGGGATCAAGCCCGCAACCCAGGTATGTGCCCTTGGCTGGAATCGAACCTGGGACCCTTCAGTCTGCAGGCCGATGCTCTATCCATTGAGCCAAACCGGCTAGAGCTGCTCCTACTCTTATTATATTAGTTTGGTTTTAGTGTCACAGTGTGATAAAGCACTGAGTGATTAGTCTGCATGCATTATCTATGATGACTTGTTTGACAGTTCAGGGGCTAGCTGCCACTTTCGGTGGATTTTTAAGGAGAATGATTTATAAAGTTTAAGCATAGTTTAATGTGTAGATCAGTCATTGGGGAACAAATTTATGAGATGTATTTGTAGAGATCAGGGA
>NW_006288853.1:6481042-6484570 GCF_000327345.1 Myotis davidii
GAAAGAGGATTTAGGCCTTTGTGAAAATTTCAGTTAGCTCTGAAATAGGGATTTTCAACCAGAGGACATTTGACATTGTATGTAGTCATTTTTGATGGGAGGTGCTACTAGCACATAGTGGGTGGAATTCCAGGATTTTGTTAAACATCCTATAGTGCACAGAAAGCTCCCTATAACAAAGAATTATCCAGCCCCAATTGACAATAGTGTTGAAATAGAAAAAACTTTGCCCTAGGGAGAACGTCTGACAAGTGTAGCCTTTATTTTTCTAAGTTGGGTTGCTTTTCAGGTTATAGCAGCTACTGAAGTTTCAAAGAAATAAACACTCTAACATGATTTCACATTGGGTTTGGGGAACAAAAGGGAACATTAATTGAATGCCAGACAGTATACGAGGGACTTTATGTATACTATCTTAATTGTTCCAGCAACCTGTGAGGTAGGAGTAATGATCCCCATATTACAGCTGAGGTATTTAGGGCTGAAAGAAGTTGAGAGTTTTTGGGAACTGCTCTTTAGATGAAGATGTTCCACCAATATTACCTATATTTAGGTCCTCTTAGTATTCTTCTCTACTTTGGAAATCTCATCCAAGTTCACTTCATTAGCGGTCACCTCTAAGAGGATACAGTTTCTTCCAAGGCTTGTTCAGCACATGCCAAGTCTGTTCTTTGAATCAGTATTTCAAGTGAGTGCTATTTTTATCATGGCACTAAACATTAGGGACCTATATATAGAGAGGGAAGAGGCAGGTTTCATCCTCCTGGTGGAAATGAGTGGGGTTTGGGAAAATGGTACCTGAGGATAATGAAGGATGACAAAAGAGTTAACCAGGTGTGAAGTAGGGTGCCTGGCTTTGTAGGAAAGTTTGTTTTGAGGTAGAAGTGGAAGATAGCTGCTCTGTTGGGAAGCTACAGATGATTTGGTCTGACTTGTAGCAGAAGGTGTATGGAGTCCCGACATTGTACTGGATGCTTTCACATGCGTGAATATCCTTTAGCTCTCAGACCAATTTTGCTATTTGTTAAATATCTCCTGAGTGTCTTGCTGCCACTTCAAAATCATATATGTCAAACTAAATTAATCTGTTGTCTTACATCTGCATCTTCATCCATGGTTCCTGCATCTGTTAATGGCACCACTAACTTGTCTTTCTCCAAAGTTTGGAACCTAGATACTTGATTTATTTTCTAGTCACACAGAATTTTCTAAGTTAGTCTTCTTCAATAATGTCTCAGAAATGCCTTTCCTTTTCAATTTCTGCTGCCACAACGAGTTTAGACTTCATCTTGCTTGGACTTTGTATTGGCTTCCTAACTAGTCTCTCTACTTCCAGTCTCAAGTTCTGCCTAATCTTTTTCAGGCACAACTTTACTTACTCATCATCCTATATAATAAAACCCTAATATGCAAGTTGATGAACAGTGGAATGAACTGACCGCTGTGATGCACACTGAAGTGCTTGGAGCCCAAGGAAAATGGGAAGACCTCTAGGAAAAAGAGAGACATTGGAAGCTGTGTTTCTGCCCTGGCTGGTTTGGCTCAGTTGATAGAGTGTCAGCCTGCAGACTGAAGGGACTTGGGTTCGATTCCAGTTAAGGGCACATGCCCCGTTGCAGGCTCAATCCCCAGTAGGAGTCATGCAGGAGACAGCCAATCAGTGATTCTCTCTCATCATAGATGTTTCTGTCTCTCCCTTTCTGAAATCAATAAAAAAAATTTTTTTTAAAGAAAAAGAAAATAAAAAAGAAAACTTTCTGATTTTGGGTCTAGGCCTAGACTAAATAAAACATGAGGCTGATATGCTCCTTTTTTACCTGGAATATGACTTTACTTCCCTTTTCATCAATTAAAATCCTGTGTGCAAAATGTTCACAGTTAAATAGGAAAAAAAAAGAGTCAAAATAATAAAGAGTATTCTGGTCAGGATGGAAACCAGCAGAGCAGTGATTTAGAGCATGTCTTTGGAATCTGACATCTGGTTTGACTCTTGGTTTTTATTAACTGGTAATTCTAGGAAGCTTGCTTACTGACCCCATGCCTCTGTTTTCTCACCGATGAAAGGGATATAATAATAGTACCTACCTCAAAAGATTGTTGAGAGGATTTCATGAGGAAATGATTATAAAATTGGCACATAGTAAGTCTTCATACAAAATATCTCAGGAGACTTTTTCCACTTTCCTGTTAGCTGTTATTATGGAGTACTGTTTATTCTGCTTTTGGCTCCCCACTCTGCTCTAAATGCAGCAAACTCAAAAGGAAAATGAAAAGATGTAGATATTCTCAAGAACAGGTAAATATCTTCAGGGACTGAAATGGAAAGGAAATTTACAGTTAGACTTTGGGTTCAGAGGCTGGTAGAAATAACTCTGTGCAGGGGAACTGGAGTTAGATATTCTGGATGAAACTGGGAGCTGGGCTGGGTCTGAATGAAAAAAAAGCTCAAGTCTTCTGCTTCCAGCTGTTGCTTTAAAAAGCTGTGGACCTGAGGTGGTGACACAGTGGCTGAACTGCCAGATGGCTCAGAGTTGGGAACTGTAATATCTCCACTGTCACCCAGTACAGCAGCACCGAGCTTGGAGATAACGGGCTCTGGGACAGGAAGGGATAGCTGACTTCAGGAAAAAGGAAGGGAAAGTTTGAGCTTATAAACATATGAGGAAGACCATTACTTAGACAATAAACACAAACACCAGAAGATAAATTCACTCAAAACCTAACTGAATTACTAGAGCAATTTCAAAATGACTTCAAGTATTTTAAATATCTTTAAAAAGATAAAAGAAGTAATAGCCATTAAGAAACAACATGTTATAAATAAAAAATAGGTAGATGTGAAGTAGATGGTGATGTAAAAGAAAAAAAAAGTTACTGAAAATAAAAAAAAGTAAGGTGGTTAAACTTTAGACCAAATATATTTGAAGGGAAAGTTAGCAAATTGAAAGATAGTACTGAATAATTCACCCAGATGTAGCACAGAGGAATAAAGAGAAATTAAGATATGTGAATGTAAATTGAGAGGCTTCAACTTAATTTAACTGTGGGTTCCCAAAAGAGGAAATAGTGTAAATGGTGGAGAGGTCATATCAGAAGACATGATGACAGAATTTTTCAAAAATTATGAAAGAACAAAGCCCTCATGTTGAAAGGTTATTTTAGGTATATAGGAAGACAAAAACAAAAAATCCAGACTAAAACTATAGGGATTTCAATCATAATTATATTAACTAGAGGCCCTGTGCACAAAATTCATGCATTGGGGGGGTAGTGTCCCTCAATATAGCCTGCACCCTCTCCAATCTGGGACCCCTCGGGAGATGTCCGACTGCCTGTGGGATTGGGCCTAAACCGCAGTCGGACATCCCTCCTCACAATCTGGAACAGCTGGCTCCCAACCACTCGCCTGCCTGCCTGCCTGATTGCTCCTAACAGCTTCTACCTGCCAGCCTGATCCCCTCTAACCATGCCCCTGCCAACCTGATCGACGCCTAACTGCTCCCCTGCCAGCACGATTGCCCCTAACTG
>NW_006288853.1:6484705-6488568 GCF_000327345.1 Myotis davidii
GACAGTCAATTAGCATATTCCCTCCTTATTGGCTGTGGGTGCCACCATCTTTGAGGGCGGGTCAGTAATTAGCATATTCCCTCCTTATTGGCTGTGGGTGCTGCCGTCTTTGTGATGGTGTGAGTGTCAATTAGCATATTCCCTCTTTATTAGATAGGATGTATATAAAAAGAATCTGAAAATTTAGACACCAAAAATTTAATAGTTGCTCTAGATGGAAGGATTGAGGTTATTTTTGTTTTCTTCTTTTTTGTGTGTGTGTTATCCAATTTTTCTACACAGAATATATAGATTAGGGCTCTTGATTTTAAGCTGGAGAAACTTGATATGCACTGAATACATAATTTGGCTGAATATGAGTGGCTAAATATCACAGTTAAGGAATGTACCTCTGAGATACTAAGTAAATCTGGAACTTCATAAAATAAGTATTTATGATTTTGTTATAGGTTGTAATCTTTTCACTTATACGTCTGAAATTCCAAAAGCTCTGTAAACTGGAAGTTTTTAAAAAAGTGTGAGGTGAATTAATTTGATAGCAAAACTTGAACTGATACAAGGCTCTTTGTAGTATTTGTCTGACACAAATGTATATGTTTTGCTGTAGAAATATTAGTCTGTTAATGGTATGCAGCATGAAACCCACCTGGGAAGTTTGCAAAATATACAGTATGTGTAGTGTATTACCTTCTTAAAATCAGTAAATTTCTGAATCCCATAAAATTCTTGCCCCCAAACACATCTTGCCCCAGTACTTCAACAAAAGGATTGTGAACCTTTATTAAAAATTTAAATAGTCAGCTTTTTAAAGTTTGCTGTTATGCAGAACAATAATTTTTCATTAGAGTCAGTTGCTAGTATTTTCCTACAGTTACCATTATACACTTCTGTGATACTAAATAGATGCTTATTTCAAAGAGCTCTTCTGGATAGCTCTATCATAGTACCTGTACTGGTTATGTCATTGAGTTATTAGGGTTATCTCCCTCTATAATAGTAACTGACTAAGGCAAAAAGTTCTTTTTAACTCTTGGATTTGAAGATTTGGAAGGCTTATTTCACTGAAGTGGCCTCATAAACTGAAGTTTCACATAGTGTTTCAGATAAATTTTAAATATTTTCGAAGGCAGATTCAAAGTTGTTGCTCATAGATGTTTTATTTCTGAGTGTGTGTTTGTACCTTTTTGTACTCGTAGCTTCCCACAATTGCTTTAAAAAATGTGTTGATCTAGAAAGCAGTGAAATTACCAGTAGTTTTCAACATAAGAACATCTGAGTTTTTACTTACATTTTTGTTTTCATTGATTGCCTGCATTATAATTTCAGCATATTTTCTAGAATAGAATAAGAAAATACATGTACAGCAATTATCATGTAAGAAATTCTTACCTTCTCAAGGTACATCAGCAAGCCACATTTAGGTTCTAGTAAGCCCTGTTATTTTGCAATGTTATTTGAACATATAGGATAATAGATATGGAGGTAGCCCCTGTGATTATTGATCACTTATAAAATTAGGGATTATCAGAAGTGATACTGAAGTGGTTGTTTGCTATTTGCTTTCTAGAGGCGGAGACGGTGCATCACTAGTAGAAGCATTTCTAAATCTCTAAGAGTCTCAATTACCAGCATAACTGGGGAGTCCAGCCATATATGACTCATTCTAGAAGTACATATACTGCCTCTATTGCCCTCTGGCATTGGATTCATTTCTCACACAGGCCATCCCAAAATAACAAGGAAGATGGTATTTCTCAGCCCCAGGCCAAAACTCTCATGAGCACAATAGAAGAGACTTTCTAAGTCCAGATATCAGTTTTGAGAATACTCTGGTCCCACATACTCACCATTGAACCAATTACTGTGTCAGGGGTGGGGATTTGGGTCAGACTTAGATATATTGTCATTGCTCATCCCGTGTGTGTGTGCATGGCCATTGTGTGGGTGTGGGTGTTGGTGTATGTGTGAGCCAGTGGATATTATGTGTGTGGGGGAGTGGATAGATGTTGAGGGGGGCACTCTGATCACCAACTCCACTGACACCAGGACCTTACAGAGTGAGGGAGGGGGTGTCATTCCCTCAGCAAGAGAAAAGTCCATTATAGCCTGTATAGGAGATGTTTATGAAAACAGTGTTCCCACTCAAACCCTCATTCCTGAAGGTCCAGCCTAAGTCTGTCTTTCCTTATCACTTAGTCTGTAAATGGCTTCTTCTCTGACTGTTTGTACTTTATACTTTGCATTATTGCTACATACAGTATTTGCATGTTGTGTCTCAATTGCTGCTGCTTAAAGCCAAGAAACCAGTTAAATAACTCTTAGAGGCTCCAGTAATAATTACTTTATTGCAACATAACAGGCTCTGAATTTTTGTTACAAGAATGAATTCTTAACTCTTTAAAGATGTTTTAAAGGGAAAAAAAGATGTTTTAAGGTTGTTTGTAGTACTCCTTGGGTCAAAAAGATTTCATGTATTAGCTGTAAATTTGTTTACGTTTTTATTGATTTTAGAGAGAGTAAGGGAGAAACATCAACTTGAGGTTCCATTTATTTATGCATTCATTGATTGATTCTTGTAGGTGCCCTGACTGGTTATCAAACCTGCAACCTTAGTGTATCTGGATGCTGCTCTAACCAACTAAGCCACCCAGCCAGGGCCTAGCTGTAAATTCTTATCAATTCATAAGAGTTGATAGAATCTTATCTGAAAGTACTTCATGGTTCTTGGACCTTCATTTTTCTTGTTATGTGGAGTGAGTGTGTGTGTGAAATAAATCCAGTACTGGAGGACGGTAAAGGCAAAAGATACAGTTCTAGATTGCATTTCTGTTCTTGTGAAATAGCTTCTTCTCTCTTTGTACTTTATACTATAGTGAGCATTGCCTATAATAATCATTTCTTGCATTTGTGTTCTCCAACAGCAAGAGTTCAACCACCTGGCGCCAGCAAGCCAAACACTAAACATCAAGAATTACAGTGGAGAAATATTGGCTACTTTAATATGAACTAGAGGCCTGGTGCACGAATTTGTGCATGGTGGGGTCCATTGGCCTGGCTGGTGAGAGGGCAGATTAGGCTGGGCCAGCTTGGGGGAGAGCTGTGGTCAGTTGGCCAGCCGGCCCTGCTCCCTGGTCAAACTCCCAGTTGAACTCCTGGTCCAACTCCCGGTTGAGGGGACAATTTGCATATTAGCCTTTTATTATATAGGATTATTTTCCATATAAACAACTGTAAGCCTAGTTTTTCCAATCCCTGTATATGCAATGGGATATGTATTCAGCTATAAGACAAGATACAATACTGCCATATGAGACCATGAGTATACATCTTGAGAATATCATGCTAAGTGAAAGAAATTAGACAGGAAAAGTTTAAAGAACCATATGATTGTACTCACATGTGGGGTATAACACTGAAAGCTACAAGTGAACAAGCAAGCAAACAGAAACTCATAGACAAAGACAACAGTATGGTGGTTATCAGAGGAGAAGAAGGTGGAGGGGGATGAAGAGTGTAAAGGGGGTCAAGTATATGATGATGGAAGGAGATAAGAATTTGGTAGTGAATGCACAATGCAATATACAGGTGATGTAGAATAGAAATATACACCTGAAACTTATATACTGTTTTTAATGAATGACACTGCAATAATTTTAATTTTTAAAGAGGATACAATAACAAAAGAGAAATGGGGTAAGGAGTTATTTATAAAGAAGACAATTTTAACCTATAAATATGTATTTTAAAAATATAACTATAATACGGTATTTTCCATTGTGGTAGAGCAGTGGTTCTCAACCTTCCTAATGAATCGACCCTTTAATACAGTTCCTCATGTTGTGGTGACCCCCAATTT
The DNA here is from genome assembly GCF_000327345.1 of Myotis davidii. Taxonomy (NCBI): domain Eukaryota; kingdom Metazoa; phylum Chordata; class Mammalia; order Chiroptera; family Vespertilionidae; genus Myotis; species Myotis davidii. The sequence goes on from NW_006288853.1 coordinate 6,488,562, forward strand.
CATTGTT
>NW_006288853.1:6488667-6490149 GCF_000327345.1 Myotis davidii
GGTTCTCAACCTGTGGGTCGCGACCCCTTTGGGGGTCCAGCCAATTAGGAAAGCAGAGGGGACATAAAATAAGGAAGGGTCCAATTAGATAGGGTCATAAAGAGACAAAGAGCTGCCAGCATTTATAAACCTATAGACGAAGAGACTCACAGGACTATGCTTTTCCCATTTTAGAGAGAGAGCAGGGTTTTCCCATTTGGGGACCTCTCCCCAGGGGGTTCCCTCAGCAAGAGAAAAGTCCATTATAGCCTGTATAGGAGATGTTTATGAAAACAGTGTTCCCACTCAAACCCTCATTCCTGAAGGTCCAGCCTAAGTCTGTCTTTCCTTATCACTTAGTCTGTAAATGGCTTCTTCTCTGACTGTTTGTACTTTATACTTTGCATTATTGCTACATACAGTATTTGCATGTTGTGTCTCAATTGCTGCTGCTTAAAGCCAAGAAACCAGTTAAATAACTCTTAGAGGCTCCAGTAATAATTACTTTATTGCAACATAACAGGCTCTGAATTTTTGTTACAAGAATGAATTCTTAACTCTTTAAAGATGTTTTAAAGGGAAAAAAAGATGTTTTAAGGTTGTTTGTAGTACTCCTTGGGTCAAAAAGATTTCATGTATTAGCTGTAAATTTGTTTACGTTTTTATTGATTTTAGAGAGAGTAAGGGAGAAACATCAACTTGAGGTTCCATTTATTTATGCATTCATTGATTGATTCTTGTAGGTGCCCTGACTGGTTATCAAACCTGCAACCTTAGTGTATCTGGATGCTGCTCTAACCAACTAAGCCACCCAGCCAGGGCCTAGCTGTAAATTCTTATCAATTCATAAGAGTTGATAGAATCTTATCTGAAAGTACTTCATGGTTCTTGGACCTTCATTTTTCTTGTTATGTGGAGTGAGTGTGTGTGTGAAATAAATCCAGTACTGGAGGACGGTAAAGGCAAAAGATACAGTTCTAGATTGCATTTCTGTTCTTGTGAAATAGCTTCTTCTCTCTTTGTACTTTATACTATAGTGAGCATTGCCTATAATAATCATTTCTTGCATTTGTGTTCTCCAACAGCAAGAGTTCAACCACCTGGCGCCAGCAAGCCAAACACTAAACATCAAGAATTACAGTGGAGAAATATTGGCTACTTTAATATGAACTAGAGGCCTGGTGCACGAATTTGTGCATGATGGGTCCATTGGCCTGGCTGGTGATTGGGACTGATCGGAGCCATCTCGCCTAGTCCTGATGGGGGCCGTTGGGGCCAGTTGGCCAGGAGGAGGGACTGCGGGAGGTTGGCCAGCTACGAGGAGGGACTGCGGGAGCTTGGCTAGCTGGGGGTGAGAGACTGTGGAAGGTTGGCCGACCTGGGGGAGGGACCGCAGAAGGCTGGCTGGCCACGGGAGGTTGGCTGTGGGAGCACACTGACCACCAGGGGGCAGCTCCTGCGTTGAGTGTCTGCCCCCTGGTGGTCAGTGCACGTCATAGCTAC
>NW_006288853.1:6491360-6500665 GCF_000327345.1 Myotis davidii
GTGGCTGGTGGCTGTTTGTAGGCTGGCCACAGCCCCCAGCCACCCAAGCTCCCAGTGGAGGCTGGCTGGAAGCAGGTATCTGGGATTTATGTAGCTTCTATAATTGAAACTTTGTTTCCTTGAGCGGAGGTAACAGCTGACCAGGCAGGCAGGGAACCTTGGCTTCCTCCATCGCCAGGACAACCAAGTCTCCTGTTTGCTTCAAGCTGTGTGGCTGCCGGCCGCCATCTTGGCTGACAGCTAATTTGCATATCGCCCTGATTAGCCAATGGGAAGGGTAGCGGAGGTACGGCTTATTACCATGTTTCTCTTTTATTAGATAGGAAGATAGTGCTACACAGGAGAATGGGAGCTTAATGCTGAAAAGCCCAAACTCGCCTGTGTAGGTTACAGGCTATATAGTGCAAATCACAAGACACTGTAGATTAAGAGTTTCAGGGCATACTGGGAGCTAATTGGTCAGTGTAAGGCATCCTTCAGGTCTTGACAGTTTTGAGGTCTGCTCCAGTGTCCTTCTGACTGGTTTCATGGGAAAGTAGCCAGGTGTTCATTCCACGTTAAGGCTCTGGAGGTGAAACAACTTAGGTCAATATGTTATCTTTAGCTTTCCAGAGAAGTCCAGACTTTGTGACCCTTGGTCTGGTCCAGGGTACTGTTTGCTGCTGTCTTGGGGGTTGCTGATTATCCAGGGGAAAGGCTAGATCTCGGAGGGGTATATAGAGAGAGACGATTTCTATAGCTAGGCTTTAAAGCTAAATTTAATCAAAGTTAAAAGGATCCTTGGTTTGATTTGACCATGGGAAAATTCCCTCAGGATAAATATACATGAGCAGTAATATTTTATTAAGGCCCCATGGTCAGTATTTTTCCTTTTTTAATAAAAGTAATAGTAGAATTGCTTATTTGGGGGGAGGGATTTTCTTAAAGGGTGAGTTTACAAAGATCTTGGTGACATATCAGAATAATGAATCTTTTTCCTCTGAGTTAGCAAGTTCTTAATTAGTGAGGCTATTTGATATGTAATTACAACTCCAAAAGCATTAAAAGTTAGTATTACTGGTCTTAATTTTGTAGTATATTGTATAACACAGTGTACTATGTAAACGATGGGTAATACTACAAAATGGTCTTTAAAGAAATTTGTTTCTATTGACTCATCCAAGAGAGGTCATTTGAAAACAAAATATAGCAAAAGAATCAAATTCAGATGGGTTAGGTTTTCTCAAATTCCTTTAAGTTTGATATAGCAAAATAAACTGTGTTTTTTTTCTCTGAGCCATAGAGCTGAACTTTGAAGAACCATGTAATTTTTGACTCAACAAATTGAAATACAAGAAAATTATCTCCTTTAAAAATAAACAGTTCAAATGTTTTATCTTTGAAGTTAACCACATTAGAGATTTGAACATTTTCTTGTTTTATAGCTATGACTGAGAAAGTCTTAGATTCTTCCTAAAATAGAGTTTTTCAGAAATTGTTTTTGCTGGACAGAGCTGAGATTTAGTTATCGTTTTGAGTTCTTAGTTTTGTTGAGGATTACAGCTGTTAAGCTGTGGAAGTAATGCAGATTTACACCCTTGGTCTGTCTCTTTTCTCACACACTCAGTAAGAACTGATTATATTACATTTTAGCATGTGATAGTATGTTGATACACATTAAAGTATGCTGACAAAATTCTACTTTGTCTTGTTTGTTTTACTTAGCGCTTGTTTATCCAACTGTATTGAACTGGATTGTTTCGTTTTGAAATATTACAATAAAACATAGTTACATTATGAAATTCAGTAAGTAGTACTAAATTATTGTATTAAAAATAGTATTTTAGAAAAAACAATTTGTCTTTTTTTGTTGGGGAGGATAGGTTCTTCTCTGCATGGTAGGTTTGACTTCTTTGGGTGTATTCATTCCTTTGAATATCATAAGGATGCTCTGTAGAGAAATATATACATTTCTAGACTTACACTCACAGATCTTAGAATTGGGAGGGATCTTAAGTTACCTTTGCCTAGCCTTCTACATTAGACAGGGATCCCTTTAGTACTCTTCCCCGATTTGTGTAGCATTCCTCCTCTAGAATCAGCACAAATAAGGGAGGAGGAGTACATTTTTCCATTAATGGAAAAAAAACCCACATACCCCACACACATATCTAAGACCTTTGATCTCATTTCTATGTGAAGCTTAAATAAACTACATTCCTGAGAGAATTGTTGGTATCTTACTAACATGTTAGACTTGTTAGTCACATTCAGAGCTTTTAAAATGATTTCTTGTTGGCCAAGATGTTGCTTCTTTATACTCATAAAAGAGGTTAAAGTATTCTCTCCTAGCCGTTCCCTTTGAGAAGCTATTTTGGTATTTCCAATGACAGTGAATGCTGGTGGGAGTGGGGGTAGGAGCAGAGATGGGAGGAGATGGATAAGAGTGTAAATTCACAGGTAGGGTGGAACCTCCCAGAGCTGAGGTTTCCTGCAAATCATGGAGTTAGGGGTGTGAAAACAACAGCAAATTTCAGTATCAGCCAGATGTGGCTTTCAAATGGTAGTTCATAATTTTACAATTTCATGTGATTTTTGAAAACTCTTTGAACATGTTTTAGATTCTTTAGATTGGATTAATGCTTGATTGGATACTAAAAACCAGAATCTAATATTTACATTGTACAATTGAGAAGAGTAAAGACCAGTGAAGTTAAGTGATATCAGTCAGATAACACAGTTACTTAAAGCTATTAGATACCTGAGGTGAGATTTGATCCCAAGTGTATAACTTCCCATTATACTATGCTCTGGAATGAGAAATGAAGTATCAGTTTTATTTTTTTATTAAAGACTAGAGGCCCAGTGCACGGATTCGTGCAATGGTGGGGTCCCTTGGCCTGGCCTGTAGGGATCAGTGGACTTCCATGCCATAGCAGCCTGGCCTTACCTACCACCTCGTCGGGCCCTGGGCCCAGACTGCTGGCCAAGTCTATCCCGCACAGCACAAAGAAGTGCATGAAGCAGCAGGAGGCCGGGGAGGAGCCTGAGCCCCAGGCACTGTGCCACTCCACTCATCGGGACCCGCTGCCACTGCAGCTGCCTCTGCTACTCTGCCGTGGTCTGCGTGCGCCCATCCTCGGGTGATACCTGCAACCATCCTAGGGTGGTACCGGCATGCCCATGACCGCGCAGCTGCCACTCGTCATCACAGCCTCGCTCCTCTGCTCCTGTGGCCCTGGAGAAGTAGTTGAGGGCTTGCGCCCATTCAGTACGCATGCTCGTCCCAATCCAGGTCCCGGTCCAGATGGGGGAGAGGTGCGCAGGGGGAGTGTCTGTGGGAGAGGGTCACACCACCACAGCTGCGCTCGCCAACCGTGAGCCCAGTGTCTGGCGCCTGTTGGTCAACTGAGCAGTGCTCCTGCTGTGGGAGTGCACTGACCACCAGAGGGCAGCTCCTGTGTTAAGAGTCTACCCCCTGGTGGTCAGTGTGTGTCATAGCTACCGTCTGGTCATCCAGTTGCTTAGGCTTTTATATATATATAGATAAGAATAACATATTTAACGAATATGTCAAGCCCTTTAATTACTTTTTCTTATTGATCCTCACAGGCTAGCTTTACCAAAGGAAATAAACCCAGGGAGGTTGTGTCCCGAAGTAGTGAGCTCCCATTTCACACTCTGGACCTCTGACTCACATTTCTTGATGTTTATATTACACTATGAAGATACAAATTGAGAACTTGTCAAAGTGAATTTTGTACATGTTAAATAAGCACACTATTTAAAGAAAATCTGTGGGAATGTGTTTAGTAGTCATGTTTAGAGTTGTGTCTTTCATATTCTTTTATTCACACACATGTAGTTTTCTCTCCCAAGAATAAATATTTCCTTGTGGAATATATTTAACTAGAGGCCCGGTGCACAAACATTTGTGCACTGGTGGGGGGGTGAGGGTGGGGCATGGTGTCCCTCAGCCCCACTTGTGCCCTCTCACAGTCTGGGACCCCTCGGGAGATAACCACCTGCTGTCTTAGGCCCGCTCCTCAGGTGGCAGATGGCAGGCCCAATCCCTAGGTGCCTGCCCCACCTCCCCGGGTCATGCACAGGGCAGGGCTATTCCTGGGGTTAGGGCGCGGCCCCTGTCGCACACAGGGCAGGGCAGATCCCCGGGTCGCAAACAGGACACCTGGGTGGGCCGGTGGATTGCTGCTGTCCTGCCCGGCTGCTGCAGGTCCGGTCACACATGTGACCCCCCCGCCCAGGATCGCAGATAGCAGGCCTGGATGGCGCTGTCCCGTCCTGCCTGCAGTATGCAAATTAGCCGCCATCTTTGTTGGCGGTAATTTTCATATCATGCTGATTAGCCAATGGAAGGTGTAGTGAAGGTACGTTCAATTACCATGTTTGTCTATTATTAGATAGGATGGTATGCTTGGTAAATGGGTTAATTCATTGAACTTGAACTTTGAGCAGATTGTGTTTTCTAATTATTTAAACTTTGAGCAGATTGTGTTTTCTAATTAAAAGCCTTGGGCAACCAACCTAGCTGTTTTGGCTTAGTGGATAGATCGTTGGCCTGCGGACAGAAGGGTTCTGGGTTTGATTCCAGTCAAGGGTAGTACCTCGGTTGCAGGCTCCTTAGGGCGCATGCAGGAGGCAATCAATCGATGTGTTTTTCTCACATTGATATTTCTCTCTGTCTTTTCCCTCTTCTACACTCTCTGAAAATCGAAGGAAAAATATCCTCAGGTGAGGATTAAAATAAAAGAAAGCCTTGGGCAACCAATTTTGCTTATGTTTAAGAGTTAAAATGTTCCAGTTAAGAGGATAATTTCTAATAAGCTTTAATTTACTTTGGAGATTTTGTACTTTTCCCTGATATTAATATCTTGAACCTTATGACTTTAGCATTATAATAATTATATGAGATAACCATTACTGTTCAGGGAGTTTAATGTGCCCAAGATTACACAGTTAAGTGACAGAGGTAGGAGTCAAACCTGAATCTGTCTTAAGGTTTGTAATAATTAGCTGCAATGCTCAGGTATTATATAAAAACAACAGCAACAGGAATCAACAGTGATTTGTATAATTAAAAAAATTTGCCAAAACCGGTTTGGCTCAGTGGATAGAGCGTCAGCCTGCGGACTGAAAGGTCCTGGGTTTGATTCCGGTCAAGGGCATGTACCTGGGTTGCGGGCACATCCCCAGTACGAGATGTGCAGGAGGCAGCTGATCGATGTTTCTCTCTCATCGATGTTTCTAACTCTCTATCTCTCTCCCTTCCTCTCTGTAAAAAATCAATAAAATATATTTAAAAAAAAATTTAAGTAGGCACTTTATTTCAAAAAACATTCCTATGTTATACATGAAACAATTATTAATGATCTTCTATACTATTTGTAATTGAAAAATCCTACAAAAATGTTCTGCCAGGTCTGAGATGGCAGAAATGAGAATTTTTTTTTAATTAAAAATGACCTACAGTCACAATTAACCTTGGACCTTATACAAAAATTTTTAAAAAGTAACCTTTTTTTTTAAAGAAATGATGAAATATTCAGTTAGCCTACTCTTAAGAATAGAACTACAACATTTTATTAAATTCAACTGATATAGGTATCCCCTGCTTTTAAAAAGTTTACTTTATACCACTTTGCTTTTATGAAAGATCACATTAGTGTCTGATCTTTGCTAACTGAAAGAAAGCCAAGAGGATTTTTGCTTTTACAAAAACAGGTGAAAAGCAAGAATAGCATTCAGGGTTTGTTTTGCAGTGAGCTGTTACAGAGGCAGCATGCGCTCAGAGCAGTGAGAGTGGCCCTGTCAGTGTCCTTCCCAGCATCAAGCATCTCAGCATCAAGCCACCACAGCTTTGAATCCTGTCTGTGGGCCTCTGTGCTCTCTCTTGATTTATTTTGTACATCCTTTAGCAAGATGTGTCCTAAAGTAATTGCTTCTTCTTTTCAGTCTGTTTCAGCTTATGAAAGATTTCATAGAAACACTCTACTTTTTGGATAGCAGGGAAACCTGTGTTTAAAAACCTTACTTTTATAAAACTTGGTAACCACAGGAAAAAGAAAGTAGGGGGAGGGAGTTATAGATTTGTGAACAGAAAGGGGGAGGTGAAAGGAAGTAGTAAAAAGGAAAAGACTCAATTCCTCTTAGCTAGTTCTGATTTCTATATAACTTTCAATTTCAGGACATCTCCGCTTTTCAGCTTTTTACTCAGCTCTGAGGTGTGTGTGTGAATTTGTTGGAAAGTTGTTACTATGAGCTGTAGTACCTATGGACTGTTAGCGTGGTACAGAGAAGAGGTTTAGGTGAGGAGTCAGGCCACTGGGTCCTTTTTAAGTTTTATGTCTAGATATGTGTATGCACTTGTGATCAGTATAGACTAAAGTGCTTTCCAAACTATATCATGAATCAATTTTGGGTGTAGCACAACTGGTATTTTCTAAAAAGAAAGTAGAATAGGAAATATCAGTGCATTACATATGGTGAAGGCAAGAATTGCTTTGTGAAACATTGTTTCAGTTATGTAATGATAGAATATTGGATTACAATGAAAACGTGTTTTTCACAGTAATTTTGGTTTTCTATCCAAAAATTTAGTGGCTTCAAATAACCATTTTATTAGAGTTCATAATTTGTGGATCAGGAATTCAGACATGGCTTGACCAGTTTATTCTTCTGCTCCATGTGATGTTGACTAGGATCACTTGGAGGTATTTAGCTAACAACAGGTTTAGCCTTGGAGGGGTCAAGTTGTCTTTACTCACTTGCCTGGTGCTTTGGGGAAGATGGCTGAAAAGCTTGGCTCAGCTCGCCATGTTGTTTGAGGGCCTCTCCACGTGGTTGCTGTAGTTGGGCTTTTTATATGGCAGCCCAAGGCTCCAACAGCCCAAAACATGAATTGGCCGAACTCTTAAATGCTAGCCTGCAATCTGGCATAGCATCACTTCCACTATACCTTATTGGTCAAAGGAGTGATAGGCTAGCCTAGATTTAAGGGGAGGGGACATGGACTCTTGTCTCTAAGAAATTGTGACCATTTTTAAATTCCACAATTATGGCAAAATAATTTTGAAAGAGATGACTGAATTATATATCAAACCTTTAATTCTTCAATTAGTCTTTGAAAGATGATTTCTTTTTTGAAAATCCTCACTGAAGGATATGCTTTACTAACTCTAGAGAGAGGGGAAGGAAGGGAAGGGGGGAGAGAGCGAGAGAGAGAGAGAGAGAGAGAGAGAGAGAGAGAGAGAGAGAGAGAGAGAAAAGAAGGAAACATAGATACAGGAGAGAAACATCTATTGGTTGCCTCCCTTATGTGCCTGCACCCCTAGTGGGGGGATCAAACCCACAATCTAGGTATGTGCCCTGACTGGTAATCGAACCTGCAACCTTTTGGTGCATGAGCCTGAGCCACACAAGTCAGGGAGAGAGATGATTACTTTTAATAATTCCTCTCTCATTGGAAAAATGTCTATTTTTTAAATTGCATTTATTGGGGACACTGGTTAACAAAATTATACCGGTTTTATTGAGGTGCACAATTCTATAACACATCATCTGTAAAATGTCTGTTTCTGGTTTCAAAGTTCAGAGTTTAATTTAAATATGCATATTTTCCATGAAATACTGAGAGTTTTAGGTTTTTAATGAAAATTACTTAAGGTGTAAAAATATTTATGGAGTTTTCTGTGGAGTGTTAAGTTTACTACCTAATGCTACCTAGAAAGTTTATTTGGCATACAAAAGGAACTACATACCTTCTTACATGTCTGAAGATTACATTTGGTTATAATTGCTCTCTTCACATACAAGCAAGCTGAGACTGTTACGTTTATGTTGAAATCTGAAAGAGTAAGAAATCTGCTCCCACCTCCCTTCCTGCTCTTCAGTAAAGAAAACAAAAACATTGTAAGTTTTTGTTAAAAGTTCTCATCACAAGAAAAACAGTTTTGTAACTGTATGGTGACAGATGTTAACTAGACTTACTGTGATGATCATTTTGCAAAGTGTACAAATATTGAATCATTACATTGTACATCTGAAAATACATAATGTGATATATTAATTTACCTCAGTTGAAGAAAAAGAATTCATCCACTCTTACAAAATGTATTCCCTGTGATAGAACCACAAGGATTAAAATATCTGCCCATATTTGGAATATTAACAGCAATCTCTTTTTTTAGGTTTTTTTAAAAATAATTTTTATTTCTTGAAGTATTACAAAGAGTATTACATATGTCTCCTTTCCCCTCCCCTCCCTTGACTTCCCCTGGCCCCTACCCCCTAGTGTCTTGTGTCCATTGGTTATTCTTATATGCATGCATAGAAGTCCTTCGGTTGATCTCTTAACCCCCACCCCCAAACCCTCTCCAGGCTTCCCACTGTAGTTTGACAGTCTGCTCAATGGTAACAGCAATCTCTTAAGATATAAGCAAAAAAGATGTATCTTGTCATACACCGTGGCTATTGAGAATCCCCAAACTTAAAGCAGTCTCTCAGTTTAACCTCTGCTTTCGTTGGGCTGTTTGTTTGACCAGCTGTGCTGCTGAGTAATTCTCCTTTGCCTATGTTTGCAGCACATGTTCTGTTTGTTAGATAAACCACATTCATCTTAAATGTTTCTCTACCCCAAGGTGTTTTTCCCCCCTTTGCCAAGGAAGACATGAAGATAGTCAAGATTTCTTTCAAAATATTTGAGGAATGTGAACTAATGATAAAAACTTAGAACGAAATCCCTTGGGTTTAAATGCTAGCATTTTAAAATAAATATTAAAACTTACCCAAAGCTGCCGAAACCGGTTTGGCTCAGTGGATAAACAAAAACATTGTAAGTTTTTGTTAAAAGTTCTCATCACAAGAAAAACAGTTTTGTAACTATGTATGGTGACAGATGTTAACTAGACTTACTGTGGTGATCATTTTGCAAAGTGTACAAATATTGAATCATTACATTGTACATCTGAAAATACATAATGTGATATATTAATTTACCTCAGTTGAAGAAAAAGAATTCATCCACTCTTACAAAATGTATTCCCTGTGATAGAACCACAAGGATTAAAATATCTGCCCATATTTGGAATATTAACAGCAATCTCTTTTTTTAGGTTTTTTTAAAAATAATTTTTATTTCTTGAAGTATTACAAAGAGTATTACATATGTCTCCTTTTCCCCCTCCCCTTGATATTCCCCCGGCCCCTACCCCCTAGTGTCTTGTGTCCATTGGTTATTCTTATATGCATGCATAGAAGTCCTTCGGTTGATCTCTTAACCCCCCCCCCCACACCCTCCCCAGGCTTCC
>NW_006288853.1:6500835-6505777 GCF_000327345.1 Myotis davidii
TTGGCTCAGTGGATAGAGCGTCGGCCTGCGGACTGAAAGGTCCCAGGTTCGATTCCGGTCAAGGGCATGTACCTGGATTGCGGGCACATCCCCAGTGGGGAGTGTGCAGGAGGCAGCTGGTCGATGTTTCTCTATCATCGACGTTTCTAACTCTCTATCTCTCTCCTTTCCTCTCTGTAAAAAATAAAACCACAAAAAAAAACCAAAAAACAAAACAAAAAAAACTTACCCAAAGTAAAATGGGAATGGGAGAACGTAAGTATATTTTAAATTTACAAATAGGCATTGTGAAGGTAAATATCCCTAGCAAAATTATGTTGTTATATTTGCTTAGTTACACCAAAATAACAATTTTTGGAATAATATTATATAGGGACATACATACATGCATACATACAGTGTGTACGCAGTATGAATATATACCAAAACCCTGATATTGATGGTCCCATCACATTGCACTTTTCAATGATTACCTTTTATACCACTGAAGTAATAAAAAATTTTGTCCTTAATGTCTTCATGCCTAATTCTCTCACAGATGTAATGAATCAGGAAATCTGCATTTCAGCCCACTCCAAAGCTAATAATGCTTCTGTTGTCACTAAATACTACATGGTCCCATCAAGTAACCACAGAGTGAAGTAATCTCCAATGACAGTGCTCCATAATCTTAATTCCACTTGATTTGGATTGTCTGTTGTGCTGTCTAAGGAAAGATACTTCAAAGACACATTATCTCAAATACCACAGTTTTGGTAGGCTCTTTGCACATCTTTCCCTCCCATGTTTCCAAGTAAAACAGAGACTACTATCACTACCAGCTCCATTACCATCACCACCACGTAAACATCCTAGTCTTTCAATTTTAAATATCTACTCATTGCAGAAAAACTGTCTACCCTATTTCCATAGGGTGGGGCTTTGCTCTATATATGTCACTCTAATTCTTCCTGCATCCAATTTAAGGTCTCTTTAGGCAGATTAGTCAATGCCAGTCTTGGTCCTGTCCACAGATTTTGAGAGAAGATGGGCCTCAACCAATGTAGTAGAGTGAAGATGGGACCTTCAAATCTAGGTTGATCCTCATAAGTGCTGACTATGGGATTGTTGGTTCCTGTTATTACAGTCTTAGAGTAAAAACAAAAATAAAAACATTGAATAAAAAACTTTTTTAGAATTAAATCACATCGTTTATAAAACAACCCAGTAGGAATGAATATTTCTTAGGACATTTCTCAGATAAAACTATATTCAATTTGAGAGCATATTTATTTTTGCTTCTATTTAGAAAATGATATGTACTAGGGGTTAGAAAAAGAATATACCCGAATGTTATATAAGTAATTTGTTATTTACTTATATATATATTTTTTTACAGAGGAATCTTTTGTGACTATCTGTGGTTTCAAATTCTGAGTCTTGAAAGGTCTTGATAAATAGTTTGTAATTTCACCGAAGCCTAAATTTGATTCACACAACTTGAATGGCTGAGGTGTGGGGGGAAATCTCCTTAGCGTGATAGTACATTTAGCCATTTGGTACTTACTCTGTGCTCCTATCTTGCACAGTAGTAAGAAAGATGTGTTTTCTTTTCTTTTTTTTTAAAATATATTTTATTGATTTTTTACAGAGAGGAAGGGAGAGAGATAGAGAGTTAGAAACATCGATGAGAGAGAAACATCGATCAGCTGCCTCCTGCACATCTCCCACTGGGGATGTGCCCGCAACCCAGGTACATGCCCTTGACTGGAATCGAACCTGGGACCCTTCATTCCGCAGGCCGATGCTCTATCCACTGAGCCAAACCGGTTTCGGCATGTGTTTTATTTTCTAGAGCAATAACTTTTTTGATTTTGACAGAAATGAAATGGTTGATATTTAAAAAAATAAAGGGGTCCAAGAAGTGGTTCTAGGTCACAGGAATCTTAGCTAAATTAAAGGCAAAAATGGCAGATTCATTGGCCGATCAGATTTAATTTGTGAATGAGCATATCCTAACTTACATAATAAAAGGCTAATATGCAAATAGACCGAACGGCAGAACTATTGGTCACTGTGACGCACACTGACCACCAGGGGGCAGACGCTCAAGGGAACTGCCCCTTGATGGTCAGTGTGCTCCCCCTGGGGGAGTACCGCTCAGCCAGAAGCTTTGAGCTGGGCGCAGTGGTGGTGGTAGGAGCCTCTCCCACCTCTTTAGCAGTGCTAAGGATGACCTAAGCCAGCAATCGGACATCCCCCGAGGCTCCCGGACTGTAAGAAGGCTCAGGTTGGGCTGAGGGACCACCCACCTTCTGACAGCATGAATTTTGTGCACCGGCACTCTAGTATGGAAATAAAAGAAGCAATTTCTGGAAGTATTCATATGGTGCTCCCGCTAATCAGAAAGTTGTCACTAAATCATTACATCTTGGTGGAAGCATAGTGTGGTGTTCTGGAATTTGGATATTTATAAAAGTCTCCGACTTACATCAGGCTATCTTGGTCTTACTCTAGTGACACTGTATAATGGTAATTAGCTCCAGTTCCGGAGTCAGACTACCAGACTTTAGATTTCTGTTCTTTAATGTATGGCTTTGCAAGTTATTTAACCTCTCTGAGCTTCAATTTTTTCATCTATAAGATGGTGATAATAAAATATCTCCTGAAAGGGTTGTAAATTCAAGTGGGGTAGTACTAGAGAGATATATAGCATGCTGTCTGGCACATATTAGGCACTCAGTAAGTTTTACCTATTTATTCTACTTATATTTGTACCTGCTAGCATCTGACAGCTGAGATAGAATAGTTTGCTTATTAGGGTGTTGTTGAAAGGAAACTGCATATACATTCTGGACACTCATTTTTAATATATCAGAAAACAGCAGGTATTCCCTAGCCAGGTAGCTCAGTTGGTTAGAGGGTCATCCTGATAAACTAAGATTGCAGGTTCGATCCCCAGTCAGAGCACATACAAGAATAAACTAATGAGTGGATAAATCAATGGAACAACAAATCAGTGTTTCTCTCGCCCCCTTCCTCTCTAAAATAAATAAATAAAATTTAAAAAAATTAAAAAGAAAACAGTAGGCACTATAGAGTAAAAAAAAAAAACTAGAAAGAAAAACCTGTTTCACAGTATCTACCTCCATCCCTGACTTCTCTCAGAACTCCAGTCTTCTGAGCCTCTCTGTTGCCTTCTCCATTTATTGCAGTAAAGAGCAGCACCATTTACCCAATTTAGTCCAAAATCTAGGAGTTACTCTTGATTCCTTTCCTTCCTTAGTTCCCCATTTCTGTTTCATCAGCAGATCTTGTCATTCTACCTCCAAATGTTCATCTGTTTCCCTCTCTGTCCATCACTATCTTCATGATTCAAACAGGAGTGTTTGTCATCTGTATTACTACAACAGGCTTCTAATTTAGTCTTTCTGCTTTCATGCTCCTGTATTCCATTCTTCATACTATAACCAGGGTTATCTTTTAAAACAAAATTAAATCATGTCATTCCTTTGTGTAAAACTTAATTATGGTGGATTCTTGTCATGGTTATAATAAAATCAAAATTCCTTAGGCTTATAAAAGCTAAGATGATCTGCTTCTTTCTCTGACCACAAACCTTTCTTCTCTCCCTTGCCTTTTTTTCACACTGGCCTTCCACTTACCATTTTAGTGCTGTCTTTTAGGAATGCCCTTCTACCGGGCTCTTGTCATTTAGTTCTCTCTTGCTGGATGCCTTCCCTGACTACCCAACCTGAAGGAGAATTTCTCTACTTTGGTCTGCTGGTTTTTATTCTCTGCATAGCACTAATGATCATTTGATGTTCTTATTTGTTTGATTATTCATTTATATCCCTTCACTAGAATGTAAGTTCCATAAGGGCAGTATATTTTTTAAAAATATATATTTTTATTGATTTCAGAAAGGAAGAGAGAGGGAGAAAGAGATAGAAACATCAACAATGAAAGTGTTATTGATCAGCTGCCTCCTGCAGGTCTCCTACTGGGGGTCGAGCCTGCAACTTGGGCATGTGCCCTGAAGGGGAAATTGAACTGAGACCTCCTGGTTCATAGGTTGATACTCAACCACTAAGCCACATCAGCTGGGCTGTTTTTTAATTTTTTAAATCCTCACCTGAGGTTGTGTTTTTATTGATTTTTAGAGAGGAAGGGAGGGAGAGACAGAGAGAGAGCGAGAGAGAGAAAGAAGGAGAGAAAAAAACGTTGATGTGAGAGAGAAACATCAATTGTTTGCCTCCCGTATGCACCCCTACTAGGGGGATCCATCCTGAAACCTTCTGGTGCAAAGGAGACACTCCAACCAACTGAGCCACCCAGCCAGGCAGTACACGTTCTTGATTGTTGTTGAATATCTATCTAGTGTCTTGAGTAGTAGGGTAGATGCTCATTAAATATTTGTTGAGATAATGAGTGAATGATTCTTAAAAGCTTGTTTGTGAAGTACCATAGATTAGCCCTATGGTGAAGTAAAAAGAAGAAAATCTTGTATAGAAAACATACTTCATAAGATTACCAACAATATTTTGGGAAGGGAGAGGGAAAAGGAAGGAGAGAGGGAGGGAGGGAGGGAGGGAGGGAGGGAGAAAGAGAGAGAGAGAAAGAGAGGAGAAACATTGATGTGAGAACAAAACATCTACTGCTTACCTCACACACACTACCTACCAGGGAGGGAACCAGCAACCTTTCCATTGCATATGACAATACCCAACCAACTGAACCACACTGGCCAGGGCCCTTTATACATTTTTTTTTATTATAAAATATATTTTATTGATTTTAGAGAGGAAGGGAGAGGGAGAGAGAGAGAAACATCAATGATGAGAGATAATCATTGAGTGGCTGCCTCCTGCATGCCCCCTACTGGGGATTGAGCCCGTAATCCAGGCATGTGCCCTGGGCCGGAATCGAACCTGGGACCCTTCAGTCCACAGGCTGACACTCT
>NW_006288853.1:6506152-6509761 GCF_000327345.1 Myotis davidii
GGGACAAATAAATTTTGGAATCAGAACAAGCTCTCCCTCTGCAGATCCTGTTAATACTTCAGCTTCGATAATATTGGGTCGTAATCTTTTGATAATAAATCTGGTACTATTGCAAAGATCCCATTTACTATTGAGATTTCTCAATAGCATGATGATTGCACCCACTTTCAATTTTAATTTATGACATGGCATTCCCAAAGGAGTAATACCATTAAGAAATTCAATGGGAAAATTTTCCTTTTCAGCATTATCTGTGGCATCAATGGAATCATCACTCAAATATGTGTGAAAATCTCCATCAAGTATATCCAAAATTTCTTCACTTAATTTTTGAACGTGCTCATTTTTTTTGGAGAAAGAATTGCACGTTTAGATATATTTTCAATATTATCTGTAGATAATATTCCAAAGGAAGCTTCAATAATAGATCATTACAAATTATTTCACAGGGGATTTCAATAATATCCATTCCTAAATGAAAACTGCTATGAAGTTTGCCATCTCCAAGTTTTACTAACTATTCATTATAAGCAGAATCCTCTGATCTCATATTTGTTGGAAGAGACAACTTTCTGAAACATCCCCAAACATTGCAGTACTTTTCACTCGTTTGTACTATGGCCGATCGCATAGCATGCGGTACAATACTGAGACATTGTCGAAAATCTCCTCCAGGAAGGAAAACTTTCCCACCAAATACAACATTCAAATTCACCCAGCTTTCATTCCCTTGTCTGTCTTTTCTAAGCCTTTCAGCCACCCCCACTCAGGTTCACCCTTGGCCGTGCTGGCGCGGTACACTTTATAAAGATATGCCTCCATACTCCAAGGGTGGGTTCCTGCCTCAAACCTCGCCCTTACCGCAAACAGCTCTGGAAACAGCTCCAGGGAGGGTACAGCCTTTTCCAAGACAACCCCTGCAGGACTAACTTTTTTCCCATTGGTTGTGCCTCGGGTCGTGATGTTACACCTAGGGTTTTTATATAAGTAGTTGTCCTCTTGTAAAATAATAGTGATATTCAGTTGTGTAATTTAAAAATATGTCCGTGTCAGCATGAATAATTGGGAAGCACTGTTATCCTGTACTTTTAGATGGAGGTCTTTGAGTTTCAGAGATTTGTAGTTCACTGCAAATAAAGGAGTACTGTGTAGGTGTTCCTGGGAGGGAGTTTTGCTAAGAATTCTTACTAAATAAAGTTCAGTCAATCAAATGTTAAATTCTTCAAATTCTCCTGATAAATAAATTGTCAGATTCTATTTAAAGATTATATTCTGTTAAAGTGAGATGTGACATAAGTATCCACAGGTACTAATTAAAGGAAGTAAAAATAGTAGACCTCTAATAATGTCTTTTGGGGAAAAGAGTTAATACATTGAGCAATGTTTCTGTGAATAACCTTATCCATAATGAAAGCTAACTAAAATTGCATATATTTTATTACCTTAGAACTGATCAACTTTAAAAAGGACCCAATTTGTATTGAGATATGAGTGAATATTTTTTTTTTTTCTTTTCATTGTCCAGTAAAACTGAAAGAGACCTGAGATGCCACCTTTACAAACTTCCTGTGTTTCAGATAAGGATACCGATGGTCAAAGGGCACAATGTTTTTGGTAGTTTCAGGATTATAATTTCTATCTCCTTATTCCCAGGCTCCTGAAATTCACACTGTAACATACTACTTATTTTAGGGAGATGAATCTTAAGAAATTTCTCTTTTTGGAGTGTGATTTAGATTGTTTTAAAATATTATTTCGATCAGTATTTTAATTCACATGAAATGAGATATATTTTTAAATACCATGCAGGGAAGAAATTCCACATTCAGTGTTGTGACAGCTGGCCTCTGAAAGGCTGTGTGAAGCTCTAAAAGTGGTATTTATGGTTTTAACTTTTGTCAAGTTAAGATTTAAAATTAACCAAGAAAATAATAGATATTTTATTTTTGTTATTCCTGTCTTAAAGAATCTTTAAACATGAAAAGACGAGACATTTATAAAGTAAGTCTAATTCCTCTAAAGATGATAGTTTTGAAGGTTTTGATTTAAAAAAAAGTGTTTTAATAAAGAGTAGGAATAATTTTTGCAGTTTTAAATCATTTCATAAAGATAATTAAAGTTTAATAGTAATTACAAAAATTTGTGCTAATAAAACCAATATATAGTGGAAAATTTATAAGCTAGATCAGTTTAAATAAGGTAAAAATTAGACATAATTTCAGTTTCTGGAGAAACAAATAACAACATTTTGGTGTGTTTCTTACCAATCTTTTTTTGTGTGCAATTATAGTATGTATTTTTTTTTTTAACAAAGTCAAGATCATTCTCTATATTCCTTTTGTTTGTTTTTTCATTTCATTGTTTTTTTTCATTTTTTTCATTATATCATGAGCATTTTTGTACATCATTTCATTGTTTTTTTCATTATATCATGAGCATTTTTGTACATTCTTAAAGAGTTTATAGAAAGATTTTGTAATAGCTTCATAACATGCTTATGTAATTTACTTAACCGTTCTGTTTTTGGTTATTTAGGAAATAAATTTTTTACTATTAATGCTGAAATGATTAACTGGTTTTACATATCTTTATTTACATTGTTCTATTTTACTTATGATAGTAGCCTAAAATGGAATTGGTGACATATTGCTGAGAAGCTTTTTAGAAATGTACTAATTTAAACTCCCACATAATATATGAAAATGCTGTTTTATTGCATCCTTAACAACAAATTGGCTGTGTTTGAACAGGACTTTGTTATTATTTGGGGGCTTGAAGCATTTGTTGAAAAGATTAGTATGGTGGGTACACATATTTGTTATGCTATCCAGAGGCACTTAACTTTTTTTTTTATTAAGTATTTTTTAATTGATTTCGGAGAGGGAGGGAAGGAAGGAGGGAGGGAGGGAAGGAAAGAGAGTGAGAGAGAGAAACATATATCTATGATGAAAGAAAATCATTGATCGGCTGCCTCCTGCATGCTCCACACTTGGGATGGAGCTGCAACCCAGGCATGTGCCTTGACTGGGAATTGAACCATTCAGTGGTTCTCAACCTTCCTAATGCCGCGACCCTTTAATACAGTTCCTCATGTTGTGGTGATCCCCAACCATAAAATTATTTTCATTGCTACTTCATAACTGTAATTTTGCTACTGTTATGAATCGTCATGTAAATATCTGATATGCAGGATGTATTCTCATTGTTCACAACCCACAAGTTGAGAACTGCATAGGTTGATGCTCAGTCCTGAGCCACACTGGCTGGGCTAGAGGCACTTAATTGTTGAAATTAGCAATCTATTTGTTTTTATAGCGGCAGACCAACCACACAATTAGATAAAGTAGATAGAATATTTACTTATCTTCCCAAGAGCAAACTATTCTCTTTGGGTCACACTTATCCTGGTTCAATTATTTAAGTTGTAAAAAAGTTAATGATGGATAAAAATTTCAATTGACTGCTTTTCCCTAAAGTATAGAGAATAGGGTTGAAGTAAATTGCTTAAAAAATTGATCAAAAGAGTTCAAATAGTAGTTGCTCAGTAGCTGTGTGTGTGTGTGTGTGTGTGTGTGTTGGGAAAGACTGGTTGGTAGAGAGGATAGGGAA
>NW_006288853.1:6509852-6512576 GCF_000327345.1 Myotis davidii
CTTCTGCCTTTACCTGGAGAAAATGTCTGTACTTTTGTCTATATGTGATTGACTCTGAAAGAACAATTAATTACACATGAGCCTGTTTCCTGAAATAACATTCTTATGCCTGTACCTATCAAAATGAACTGGTACCGAAACACATTTTAAATAAACACTTTGCAAGTTGTGTTGATTATGTAAAAATATCACTTATAGTTTTAAGTTAAATGTAAAGTGACCCTTAACAAAAATAAGTTTTTTTTTTTTACCACCCAGAGTGGCTTAGTTGGTTGTGCATCATGCTATGCACTGAAAGATTGCCGATTCTATTCTGGGTCAGGGCACAACTAGGGTTCGATCCCTGGTTGGGGCATGTGCAGAAGGCAACAGATGGATGATTCTCATTCTCTCTCTCTCTCTCTCTCTCTCTCTCTCTCTCTAATCTCTTCCTCTCTTTAAGCATTTCCTTGGGTGAGGATTAAAAAAAAGTTGTTTTTTAAAACTTTGAATGTGATAATGGCTTTCATTTGATTAAATATTTGAATATTGCAGGTCCTTGTCTTCTCTTAGTGACATAGAATTTAGTATGTTTGTTAAAAAATAAAGTTTTAAGTCTAGCTGTTTTGGTACAAAAAAACTTTCTTGTTAAAAATCAAAGTGGGAGTTATAAAGTATGTTAGACATGAGCAAAGTGCATTTTATTTTTCTCAGGGCCAAGTTCATGTTAGCTTTCATGTCATGCTTCCCAGAGATGTTATTTTAACTAGTGTGATAATAAGAAAATAATCACACCATGTGCCAAGAACTCCATTAGACACTTTATTAGAATTAAGTTTTAATCTTCGCAGTGCCCTGAAAAGCATGGGTAAACTGAGGACAAAGTTCCAAAACCAGTCTAAGATCATACAGCTAGTAGGAAGTCAAGCAGGGGTTAGAAAACCACATGTCTTGCTACCTTTACAACCTTGCTACATAGCAGGATCCACAGAAAAGAAGCAAATGATGCGATCTGGGTACATAAAGAATTGCAAAATCTTGGGTACATAAAGAATTGCAAAATCTTGGCCACAGAGATCTGCTGCGTCAAACCCTTGTTTTAACAAGGTCCCGCATGTGATGTGCATGCATGTTCAAGTTTGAGAAGCACCATACTATATCCCCTATTAAAAGTAATGTTGAAGTTTTGAAATCTTTTCTAAGGATTATTCTTGGTTTTACTTTTAGTTCCATGGGTTATCAACATTTTCCACAAGAGGGAGAGGGAAACTGTTGAATTAGTCAGTGTCTCTACCACTACAAATTGCTATCCTTTTTTTTTAAAATTTGATTCAGTTCCTGTGGAAATCCAGAGGAGCAATTGACTAATTTTGTTTGTGGACAGTTGGTCAAAGTCTCATCAGCCAAATATAGCTCTGTTTTCAACAGCCATTCCTCATGGGCCCAACGTGGCAGATTTAGAGTCCGCGGCTTCATTCTGGGTAGGCATTTCCCAAATTAAAGAGAGAAATGCTTAAAAGAAAGCATTTTTGAAAGAAACTTAAGATCTTTTAGAATGTTTCTTACTTTAGATGATTAGCAGGCCATCTATACACTGGTATCTCTACTAATTTCATTTTATGAACATAATTATTTGGTCACAGGGGCAATGATAGGTAAAAAAAGCAAGGCTAATTTAGACAGTAGAACAGCACTTTACAGCAGAAACATAATGCAAGATGCATAATTTTAAATTTTCTAGTAGCTACATTAAAAAAGTAAAAAGAAACACTTTAATCTTAGTAATATATTTTATTTAACCCAACATAGCAAAATATTATATCAACATGTAATCAATATAAAAAGATATTTTACATATATTTTGTGCTGTCGTGAAAAAATATGGTATATATTTTACATTTATATTGTCTCAATTTGAGAAATTTTCAAGTTAAAAAGTGAAATGTAGTCCAGTGAAAACCAAATTGTGTTTAATGGGAAAATATTTTACATTGCTTTGGTTTTAAAATGTAAACTAATTAAAATTAAATAGAATTAAAAATTCAGTTCTTCTGGTTACACACAAGGCACATTTCAATATCACATGTTGAGTTGTGGTTCTGATGTAACTAATTTCGGACCTATGGAATTGATCACCATCCTAATGGTCAGTGAATGAATGCCATTGGGGGTTGGAGTCTGTTAATATAAATATTATTGGAGAATAAAGAGGGAATCAAGAAAAGCTATTTAGGTCAGAAAGCGTTTACTGAGACCACCTGCCCCCTACCCGCCCCGTCCTTCCCGCAGTTGGAATTAATTTAACCTGCCTTTTATTGGTGTTTCAGGATCAGTTTCTGAACCCTTTATCCCCACTAATTGTAAGGTTAGGGCCAGTAGTGAGGGTCTTTCAACTTTTCCTATGGCGTCAGAGGGCTGCACACTGTTCAGAAAAGTGAGGTGATCTGACAGTTAAATGTGGCCAGCAGGATGGTCTGAGTAGGTTGTTGGTGAAAAGGTTTTAAACTTTATGTGTGTACCTGGATCACCAGGGGACGTCTGCTAAAAATGCCAGTGTCCGGGCCTCACCCTCCTCGATTCTAATCACACAGTTTAGGGTCCTGGGCACTTACATGCACATTACAAAAGCAGCTCTAATTGTTAAGTCCAAGAGCGCCTGGGGACCATCGCGCTCCGCACTTGGCTCCAAAGGCTGCGAGTTCGAGTTTAACCTACGGCGCGCCGCCTGGCCTTCGGTTCCCCGCT
>NW_006288853.1:6512860-6514785 GCF_000327345.1 Myotis davidii
CTGTCAGGTACGGAGAGGGCGCCGCCCGAGCCGCTCGCCTGCTGGGTGGGTGGGACCCGGACTGCCGCCCCTTCGCCCGGGTGGTCCGCCTCGGGTGGGAGGTCCTCTGCACTTTTCATTCGAGCATTTCTGCTTGCCCCAGAAGTTTCGGGGGTCGGTGGCACTTGGCGGGGTCTGTCAGCCGCCGCCCCCTGGCGTGACCCACACCCAGATCCCAAGGTTGGAGGCTTGCCTGTGTGTGTAGTGACTTTTCCATGAAAAACGTGGCTCCCTCCCCCACCCCCGGGGAAGCGTGGCGTGCTCCCGTCTGTCCCTGCCTGCAGGTCACGCCTGTGACAGAACTTCATCGCGGCCTTGGGCGGACCTGCAAAGTTGGCCCTTCTCCGGGGCAGGTAGATTGCCCCCAGTGATGAAACCGCGCGTCCCTAACGTGTTTGCTTCTGACGGGAACGAGTGCGCGGGGAGGCGCCATCTGTTTACCTGCTGGTGGGAGCCGCAGGTGAAACGCGTGTTGTCAGACAGTAGGTCTACAGTGAAAGGTAAACACATCCCCCAGCGGCTCCCCGGGAGCTCTGAGGCTCCTTGTTAATGGCGATGGGGCATCGCCCTGCGTGTATCTTTGAATGTTTAACTTATGCTAATGCAACTATGTCTAAAAGGAGGTAAGTTACGTTATTTACTCAGTGTTCCGACCTCCCTCTTTTAAAGTAGACCCTGGCCTTCACTGTCCCAGAGAAAGGGAGGCCCCAGCACAAAAGTGAAGAGAATAAGTTAGTTTGTTGTTTTTGTTTTTTTTTTGTCTGAGCGTCCAGCGCCTAAGTCCTGGCGATTTAACAGTTTCTCTTACTGCTTATTGTGACTACACAAATGTAAGAGATGACTCGAGAACCTGACCCTCAGGTAAGATAAGGTAGCATTCAACGGTGCTGAACTCGGATGCAGTTTCTCTTTCTTAAATTGCATAATTCGGAACTAACATAGGCAAAGAGTACTTCATTATGCAGGAGAAATTCAGGTGCTGAAAGGTTTTACAGTGCATACAAGGCCAGGTTATGATGCCAATAGCATTTTAGGATGAGTAAAGGAAGTGCTGTCGAAGCAGATTAATTTCCCCTTTCCACTGCCACGCCCAGCATGGGAAGCTGCTCTTCATTAGGTTGTGGATCAGTGACTTTCTATAAAAAGAATCATTTCTTATGTAGACTCAATTGACCATTGTCTTCCTGGCTACTCTTAATTGGAAAAACTCCCAAATATAAAGCGTCTGCTGCTTGGCAAGTGGCAACAGGCTGCACCTTTTAATGAAGGGTTTAATGGTGGTTGTGTTCAAAAGGCTGATTTAAAGGTTGATGCCAGCCTTATTTGACTTGTGAGAGGACAGGCAACTGCTAATAACGGTACTTTTATGCTGTTTCTTCAGCTGTTTGCCTGCATTTTACATAGTGTTGATCTATAGTGACATGACTTAAAGATTTTCAAGTGTTATCCAAACCACATTTTACAACCGAGGAAACAGACCAAGAATAGTTGAGTGCCGTGTGCAAAATCAGTTAGTGGCAGAGTTAGGAATTGAATCCAAATATCCACGATCTAGTGCAGTGATGGCGAACCTATGAACTCATTTTTTTGGTTGATTTTTCTTTGTTAAATGGCATTTAAATATATAAAATAAATATCAAAAATATAAGTCTTTGTTTTGCTATGGTAGCAAATATCAAAAAATTTCTATATGTGACACGGCAGCAGAGTTAGGGTTTTTCAAAATGCTGACGTGCCGAGCTCAAAAGGTTCACCGTCACTGATCTAGTGCTCCTCATGATGCCTTTATAGACACAATATATTATTTAAATTTTCTGAAAAAGCTGCTTTGATGGACAAAAATATAAAGTATTGTGAGAGACAACTGTAGTACCTCTTTTCTTTCC
>NW_006288853.1:6515475-6540361 GCF_000327345.1 Myotis davidii
CGCCCCACCCACTAGGATAGTGATGGTGAACCTATGACACGCGTGTCAGAGGTGACACACGAACTCATTTTTTTTGGTTGATTTTTCTTTGTTAAATGGCATTTAAATATATAAAATAAATATCAAAAATATAAGTCTTTGTTTTGCTATGGTAGCAAATATCAAAAAATTTCTATATGTGACACGGCAGCAGAGTTAGGGTTTTTCAAAATGCTGACGTGCCGAGCTCAAAAGGTTCACCGTCACTGATCTAGTGCTCCTCATGATGCCTTTATAGACACAATATATTATTTAAATTTTCTGAAAAAGCTGCTTTGATGGACAAAAATATAAAGTATTGTGAGAGACAACTGTAGTACCTCTTTTCTTTCCTCTTGTCTTCTAAGGAGCTTGATGATTTAAGTTCAGGCGTAGGCAGGGAGATTACTGAAGTTGAAGCCACTATGTGTGTGGTGACAGCTTTGAATGAGTTGATAATCCCTGCCAGTTCCCAGTGAGAACTGCATTTAATGCAGTTATGTCATACCTTAGTTTTCACACCATGTTAGGCATGTTCCCATTTTATGTCCAGTCTAATAGCCCAATAGATATATGTTATCGACCTGCTTTTACTGGTAAGGAGAGTGAACTAGGTCACAAGTTATTAAAATCTAACTTCATGTTCAGTGTTCTTTTTTACATCACACTTAAAAATTATTGTTGCTAACTATGTGACAGAATATAGAACTGGAAACCATTGAGGACCAGTGTCAACATACCTGGGTTCTGGTTGAGAGCCTTTTCTTGAATTACTGTTTTTTCTCTTCATCTCTGGACATTTGTTTAATGATATATTCAGTGATGCTGACATTAATATGTATCCCACAGTGTTCTTGAGTAGATATTCAAGTGCTTTTAAATTTTAAGGCATTTTACAAATGCCTTCTTGTTAAAAGCAATTTGAGCTCTTAGAAATGGTGTCATCTGAAAATAAATGTTGAAATCTTAAGGTTTTTTTTTAAAAAATATATGTTATTGATTTTTTACAGAGAGGAAGGGAGAGGGATAGAGAGCTAGAAACATCGATGAGAGAGAAACATCGACCAGCCGCCTCCTGCACACCTCCCACTGGGGATGTGCCCACAACCAAGGTACATGCCCTTGACTGGAATTGAACCTGGGACCCTTCAGTCCGCAGGCCGACGCTCTATCCACTGAGCCAAACCGGTTTGGCGAAATCTTAAGTTTTTAAACATGAAGGACACTTACCTAATTCCCTGACTTTATAGTTGAAGAAACTGACGCCAAAATTTGTTTGCGTTTATACAAAATTAATTGCATATATCTAACTAGAACCTAGATCTCTAGACACCTGGTTCAGTGCCCTTTCCAGGCTAGCACTCAACTGTTAGGAATTCCTAAATAATGATTTAAAGCAAACGAGATGTGTGTGTGTTTAAACTTAAGATCTTTGAATGAATTTGGCTGGAGATACAGTCTCTTTGAACTTTTATTTGTATTCTACTTCATCATTACTGATGAAGACTCCAGTTATCATTGCATAACAACTGTTATACTTTGTTATCAGACTCCAACTGGTCTTAATTTGGGAAATGATAGAACATATTTGTAAATTGATGCTTTAGACGTTTTTAATTGGCCCAGTAGGAAACTTGATACTTGAGTTAAATTCAGGAGACAGGAAAACGTAGAATGAGAGGACAGAAGAGAATTTCCTAGTTAGGCAGTGGTAGAGCTTAAGATAGAATTTAGGCCATTTAGAATTGAAGGTCAGATAGAGAGCTTCCCAGACAAGGAAAAGCTAAAGGAGTTCACCACCACCAAACCAGTATTACATGAAATGTTGAAGAGTAAATAAAAGGTCAAAAATATGAACAATAAAATGGCAATAAATGCAACAATTGAATCTAAAAATCAAAATAAATGAACAAAGGAATCTAATGAACAAAATAAACTGATGAATAAAATAGAACCAGAGGCACAGAAACATGGAACATGGAATCTCAGAGGGAAGGGAGCAGGGAACCAGGAAGAGATTAACCAAAGAATTTACATGTATTACCAATGGACACAGACAATAGGGTGGTGAAGGCCTGGGGTGGGGTGGGAACCAGGTGGAGGGAGGCAATGGGGAAAATAGGAGGAACATCTGTAATCTCAACAATAAAGGTTTAAAGAAAAAGATCTTAGCTCAGCTCTTCTGACTCCTACTTTATGCACTTTTCACTGAGCAACACTATTTCAAAACACCCCTACGAATATTGCCCTTTCCCCCCAACATCAGTGTCTGGATTGGTTTTGGGCATTGGTTACAGCTTGAGTTTGTACCAGGCAAGACTGGGAAAATGAGGTAGGGAGACAGGGCGAGTGTTTGCTCTAGAGCTGAGGAGCCCTATTCTTTGGCCTGCCCAGACAGGTCAGATTTGGTCAAAGACTATTCTGGGACTCGACATTACTGTGTCCTACACGATGATTCTGGAACCACTTCTGTGGGTTGGCCTACATCGGAAAATTTATGTGGGATGTGGGTGGGGTCCTGGGGTATTTTTCTCCTAACACTCAAGACTTTGAGGTGCATCCAACAAGATCTGCCAACCCACTGAGATGGAGAACATTCCTATGAAGACTAAAATTTGGCTAAGATTGAAACTGCCTTTATTGAGCTGTTTCTTTAGCGCCTTTAAAACAGAATTTTCAAGCTCATTTCAGGACTTGTGTCTTTTATAAGAAGCGAAAATTTCAATTACTGCACAAACTTTTATGTATAGGACTACTTAGTGAGGCAAATGAACTTTTAAAATAAAATGAAATTGTTTTATTTATGAAATACTGTATTTTGAAGAACTAAAACAGGAATCCTTTTACAGAACTGTGCAATGTTGTCAGCTGTTAATGCTCATATTTATAAATAGGTCATCTTTGTTTGAAAAGCATACAAGGTTTTCTAACTCCAAATCTTCCCAGCCACAGTATTGCTACATTAAGTAGAACTGTCAAAGATAAAACAGATCAAAATGATTGTCTAGACTGAATGTTAACCCTTTCCTGTAACATTGGTTAATAATATCTCTTTACCTCTTCATACTTACTTGTTTTATAAATTGTTATTAAAAAACTATTATAATATCCTCCTAGGTAGTGAAGAGTTTAAACCATTGATGTTACTTTCTAAATACCCTATGAGGCCTATAACTATATACCTGATTACCTCATGGAAAATTATTTCTGTGCTTGTGAATGGCAGACTCAGTGAACAGACTGTGTTTGGGTCGGGGGTGGCATGCATTAGAAATATTTATCTAAAGTAATTGATTATTATAAATGACTGTTAGGTAACTTTTATTTATCTGAAATGCTGAACAAAAAATATTCTCTTTTGAATTTTTAATTTTTTACTAACAATATTATGTTTATCACTTTATTTTTCTCCTCTTGAATTTTAACATTTTTATGGCCATATTCATTTAGATATTTTTCTAGTATGAGTTACATTAACTGTACAATATCTGATCTTTATTCTGTGGAATGACTTTTCTTTCCTCTGGTCAATTCCTATAAGTTACAACATTGCTTAATTAATGGAACACTCTGTTGGTTTCAGGCATTTAACTTATCAGTCCAGTGATCAGTTTCTAATATTCTAACCATCAATTTTTAGTAGCACCAATATCCCAGTGTATCTGACCAGATTTAGAATTGGGTCTCTCCTGATAACCTTAGCCTTTAATCTCTTCCCCAAATGTGAAGACTGGCATGTTCCTTGGAATCAGAGTGTTCACTAAAAAAATAAATTAAAAAAATACTGTAATAAACCATAAGCATGGATTCTTATTTTCAAATAGCAAAGCGAGCTTATAAGTCAGATGACCACATGTCCCAGTTTACCCAGAACAATCCTGGATCATACCTGTTACTCTGGCATAATTATAAATAGCTCTTCCTTTACTCTCAAAAGTGTCCTGTTTGGGTAATAAATCATCTAGTCACATACTTATATACTATAATCATTTTGTTATAGTAGATTTGGGTTGTTGAAATGTTATTTGACATAGGACCATAAGACAAATATATATACATACACACACACACACACACACACACACACACGTATTTATATATAATATACATATGCATACATATAATTATATATAGTTATATATCCTTGGTCATTTTATTGTATTGAGGTAGTTCTGAGTGTCTAAATGTAGTATATTGAATAAGAAAGCACGTGCTTTGAAGTTAGGAATCATTTGTCTTCTGACCGTTGGCAGATTATAAAACTTTTCTGAACTTTTTATTTCTGTTAAACGGAGATAATAGCAATACCTAACCAATAGAATTATTGTAAAGACTTAAAGGTGATAACATATAAAAATGTTTTATATCTTTAAATTCCTATGTAATTGTGAGTCATTTTTATGCCACACATGTGCTCCTGAAAATTGGATTTAAAATGAATAATTTTATCTAATTTAGGGGAACTTGCTATCTAACAGAGAATAGACAGTCTTTCAGAAGTGTTTTACTGTAATGGGGAGCAGGGATAAGAGTAGCTGGAGATATATGTGGAATTAAGAGGGGCTGAATTTCAACATATTTGTATGCTGAAAAGAGTGATCCAATAGAAAACAAAAGAATAGATGATGCTGGACAGAGGGACATACCCCTTGAGTATGCAAGAAGGCATATGATCTAGAATACAAATGGAAAGATTGGCCTTACATAATCTAAGGAGCACAAATATGTCCCTAGTCGTTTCGCTTAAATTACACTGTTGGCTTTTTTTTTTTTTTTATGTGTAGTAGTGAAATCACGGATCCCAAGTTCACTGAATTTTGGGAAAAATTTTTGTGTAGATACCACCTAGGTTAGCATACAAAACATGTTCATCTCCCCAGAAAATTCTCTCCTGCCCCTTTTTAACCCATCCCACTCCCTGTCCCACCAGGCAACCATTTTCTTTTTTAAAAAAATCTTCATTGTTGAAACTATTATATATGTCCCCCACTGACCCCTTCTAGCCCGCCCCCCCATTTTCTCCCCCTACCCCAGGTCTTCACCATCCTATTATCTTGTCACATGTCTTCATTGCTCCTGGATATATGCTTAGGACTGGAATTGCTGGGTCACATGGTAATATTATGCTTCCATTTTTGAGGAACTGACAAATTTTTTCCCAAGCCGGCTGCAGCATTTTACGTTTCCAATAGCAGTGTGTGAGGAATACATTTTGCCTATACTTGTTATTGTCTGCCATTCTTTGCTGAGAGACTCTGTGCTTGTTGAGGCATATCTTCAACACTCATTCTGCTTACAACTCTGCCTTAGCCTGCATTTCCTGCTTGTGCAGGGCCTCATGCTCAGAGGGTATTGATTAGGGCTTTTTCTGGGCTTGATCGTGCCCATAGTCCTGGGCAATGTACGTGGCATTCTAGATAATCAGGAATATGCAGAACTTTTCAAAACCTTTTATGGCAATCTCATGTCCCCACCAAGAAGATGGAATTTTTAGCAAGATGGTTGTTGATGAGAGAGAAGAATCATACATGAAGCTGAGGTTTCTGGATTTAAAAAGAGAATGATTAGCCCTAACTGGTTTGGCTCAGCGGATAGAGCGTCCGCCTGCGGACTCAAGGGTCCTAGGTTCAATTCCGGTCAAGGGCATGTACCTTGGTTGCGGGCACATCCCCAGTAGGAGGCATGCAAGAGGCAGCTGATGTTTCTCTCTCATTGATGTTTCTAACTCTATCCCTCTCCCCTACTCTCTTTAAAAAATCAATAAAATATATATATAAAAAAAGAGAATGATTAGTATAAGAGTTAAGGACACTAGCACCATAAGTATAACTAAACATTTCTACTGTTCAGAGGGCCAATCAATATTAACATATCAATAGATAAGCAGTTTCTTTCTCCAGGTCTTTTGTTTGTTTGTTTGTTTTTTGTTTTTTACATATGCATAACATTATTTATTTATTTTTTTGGTATTTTTTTTATAGCTTAAAGTATTACAAAGGGTATTACATATGTCTCCCCCCCCACCCCCCCACCCCCCACTTCCAGGTCTTTTATCTAATATTTATTTCAGTGCGCAAAATTTGTTAAGTGTCCCAAAAAGTAATACAGTATAGGTTTATGTTGGCTGGATCCCTGAATTATGAGACTTTAAAAAATTATACCTCCTCTCCACAAAAAAAAAGTCATTGAGAATCTTTTATGCTAGCATATATTCCAGGAAAAAGGCACTGCTAAGATTTGCAACAAAAATAGTAATTCCAGTATGGATCAGTCATAGTTTTTGGCCATAGTAGAGCCCATGTTCACATCTAGTAAAGCAAGAAAAAAAATAAATGCTTACTTATATAGTGCCTTCATCATTTAAGAAGGGTAATACATATTATTTACTGGCCTGGACTCTAGTTTATATGTGCTTGCATTTAAGAAACTAGCCATTTTAAAGAATTAGTGTTTAATAGAGTTCATTTGTCATATTACAGTGAAGTCATACGGTAGTATGTCAATTATGTACAATGATGGAGAGGAAAACGTTACATGAGTAGTTTAAAATCAATTGCTTTTATAAATTATTGAGTAGTTTTTACTTAACTGATTGTATGAAGACACCTCTTATGTGCTGCTTTAAGCTTAGACCTTCTTAGACAGCCACTGCTTCTGCATTAGTTTCTATAGAGGCTTCGAACCACTGCAGCTTGACAGCATCTCTCTTGTAATGCAGGACAGTAGTTAATGTCTAAATTCTTCTTCTTTTGTCCTTTAGACAAGAAGCTCTGAATCCCATTTCATACGGTTTGCTGAAAAGATTGAGCAATAATCATCTAGCAATATATGTTTCTTATTGTAAATTATAATATCACAGCAAGGTAGGGGTGACATGGGGACATGAACTTCCATGTCCTTGACTGCTCCAGGACTTGCTCCATGCTCTTTAATAACTTTCAGTTGTTGCGTGTCTTACTAGGTAGAGTTCATTATTATGTCAATTGAGTATAAAACTTTGTTGTAAGAGATCTTTAAAAAATCATTAAAATTAATTAGATTGAATCATTGACTGTTGAGTATTAGGGAAAAAAATCACAGGATCTGGTTTCTTGTTATATTTTATTCCATCTAATTTAAAAGTCATCATGCTTTCTAAATGGCTTTGTGCTACCTCTAAGTTGTTGTCCTACATGTAATAGGAAAATAAAAGGTTTAATAAACTAGTATGTTAGGTTTATTTTCCATGATGAGGTAAAGATATTTTTATTTGTGAGCATTTTATGCATCACCTTACTTTCAGAATTATTTCTAACTTGTGCTTGTATTTTGTTTTTTAGTGAAAATATTCTCTTTGGAATGGGAAATCCTCTTCTCGACATCACTGCTGTAGTGGATAAGGATTTTCTTGACAAGTAAGTGTTAAACTCTTCCTATGTACTGTGTGAAACATATCTAAGAGAAACTGATGAAAACTCTAGAATTGAATTTACTCTGTAACACCTTTAATTGGAGAAAAACTCAGGTAATTTAAATCTGTTTATTGCAGTTGTACTATCATTATTTATTGAGTGTTTGACCACAATTTTCCCTGGGAAAACTTGGTACATTTGTTCATCCCTATTGTTATTTTCATTTAAACTTTATTTTTTTATTCTTTGTGAGGAAGAAGTATATATGATTTATCTAATGATTTAATTTCCGATATTCAAAATTAAAAAAAATTCCCAAAATTTAAAAAATTAATGTTAGTGGAGCATTTCACCCCAGAACAGCAGAATATACATTCTTTTCATGTGCACATTGAACATTTTCTAGGATAGACACATGTTAGGATACAAAACAAGTCTTAATAAATTTAAAAAGATTGAAATCATCAAGCATCTTCTCTGACCAAAAGGGTATGAAATTAGAAATTAATCGCAAGGAAAAAACTGAAAAACACAAAGACATGGAGACTAAATAACATGTTACTAAACAGTGAATGGGATAACAATGAGATCAAGGAAGAAATCAAAAG
The DNA here is from genome assembly GCF_000327345.1 of Myotis davidii. Classification (NCBI taxonomy): domain Eukaryota; kingdom Metazoa; phylum Chordata; class Mammalia; order Chiroptera; family Vespertilionidae; genus Myotis; species Myotis davidii. Next base: position 6,523,493 of record NW_006288853.1, read on the forward strand.
CTACCTTGAAACATGAAAATGAGAACACAACAACCCCAAACTTCTGGGACATAGTAAAAGCAGTTTTAATAGTAAAATTCATAGCATTACAGGCCTATCTCAAGGATCAAGAAAAATCTCGCTCTAACCGGTTTGGCTTAGTGGATAGAGCGTCGGCCTGCGGACTGAAGGGTCCCAGGTTCGATTCTGGTCAAGGACATGTACCTTGGTTGTGGGCACATCCCCAGTAGGGCGTATGCAGGAGGCAGCTGATCGATGTTTCTCTCTCATCAATGTTTCTAACTCTCTACCCCTCTTCCTTCCTCTCTGTAAAAAAATCAATAAAATATATTTAAAAAAAAACTCAAACAATCTAACTTTACACTTAAAGAAATTAGGAAAAAAACAACAAATTCCAAAGTGAGTAGAAAGAAGGAAATAATAAAGAATAGAGTAGAAATAAATGAAATAGAGTCCAAAGAAACAATTCAAAAGATCAATGAAACTAAGAGCTGGTTCTTTGAAAAGATAAACAAAATTGGCAAACCTTTAACCAGAGTCATCAAGAAAAATTGAGTGAGGACCCAAATAAATAAAATCAGAAATGAAAGAGTGCTGGGGTCCAACCCCAGCAGGTCCAGGGGTTCCCAAAGGTGTAGACGGAGTTGGCGAAGAAGGAATGACACGGAGACAGCGTTCAGTTGATCAGCAGCCTAGCCAGGATCTCCAGCCAAGTTCTAGTCTGGATCTCCAGAGAAGTTCTGCCGTTTATTGTCTTGTTACATCCGTATTTATACCAGTTGATTTTAATCCTGTCAATTTCTATTACAAAGGTTAGGGCGTTTCTTATCTCCATTCCAGGGAGTAAAAATTATGTAGCTTAAGTATGATTGTTTGTAGTTAAAGTGATTAACTACCCACCTGGCACTTAGTTAAGGAGTTTCATCCCCTCCCTGACTTCAGGGAAAAATTCCTACCTGGGGAAACAACCTTTCTCGGAGAGGTGACCTTGGTTAAAACACACAGCGCTAAGGGGAACAAACATATTAAGAACAGTATGCTATATACGCCAGGTCCCTTGAAACATATGCTGTGCAGATGTTTCTTTCCTGCAGCGACTGTGTCAAGCAGCAAGGATGGACCGGCTTCCGGCAAAAGAGGAGCAATAAAAACTAACACCACAGAAATACAAAGGATTGTAAGAAAAGAACTACAAACATCTATATGCCAACAAATTGGACAATCTGAATGAAAAGGATGAATTCCTAGAAACATACCATCTTCCAAAACCGAATTAGGAAGAATAAAAGAATCTGAATAGACAGATTACAACTAGTGAAATTGAATCAGTAATAAAAAAAACTCCCAACAAATGAAAAGTCTTGGACTGGATGGCTTCACAGGCAAATTTTACCAAACATTCAAAGAACTAACTCCTCTCCTTCTCAAACTATTCCAGAAAATTCAAAAGGAGGGAAGACTCCTAAGCTCATTTTATGAGGCCAGCATTACCTTAATTCCAAAACCAGAAAAAAATACGACAAAGAAAAAAAATTATAAGCCAATATCCCTGATGAACACAAATTCTAAAATCCTAAACAAAATGCTAACAAACCAGATCCAGCAGTACATTAAAAAGATCATACAGCATGATCAAGTGTGATTTATTCTGGGGGTGCAAGGTTGTCACAATATCTATAAATCAGTAAACATGATACATAAACAAAATGGAGGATAAAAATCACATGATCATATCAATAGATGTAGAAAAAGTATTTGACAAAATCCATCACCCATTTTTGATAAAAACCATTGGCATAGTGGAAGTAGAAGGAACATACATCATTCTCAATTGGCAAAAGCTAAAAGCATTTCCTTTAAGACGAGGAACAAGACAAGGATGTCCACTCTTATACAACTGATAAATGAATTCAGTAAAGTAACAGGATACAAAATAAATAGCCAGAAATTGGTTGCACTTTTATATACCAATAATGAACTTATCAGAAAGGGAAATTAAGAATTCTGTCACACTTGTATAATAAAAACCTAGCAATAAATTTAACCAAGGATATAAAAGACCCATATTCAGAAACTTACAAGACACTGAAGAAAGAAATTGCAAAAGATACAAATAAGTGGAAGCATATACCGTGTTCATGGATGGAAAGAATTAACATCATTAAAATGTCCATACTTCCTAAAGCAATCTATAGATTCAACACAATTCCTCTCAAAATACCAATGGTGTATTTTACAGAATTAGAACAAGTATTCCAAAATTTTATGTGGAACCACAAAAGACCTCAGATAACCACAGCAATTCTGAGAAAGAACAATGCTAGAGGAATCATGGTACCTGAAATCCAACTATACTACATGGCCATAGGAATCAAAATAGCATGGTACTTGCATAAAACAGACATATCTATAAAAGACTGAGATCGACTGGTAGATATGACACACACTGACCACCAGGGGGCAGACACTCAATGCAGGAGCTGCTGAGCAACAGCAACTTTGCACAATGCCCTCTTGCACTCTGGGACCCCTTGGGGGATGTTAGACTGCCGGTTTTGGCCTGATACCCGCAGGTCAGGCCGAAGGACCCCACCTGCCGGAGGAACCCCGCTCACTCCGCAGATGTCCTTTGAGCCTCGGTGCTGCCCCAGGTGTGGCGGGCCTTGGAGGTTACCGCAGGAGGTTGGCTCCAGGGTGTGTCTGGTCCATCTTGCTCAGTCCTGCCCCACCGGCCACCTTCTAATTAATTTACTTTCAGTGTGCATGAATCCACACAGTGGGCCGCTAATAGATTAATAAAACAGAATAGAGAATCCATAAATAAGCCTTATGGTCAATTAATATTTGACAAAGGAGACAAGAACATAAAATGGGGTAAACATAGTCTATTCAATAAATGATGTTGGAAAAATTGGACAGGTACATATAAGAAAATGAAATTAGACCATCTTCTTACACCATGCACAAGAATAAACTCAAAATGGATCGAAGAGTTAAATGTAAGGCTCAAAACCATAAAAATCCTAGAAGAAAACATAGGCAGTAAAATTTTGGATATTTTTCCTAGAATTATTTTTTCTAATATACCTTCTCAGGCAAGGGAAAAGAAATAAACGGGACTATATCAGAATAAAAAGTTTTTGCACAGCAAAGAAAACTATCAACTAAAAGAACACACTGAATAGGAGAACATATTCACCAATGATAGATATGATAAGGGGTTCATATCTAAAAATTATAAAGAACTTATAAAACTCAACACCAAAACCCCCCAAACAATCCAATTAAGAAATGGGTAAAGGACCTGAATAGACCCTTCTCCAAAGAGGACATAGAGATGGCCAATAGACATATGAGAAGATACTCAACATCACTAATCATCAGAGAAATACAGAATTAAAGCCACACTGAGATACTACCTCGCACTTGTGAGGATGGCTGTTAGCAATAATTCAACAAACAAGTGTTGGGGATAGCATGGTGAAAAGGAAACCTCCATGCACTGTTGGTGGGAATGTAGATTAGTGCAGACACTATCGAAAACAGTATGAAGGTTTCTCAAAAAATTAAAAATGGAACTGCCTTATGACAGAGCAATTCAACTTATGGGTATATATCTGAAGAAATCCAAAACACTAATTCAAAAGACTGTATGCATCCCTATGTTCATTGCAGCATTATTTACATTAGCTAAGGTATGGAAGTAACCCAGGCGCCCATCAATAGATGAGTGAATAAAAAAGCTGTGCTATATATATATATATATACAATGGAATATTACTTGGCCATAAAAAAGAAGGAAATATTATCATTTGTGACAGCATGGCTGTACCTGGAGAGCATTATACTATGTGAAATAAGTCAGAGAAAAACAAGTGCCGTGTGATTTCACTTACATGTGGACTGTAAAGAACAAAATAAATGAACAAAACAGAAACTGACTCATAGATACTGAGGACAGACTGATGGTTATCAGCGTGGATGGGATTTGGGGGCCTGGACGAAAAGGTGAAGGGATAAAGAAGTACAAATTGGTGGTTACCGAATAGTCATGGAGATATAAAGTATAGCACAGGAAATACAGTTAATATTGCAATAACTATGTATGGTGTCAGGTGGGTACTTGAAATATCAGGGCATCACTCTAAAAGGATATGATCGTCTAACCATCATTCTGTACACCTGAAACTAAAACAAAATAATATTGAATGTAAACTGTAATTGAAAAATAAAATAAAAAAAGAATGAAGCCAGACAAAAAGAATACATAGTGTATGAATCTATTTATGAGACTATATGAAATTCATTTTAATCTATACAGTAATAAAACAGGTAATTGGTTTCACATGCATTGATCAGGATGTGGTGGAGGGTGGGAAGGAGAGATTGCAAAGGGACAGTTGAGAGCTATTAGGGGTGTGTTTCTTTTCTTGATTTTGTGATGATTTCATGAGTATATACATGTATTAAAACTTTAAATATATACAGTATATTGTATGTCAGTTTTAACTCAAAGCTTTATAAATAAAAAAAATCAATTGAACTTGAGTTCATGGATTTGAAGTTTGCTTAATGTGAGATATTTTTTCCAGGAAGTCAACTAGTTAATAGTCACTATTTTATTTTATTAAAATTACTAGAGGCCCGGTGCATGAATTTGTGCACCAGTGGGGTCTCTCAGTCTGGCCTGTGGGATCAGGCTGAAACCAGGTCTCTGACATCCCCCGAGGGGTCTAGGATTGCAAGAGGGCGCAGGTCAGGCTGAGGGACCCCACTGGTGCACAATCGGGGCCGGGGAGGAACACAGGAGGTTGGCCAGCCAGGGAGGGACCGTGGGAGGGCTCCAGGGTGTGTCCGGCCAGTCTTGCTCAGTCCTGACCAGCCAGCTAACCTACTGGTTGGAGCATCTGCCCCTTGGTTGTTAGTGCATGTCACAGCGACTGGTCGACTGTCTGCCCTCTGGTGGTCAGTGCATGTCATAGCGAGTGGTTGAGCAGCCTTAGTATATTATTAGCATATTACGCTTTGATTGGTTGAATGGATGACCAGACGATTGGACACTTAGCATATTAGGTTTTTATTGTATAGAATTCATTAAATTTATTCAGGTGACCTTGGTTAATAGGATCATATAAGTTTCAAGTGTACATTTCTATGATTCAATATCTGTATGTTGCATTATGTGTCCACCACCCAAAGTCAAACCATCTTTTATCACCATATATTAGGCCCTTTCCACCTCTCACCTCCCCACCTCCCATCTCCCCAGCCCTCTGGTAACCACCACACTGCTGTGTCCAGAGTTTTAGTTTTATATCCCATGTATGAGTGAAATCATATGGTTCTTAGTTTTTCTGACTGATTTCACTTAGCATAATATTCTCAAGGTCCATCCATGTTGTTGCAAGTGGCAGTATTTCGTCTTTTCTTATGGCCGAGTAATATTCCATTATCACATTTTTTGTTGTTGTTAATCCTCACCAGAGAATATTTTCCCATTGATTTTAGAGAATGTAAGGGAGGGGAGAGACACAGAGAGAGAAACATCGATGTGAGAAAGACACATCCGTTGGTTGCCTCCCACATGAGCAGGGCTGGGGATCAAGCCTGCAACTGAGGTAGGTGCCCTTTTGACCAGAATCGAACCCGGGACCCTTCAGTTCGTGGGCCAGTGCTCTATTTACTGAGCCGAACCAGCTGAGGCTATACCACATTTTCTTTATCCAGCCCTTATTGAAGGAGACTTTGGTTGTCTTCATGTCTTGGCCTCCATGAGTAATGCTGCAACTAACTGAGGGGTGCATATATCTTTGTGGATACGTGTTTTTTTTTTAAACTTCACCTGAGGGATATGTTTTTATTGATTTTTAGAGAGAGAGGAAGGAAGAGAGAAAAACACCAATTGGTTGCCTCCCATATGCTCCCCGACCGGGGATTAAACCCGCAATCTTTTGGTGAACAGAACGACATTCCAAACAACTGAGCCACCTGGCCAGGGTCATGTTTTTGTGTTTTTTTTCAGGTAGATATTCAGAAGAGGGATTGCTGGGTCATAAGGTAACTCTATTAATTTTTTGAGGAACCACCAGACTGTTTCCCATAGTGGCTGCACTAGTTTACATTCCCACCAGCAGTGAATGAGGGTTCCCTTTTCTCCACAACCTTTGCAACACTTGTTATTACTTGCCTGCTTGATAATAGCAATTATAGCAGATGTGAGGTGGTATCTCATTGTAGTTTTGATTTGTATTTCCCTAATAGCTAATGTAGTTGATCCTCACCTGAGAATATTTTCCCATTGATTTTACAGAATGTAAGGGAGGGGAGAGACACACAGAGAGAGACATCGATGTGAAAAATATATCTGTTGGCCGTTTGTATGTCTTCTTGGGAGACGTCTGTTCAGGTCCTCTGTCCATTGTAATTGGGTTTTTGGTGTTGAGTTTTATGAGTTCTTTATATATTTTGGATATTAAACCTTAAAAAATCAAGTACCATATAAAAATACAAAGAGAAAGTACAAAATTTGAAATATGGTGTGTAACTAGTGTTACTATTTTGATAAGATATGCCTTTAGGCATATCTTAGCTTATATAATCTATTAATATATGTTTGTGTTTATGGGATAATACTATGTTTAGTCTTAGGTAATTTTTTTTCACTCTACACTATGGTTTTGGATGTTTGTTTTTAAAAGTTCCTGCAAATGTGATCTGAATGATTATGATCTGGCAGCTGTGTGCTAACACTACTGGGCACTTAAATAGTTTCTTTGTTTTATTAGCTGTTGATCCTGAAATGGCCAACTGAAGTTCTATTTTTGTGGGGGGAGGGAAGATTTTTTAACTTTTAACAATGATTTTTACATTTGTTACTTGGAGTCCAAAAAGCAAGCTTTTGCATCCTATTCATAAAAGGTAAATGCTTTCCTTAAATTTCTTCCAAAATATGCTTGAAAATATTTCCTATTATTTCAATAAACCGTGTTTAGCTTACATTCCAGACCATGTTTAGATAACTGTTTTGCATTTGAAGTCTGTGAATTATCCAGGAATGGTTGCTAGGTATTATAAAAAATGAATTAAATATATGCTTATTAATATCTTACACTATGAGAATGAGTTAACTGTCGAAATTCTTCTGAGAAAATATTCATTATTTTGATTCTGATTTTTAATGTATTTGGCATTTCAGATAGAAACTGATCAATATAACACTAGTACTTGTTAAAAAGTAAACTAGTATTAAAGGTTTTTGAAGGAAAAATGTTGGTCCTTTGCTGCATCTTCTACCTCTGCTTTTCCATTTACTCCATTCCCCATAAGTGCCGTTTTTCCAGAAGAAACCATTTTAAATTTCTATTAGCTATTTTTTCCTGGTATCTATCTGTTTCTAAGTAATATACTTAGACATATTGCTATGGTGTGATTTTCATAAAGGTGATTGATTGGAGAGGCAAAGGATAGAGTTCCTTTAGTGTAAGGAAAGGATACAATAACATGATTCCATTAGGATGACTTCCAGATGAGAGGACAAAATAGCACTTCGTGTGGAAGGACACACTTGGTCTTCAAGTCCCTATGGGATGAGATCACCTAAACTGGGTAATGATAGAGATAATTCCCCCTGACCTTCTGAGAACTTTAGTTTTGTCATTCTTACAGGGATTTTTATATTCTCTTGATGGTTTTTGAGTTTCCGATTACTTACCTTCTTACTGACCAGGTTCTAGTAACTGGTAAAAACCCCTGATCATTCCTGAATGTTTACTGTGAGATTAGGTGAATTGAAGGTTAATTTTCCATGTCTGCCATCTACCTCACATTCTTAAACATAGGGGCAGTATGAGTACTCTATGTAGCTTTTTCTTGGCTTGTCAATTTTAGATCTTATATATTGACTGCCTATTTTGATACCTAAAGATTTAGCTCTTTCACCTACCACCACTTCTTCATCTTCCCCTTCTTCACCTTTCCTATTTATATTTATAAAAGGCTAATAAGCTAAGTGTCTGACCATCTGACCAGTCACTATGACGCACACTGACCACTGGGGAGCAGACGCTCAAAACAGGACCTGCCGAGCTGCAGTGACTTGGCAGCGGCGGCTCTCGGGTGACGCACCCCGAAACCAGAGAGAAAGGAGCCCGATTCCTTGCAAGGCTGCATGATTCCACCTTTTGTCTGTGGGTTATGTTGTTGCTGGGGCACTGTTGGCCCCGAATCTGGTTTACTGCACACTTGCATTTGCATTCCACACCCTGTATGACAGCAACTTTGCACAGTGCCCTCTCGCACTCTGGGACTCCTCGGTGGATGTTGGAGAGCCAGTTTCAGCCCTATCCCTGCAGGCCAGGCTGAGGGACCCCACTCACTACACAGATGCTCGGGAAGGACTGTGGGAGGTTGGCTCCAGGGTGTGTCCTGCCTGTCTTGCCCAATTCCGCCCCGCTGGACACCTTCTAATTAATTTCCTTTCAATGTGCACGGACCTGTGCAGTGGTTTACTAGTATTATTTATTACATTAAAGCAAGTCATTAATCACTGTGAACGAAAATGTGGACTGTGATTACATTATATATATATATATATTTGTTTTCCTTACAGTTACTTGCATCCTCTGTTCATTTGCACCATTTTCTAAATGAGTTCAAATTTTCAAGCCACTCTTTAAACCTATCACCTGCCTTTCTTCTTCATCCCCTTTCTCTGTTTCTCGAAATCATTAAGTTTATCATCCTCTTTTCCTCAGGTGACCTCCCTTCTAGGATTCTCTGTCTTTGTGCTCTAAACTGAACTCTTTGTGCTGTTAGACTTACATTATTCTTCCTGGAACTTTATTTTGACTTTCTCCTGTTTGGATCTCTTGTTTCCTGCGTCTCATAGCTTCTTTACTGGTTTCTTGTTTGTGTGTGTGTAGTATATCCTTCAGTAGCATCCTAAGAAAAAGAGTGCATGAGTACATGTATAGCACATTTTTTTGAATCCTTGTGTATATCTGATGATCCTTTAAAAAATACCTCCTCTCCCCCCACACACCTTATTGCTTGGTTAGTATAGAGTTTTCTTTGAGAATTTTGAAGGCATGTGTCGTTGCCTGCCAGCATGGAACACATCTTGTCACATTGTATATCACCAGTTTTGTTTTGTTTTTTCTCTATAGAAGCTTGTAATATCTTTATTTTTTTTGGTCCTTGCTATTAGTAAATTATTATGTAACATTTTGTTCTTGTGTTATGAGTGTAGTTTTTTTCTTTTGTCTGTCAGAGATAGTTTTGTTTGGTTTTTGAAGGTTTTTCTTGTTTCCTTCTTTATCTCTTTTCTGTGGATTCCTTTTTTTTGATTGTTTATTGTCGTCTTTCTTGTTCACAATGGAGACTTTCCTCCAATATTTAAGGTGACCTTTGACTTGTCACGTGTAAGGCTAAAACATTAAAAAGTTCATTCCATTTATTTGCATAGGAATAAGATAAAGTCTAAAAGGATATGTTTTAAACTCTGTCATGAGAGGGTAGGGTGGCTAGAGTGGGTACTTCTATTTCCACATCTATACATATAAAGAGGTAATATGCTAATTGTCCATTACAGTGTCCCAGTAACGACCAATTTGCATATTGACAGACCAGCAGGAGGCTGCACATGCAGCAAGGGGCAGGCGGCTGGAGCCAAGTTCCTGGGGGTCTGAAGAGAGTGCCTGGCAGGAGCCCGGACTGCAAAAAAGGAAGAGGGAGTGGCCATGGGGAGCTCTTCCAATCCCCCTGCATGAACACCCTACTTTAGCCCCTGCACCCCAGCGGGGACAAACAGACACCCTACCTCAGCCCCTGTACCCCTGGGGGGACAGGGAAGCTGACCAGACAGGGATAAGACCCAGCCTCGGGGGTAGCTGCAGCCAGCACCTCCGACTCCCAATCTCTTCCCCTGCTACCCCCGCCAGGGGTGCCCACAACAATAGCATGCCTGTGACTACCTGTCAGTACCCCCGAGGCCCCCCCGGGGCCCACGGCCTGCCTCTGCCCGGCTCCCTCTGCTGGGGCTGAGCATGCCTCTCCTCCCTACAACTCCAGACCTGGGTGGAGGCAGGCCTGAGTGACCCCCTAGGGTCAAACCCACCCCGCCACCCCCACAGCAGCAGCGCTGTCTCCGCAGCGGAAGTGGGAAGTGCGCTAAACCTCACTGGGGGCACGGCTAAACCCGCCCTCCTAGCCCACCTGGCTCCACCCTAGCCGGCCCCCACCCTGCTCCAGGAGATTGGAGCCCCGCCCTGAGCAGGTACAGCTGCAAAACAGCCACGTACAATTTAAAGAATGGAGCCAAGTGGGAAGGTTTGACAGTTACTCCCCCTTCGGCCTCGCCGCCCCCCTAACGCCCTGCCCCCTGCCAGTGCCTGCAGGGACGACCACCACTACAGGGCTGCTGGCCAGAGCCTGTCCCTCCAAGGCCTGCAGAACCCTCTGCAAAGCTTCCATAGCTACAGTCCCAGGAAACAATCATGCCCTCCTCCCCTAATCAGCACCTGCTACCTGCGAGGGTACCGTGAGCTTAAAAGTAACAATCCCTTCCCATTCAGACATCACTTACTTGATGAAACATTGCTAGGTTTATTAGCTCAGAACCTCCTCATGACAGACCAGTGAGGTAGGCGGAGAAGAGATTACAATTCCCATGGTATATGCATATGTATTCAGAAATGAAGCTCAGAGAGGAAAAGTGTCAAGACCACTGGTTCCCAAGGTGCAGCACACGCCCCACGGCGGGGAGGGGCAATTCGAGAATGAGTTAACAGTGAATTTTTTTGTATTTCTTACGGTTCTAGGGGGCCTCATCTACAGGGTATCCTACATAATAAAAGGCTAATATGCAAATGACTGAATGGTGGAATGACCGGTCATTATGATGCGCACTGACCACCAGGGGGCAGACAATGCAGGAGCTGCCCCTGGTGGTCAGTGTGCTCCCACAGGGGGAGCGCTGCTCAGCCAGAAGCTGGGCTCACGGCTGGTGAGCACAGCAGCAGTGGTGGGAGCCTCTCCTGCCTCCGTGGCAATGCTAAGGATGTCTGACTGATGGCTTAGGCCCACTAAGCCATCGGTCGGACATCCCCCCAGGGCTCCCAGACTACAAGAGGACGCAGGCCAGGCTGAGGGACACCCCTGCCAAGTGCATGAATTTTGTGCACCAGGCCTCTAGTTTTGTAATATTTAAGATTTTTATAACAATCCTGAATTGCTTTTATAAATTTTAAAAATGCCTTAATAAAGTTATCACTTACTGTGTAATAATAATTATCTATTGCTGAGTAACACATCACCTCAAAAGTTGTCTGCTGAAAACAACAAACGTTTAGTATCTTGCACAGTTCCTGATGATCAAAAAGTTGAGTGTGTTATAGCTGAGTGGTTCTGCTTTAGGGTCTCTAATTAATTTGCAGCAGTCTGTTGGCCAGGGTGGCGATTATTTCAAGGCTCAACTGTGGCTGATAGATTTGCTTCCCAGCTCACTCATACTGTTTGTTGGCTTGCCTCAGTTTCTCAAGAATTCTTGGACTGAGGTCCACAGTTTTTTACCTTGTGGCTCCTCTGTGTCCTAAAAACATGACAGCTGTTTGCTGCATTTCCAGTCATTTGAGAGAGTGAAAGAGTAATTTTTCCTAGATGTAAGCTGCAGTCATTTTTATAACCAAATCTTGGAGGTGACATGCCATTATTTTTGCCATAGGCTTGCGACTGTTCATACCTTGTATGATGAGGGTGGGCAGTACACATGGATGTGAGAAATGGAGGCAGGGGTCTTTGGGGGCCAGAGGACAGACTGTGATAGCCAACCTTCAAGATAGCTCCCAATGACCCCCTCCTGGTGTTCTCTGAGTAGTCCCCTCCCACATTGCACCAAGGCTGATCTACTAGTATATAACCAGTGACAAATGGCAGAAGTGATGGTATGCTGCTTTAGAGGTTAGGTTGTAAAAGACTGTCTTCCGTCGTGGGTGCTCTTTCACTTGTTCATATACTCGTTCACTCTTTCTCTGTCTCTTTATCACCTTCTTTTGGGTTACTCCTTCTGGGAGAAGCTAACTGCCACGTCCTGAGGACATTCAGGCTCCCTATAGAGAGGCCTGAGGCTGGAGATATCAGGCCTCTGGCCTGCAGCCAGTGAGGAACCAAGACTTGCCAATAACCATGAAACTGAACTTAGAAGTGCATTCTCAATCCTCTGTTGAGCCCTAAAATGATTGCAGCAACCTCATGAGAGACTGTGAGCCAGAAAACTCAGTTAAGGCACTCCATCAGATTGACCATCAGATACTGTGAGATATGACTATTTGTTAATCTCCTAAGATATGGATGACTTTGTTACAGTGCCAAAGAACATTCATGCATGAATTAAAAGTGGTGTTTTTTTTTTCAAACACACATTCACCCATCCCATACCTCTCAATATCTCATTGGAAGGTTGATATGAATGGGTTGGGCTTATTTACTAATGGGAATTAATTGTGGCTTGGTTACAGTAAAAGCCCATTTTGTGTGTGTGTGTGTGTGTGTTGACCCCTGATATTAGTGTCTGGAAGTTTATTCCCTAAGTCTTTAATTTCTTTATAGAAAAGTCTTCCAGTTTCCTTTCTGAAGGTATTCTGAAGAATAGAGCCTGGCTGTTTTTGCATTAGAGCTGGCCAGGAAAAGGGGGCTACAGGTACCATAATTAAATTGGCAGTTTCATCTGTCCCTCCCTACTTCTACTGTTTTGCCTGTTGTTCCTTAGTTCAGAGATCCTTTTGTTTGGTTTCTCAAGAGAATAACCCTCTAATTTATTTTAGGAATTGTCAGTTGTGATGGTGAGATGGTATGCAGTTCCCTCACTTTTAGCTCCATGTCTTATCTGTTATTTTATAACTAAAGCTTTACAATAATTCTTAAAGTTTGATAGGGCAAGTTCTTACACTTTCAATAGTTTTCTTAGTTATTTTTCATTTTTTGTACATAAATTTTAGAATGAGCTTGTCAAATTCTATAAAAATTCTTTCTATAATTTTATTTAGAATTGTACTGTATTTGTAGATTAATTTAGAAAAGTGGAGATTTTTATCATGAGTTTTTAAAATGTGTATGTATATATTTCTCCATTATTTTAGGTATGCTTTTATATATTTCCCTCATGGCCCAGCGCGTGAAATCGCGTGCAGAAGGCTGCCTGCCACTTCCGTGGGAGCCGGTGGAAGCCACTGTATGCCCACGGGGGCGGCGGGAGCCATGCCACTTCTGCAGGAGAGAGACAGAAGGGAGCCGCTCCATGCCCTTGGGAGGCGGAAGTGAGCTGCCGCTGCCTGCAGGTGCCGGGAGGGAGCTGCTGCCGCCCATGGGAGCTGGGGAGGGGGAAGGGACTGAGAGGTACTCCATGCATCTCCTGGTGACCGGTCATGCATGCAGCCCCGCCTACCTGCGCATGCTTGCTGCACACGCAGCCTCCTGCTGATCGGTTGTTATGTGTGAGGGCATGATGACTATTTGCATATTAGCCTTTTATTAGGTAGGATTAACACATAGGTGCTAAGTACATTAAACAAAATGGTTAGGTTTTTAAATATTTATATATCTTCTGTAGTGGTTATTGCTAAATTTGTTAGCTTCAAAAATTATAAAAACAAATGTTTATTTGAGAAAATTCAAACCACATAGAAGTGATTAAAGTAAAACCAAAATCTGAGGTTAGTTACTCTATCATCTCTAGTTTTGTACACTAGAATTTTCTGTGATGATAAAAATGTGTATCATACTGCCCAGTATGGTAACCTAACCAGTAGTTACATTTAGCTTTGAACATTTGAAGTGTGGTTGTGCAACTGATGAATTAAAATTTTTTTTTTAAATTTTAATTAATTTAAACTTAAATAGTCATATGAGATTAGTGGTTACTATATTAAACAGGGTAGCTTAGGTCTTATTGTGTAATTTTATCGTTTTCTTCATATATGTACATTTTTTATTGGTTTATTCTAGGTATTATACTATAAAAATAAAATTGTTGCTATAGTGAGTACAATATTTGTTAATAACATTTTCTAGAGTATTGCTGGTATTTGGAAACAATACAGAATTTTGAATATTTGCTTTAACTTACCTTGTGACCTGCATAAAAGAAAGATGGTTGTGGGCTATTTTGATTCCCTCTTTTAGAATACTAGAGTCTTACAGTTTGAAATAAACTGATATTTGATTTTGAATCTTTACATTATTTCACATATTAAATGATTAGTCTTGAGTTGCTCTGAGGCTTCCTCTAATAAGACCTAAATTATGGATACTAAATGATCATAGAGTCATTTATGAAGTCTTTGCTTTGCCCTAGATATAATTAGATGGTGGTCATTATAGATTCTTTGTTATTCAGACCTGACTTTGAATATTAAGAAAAATGGTATTCATAAGGCTTACCTAAACATGGATTTTTTTAAAAAACTGATTTTAGAGAGGGAGGGAGGAGAGACATAGGGAGAGAGAGAAATGCATTAATTGGTTGCCTCCTCCTGTATGCAACCTGACCGGGCATGAACCTGAAACCTAGGTATGTGCCCTGACCAGGAATCAAACCTGAGACCTTCTGATGCAACAGACAGTGCTCCAACCAACTGAGCCACACCACCTAGGGCAACATGGATTCATTTTTAACAGTTCATTTAAGCTTAATACAGATTTTTTTTGGAGCACCTGCTTTGTGATAAGCATGTTCCCAAATACTGGAAATACAATGTTGAGTAAATTTCTTGCCTTTAGCATCTAGTAATCTAATTGAGGAGACAGAAGTAGAAAGAAGTCACTTTATTACTGTGGCATGATAGAATAGAGGTTAATGATGAGTGTTCTCTGAAGCCACTTACAGTTGTGTGACCTTGGCTGTGTTTAATCTGTGGAAGCTCAGTTTCCTTTTGAATAAATTAGGAATATTATAATAAGGATATTAGAATATGAATATTATAATATGAGGAATGAATGAGATAATTTATGGATTTTCCATATGTTAGCTAATATTATTTGGCTACTAAAGAATTAGAATGTTTCTCATGTCCTTGTTACAGGCAGTAAGTTAAAGTACGGGGATGATATGGTTGGATTCACATTTAGAATTATATAAATCACTGTGTCTACAATAGGTCAATGGGTTTGAGGATATAGATTAAAGGAAGCTGTAGTGATAGGCCTGTTGAGAGATTTTAGGTAGGGTAGAATGGTTGGGAGAAAGTTCAGTAATATTTTAGTGTTATAAAGATAAGACAATGATTGATTTAATGATCAGAGCAAAGGACTAGGGATGATATTCCAACTTTGGGTTTTAGTGACTCAGTAGATGGTGATACTTACAACTGAGGGATTATGGGTGGAGGACATGTTAAAGGAGATAGAGAAATTGAGGTTAATTTTGTTCATGCAAGAGATGAATATGTGATATGTAGGTGGGCATATTTAGATTTTTGATTTATGTTTCAGGTAGATAGAGAATTTGTGGCTGGAGAGATAGACAATAAATAAACATTATATTTGTAGTTTTACACAATGCCATTCAATAATGTTAGCTATTATTCCCATCAGCATCATTATATAGTTGGTATTTAAAGCAACCAACAAGAGCCTTTCTAAAGAAAGCGTATAAAGTAAAAGGAGAAGTGGACTGGAAGATAGAACATTCAGTAGATGGATAGATGAAGAAGAACTATGGGAGGAATTGGAGGAGAAATAGTGAGCTATTAGCAGAAGAACTAAGGCAGGGTCTCATGAAGTATAGTGAGTATGACAAGAGTACTTAATAATATCAGATGTAATATGATTAATAACTTAAGGACTATAAGAGTCCAGTAGAAATAAATCAACAAACAAGTGTTGGTGAGGAAATGGAGAAAAGAGAACCCTGTGCATTGTTGGTGGAATAGCAAATTGGTGCAGACATTATGGGAAACAGTATGGAAGTTCCTCAAAAAAAAAAATTATTCACTTCTGGGTATATATTCAAGGACATCCGAAACAATAATTTGAAAATGTAAATGCATCCCTCTGTGCATTGCAGCATCATTTACGATAGCAAAGACATGGAAGCAGTCAAAGTGCCCATCAATAGATGAGTGGGTAAAGACATGGTACATACATACAATGGAATATTACTCGGCCACAAAAAGGAATGAAATCTTATCATTTGTGACAGCATGGATGGACCTGGAGAGCATTTTGCTAAGTGAAATAAATCAGACAGAGAAAAACAAATACCATATGATTTCATTTATATGTGAACTGGAAAGAACAAAATAAATGAACAAAACATAAATAAACTCATAGGTACAGAGAACAAACTGAGGGTTGCCAGATGGGAGAGGTATTGGGGGGGGCGGGTGAGGAGTTTGGGTAAAAAAGGTAAAGGGATAAAGATGTACAACTTGGCACTTACAAAATAGTCACATGATGTAAAGTACAGCATATGGAATACATTCAGTAATATAACAACTATGTATGGTTCCAGGTGTTTACTAGAATTATCAGGGGAATCACTGATTAATTAAATTACACAGTTATCTAACCACTATGTTGTACATCTGAAAATAATATAAAATGACATTGAATGTCAACTGTAATTAAAAGTCAAATAAATTAAGTTGAAAATAGATCCTCTAGTCTGCTGTTGGGAGTCTGTATAATATCCTCTATTTCAGTCAGTGTATGCTTAATTTCCAGTTGGTCCTTTATCATAACATCGAGGGTCTGACTAGATTTCTTGAGGATCTCACTACATTTATTGGTGGTCTCACCTCTTTTTGAGGGTCTTACTAAATTTATCGGCGGCTTCTAGAAAGTTCTTGAAAACCCTTAAAAGTGTGGTTTTGAAGT
>NW_006288853.1:6540456-6542383 GCF_000327345.1 Myotis davidii
AGCAAAAAACACCCATCCATTTCCAAAAATACATAATAAGCTTTTTTTTTTTTTTTTAAAGTTAAACAAAACCTTGCTTAAATTATTGGGGTGACATTGGTTAATAGGATCATATAGGTTTCAAGTGTAGATTTCTATGATATAATATCTGTATATTGCACTGTGCTAAATAAAACTCTTCTTTAACATTTAAAATTTTATATTTTTTCTGTTTAAATTTGTATTTATGTTACACTTTTCCTCACCATATTTTATCCTTATGTAATGTATTTTTATGTAGGAATTATATTTTGCATGTAGTGTACTATGAAAGTAATATATTTTATGCATTAAAGCCTTTATGTGTATTGATCATCCTGCCATGGCTCTTCACTAAAAATAGGTATGTAGATTGAATTTAAAAAATATCTCCTAGTCATTCAATTATAATTAGCATGTAGTTAATAAAACAACATAAATGTATTAAAATGTTAAGTAATTATGAAACAGAAGAAAATGAAGTTATTGGAAATGTGTCTTTTGATGACATGGGTGAAGCTAATCTTTATTTTTAGTTAACCTTTTATGGATAAATAGTACACATTGCTGCAATAAGACAATGTTCAGCATCATTTTATTTCCCTTTTTCCATTTAGAGATATAAGTGCTGAGAAAAAAGTTGACATAATTAATTGGAGGGTAATAGATTTTTGTTTCAGTTTTATCACTCAATTATTTGAACTCTATCATAAAAGTTATTTTTATTTATCAGCTGGTAATTTGATTAGGTTCATCTTCAATTTTGTTGGAAGCAAAGTAGGCCCTCCCTCCCTCAGCTGACAGCACCGGCTTCCCTCTGGCACCCTTGACCCTGGCTCCCCTCCAACCGCCAGCACGCACCCAGAACCCGGGCTCCCCTCTGGCCGCTGGCAGGCACCTGGGACCCAGGCTTCCCTCACAGCCCCGGCTTCTTCAGGAGGGTCGTCCGGAAGGACGTCCAGTCTAATTAGAATATTATGCTTTTATTATTATAGATTTTCATTTGCGCAAATAAGTGAGGCGACTGAAATGTGTTTAATGCGTTAATGAAATTAACGAAGTGACACTTGATGTGTCAGAAGTTGATATACCCATTTTTTTTTTATCAGGAAGCAAGCCATGGCCACATTTTAGTGGATTACATTACATGCTCTTCTTTCAATGGCCTTTACTGATTAGTTAAGCTTAGCTGTCATAGCCCTCTAGTGCTGGCCCCAATCTACCTTTCCAACTTTATTTTCTTTCATATATTTCCTCAACTTCATTGGAATTTAAATGTTCCCTCAACCTACACACGCTGCCTGCCTCTTTGACATTTCTCTCAAGGTTCTCCCTGCCCTGTCTCCTTAGTCCTGCCTGTCCCTGTCCTTTTTACCCTCAGGGTCCAGCAGAAGTGCCGCCTCTCTGCTCCCCACACACACGTTTACATCTGTATATTTTGCCCCATGAAACTGAATTTCTTGAGGGCAAGTTTCATACCTAATTTGTGTTTGAAACCCTTTCATACAAAGTGCTGCTTTCCAAATACAAGTTTATATGTCTCCACGGTTTTCACAATATTCATAGACTACCTGCATTATTATCAGTGTGTGTACACATCACGTTGTTCTAACCGAATTTCTAAATGTTCTGTTCAGGGTAATTTGAGCTCTGCCAATATATGTTGAGTTCTGAGGATCTTCTTCCTATAAATTCTTGCTATTGGGAATTGTAATATTTTTTTAACCTAACTTTTGAGGATGTTGTAAGGTTACTTAGGCGCACCACTTTGAGTTCCTTAAAATAATACAATAAAAGTGTTCTGTATATTCAGGCTATAGTTAGCATACTTAATTAACTTTAATCATGTTAGTAGATATTGAAGGGTTTTATAAATCCATGAAGAAATTTGTTTCTAAATTTCGTTTAA
>NW_006288853.1:6542546-6551643 GCF_000327345.1 Myotis davidii
AAGGCACCTGATTCTCTGGGGCCACCTTTGCCCTGCCCCCCAGCTCTTAGCTCCCCCCTGGGTTTCCAATCACTGTCAGTGGCAGGGGGATTCTTCTTGCTTTCCCTTTCGCCTCCCTGCATTGTGCCTACATATGCAAATTAACCGGCATCTTTGTTGTCAGTTAACTGTCATCTGAGTTGGCAGTTAATTTGCATATAGCCCTGATTAGCCAATGAAAAGGGTAGCGTCGTACGCCAATTACCATTTTCCTCTTTTATTAGTGTAGATTAGAGGTTGGAAGCAAAGAATTAGAAACCACCTGACTTGGTCATTTATTAGAGTCATTAGAGACATACAGTTCTGGGAAGTGTACCAAAATTGTCTTTATTTAGGCTTTTTAAATAACTAGTAATTATGTCTATTGGTTTTTTTCTTTTAGTTGTATGCTGACCTTAACAGTTCAGGAAGTGATGGTAAAAGTTAAATATTGTTAATTTCAATATGCCTTTGACAAAAGGATTCTTTTTTGGATAAAATGTTTTTATCAAGTACCTTAAATTTGTTTTAATTAAAGCCATTCATTCAGTTTAAGGCCTTGGAACCTTTTTGGCAAAATTGTTCTTCATTGTCAAACCAATCAGATTTATTTTCATTATAGAAAAGGTCTGGTCTCATTTTTCAGTTCAAATTAATGGCTTGATTCTGTTTCTGTGACAACCATCTTTGATATTTAATCCTCGATAGATAAATGGAAGAGCAAGGAGCCTTTTTTTTTTTAAGTTTGTTTCCTAGAAGAAATAAGGTGACACTTGTCTTTCTTGTTTCTTATTGGAAACTGTCTTACAGTTGTTTAACAGGACTCTTTCTGAAAAGTAATACATTCTCTGGTGATGAATATGGGATGAAAGAGAGAATCTGTTTAAATAAAATTGCAACCAACTTCTGCTCCATTCCATTATGTGTCTGCAAATAGAACACACTATCACAGTTCCCCATTTATAATTTCTGGCTTCATTTTTTATAGAAATAATGTATAAAACAGGAACTTTGTAGTCAGTTTGTGGTATTAAAGAAGGCTTTGTGGACAAAGTATGAATCATTCCTAGTTTAGTACTTCAGAGATTTTTACATGCTATGCAGTGCAATATAGTTCTATTCAGGGTGGGTGATAGGTATGATATTCTTTTTATTTAGTTGGTAAAAGCACTTGTGAAAGGGGAGGCAAGAAAGGAGAGTCTACATGGTCACTCCACTTGGACCTCTGATCTATTGTCAGGTGGATTAGTTTTAGGAAAGGATGGAATACAAGTGGAAATTCAGAACCTGGGAATTGCTGTCCATTGTTTTTGAACCTATTTCAGTAGCGTACTTCTTAGAAATTCTGTTACCTTCTGCAGTACTTTGAAAGATCCCTGTTCTAATATTTATAGCAACCTCTAATCTATAATAATAAAAGCATAATATTCTAATTAGACTGGACGTCCTTCCGGACGACCTTCCTGACGAAGCCGGGGCTGTGAGGGAAGCCTGGGTCCCAGGTGCCTGCCAGTGGCCGGAGGGGAGCCTGGGTTCTGGGTGTCTGCTGCCGGTTGGAGGGGAGCCAGGGTCAAGGGTGCCAGAGGGAAGCCGGTGCCGGCAGCTGGGGGAGGGAGGGCCTTCTCTTGCACGAATATTGTGCATTGGGCTTCTAGTTTATAGATAAGGAATTTGAGACGTAAAGGGGCGAAATAATTGCTTATAGTCATTAAGGCAGTAAATCGTTCAATCAGAAACTTCAAAACTTTTTCTCCTGTGTCACACTATCTAGTACATAGTCTGGCATACAGTAGATGTTACTATTTGTTTAATGAATGAATAACTGCATATTTAAAAATATGTTTTACTGAATTTTTAAAGAGAAAGGAAAGAAGAGAGAGAGAGTAACATTGATAGCTGCCTCCTGCACACCCCCTACAGGGGATTGAGCTCACACACTGGGCATGTGCCCTGACAAGGAATTGAACCAGCAGCCTCTGGGAGCATGAGACGATGTTCAACCAACAGAGCCACACTAGCCAGGGCGAGTAACTGCATATTTTTAATGAACTCTTAAATACTTACCATTGTAGTGGCTTCTTGAATTTGACCTGCTAGATCAGTAACATTATAGATGATTCACTACAGAAGAATATTGAAGATATCTTGTGTTGTCAAAGCATGGTCAAGTTGATCTCTTCAATTCTTGTGGTGTGTGTGGACGTGACTAATTGAACAGCAAAGAACTTGGGCGTTTTTAATTTTTTACAGATTAAGACAGAGATCTATAACAGTGTGATAGTACTTTTTTGATAGGTGTCAACTATTGGTACTATAATTAGATGTCTATTAGTCAAACGTCTTGAATGTTTATATGACCACTATATTTTTGTTCTGTGTTACAGGTATTCTCTTAAAGCAAATGACCAAATCTTGGCTGAAGACAAGCACAAGGAACTGTAAGTGCATTAAACTTGAGATTGTACATAGTTGACCCTGTCAGTGGAGTAGATGTATATAAATAATCTGATCTTTAAAATTATATGAACTATAAGGAAATAATTAACACCATGACTTTAATCCTCATAGGATTAGGATATTTATACTACATAAGATTAACAGGAAATAATTGTTCCTGTTTGCACATTAAAATATGTAGTATTGTATTCCATAATTGGGAAATATGTCATTTCATTTTCTTTCCCTCGATAAAATATTAAATTGTCACTGTTAATTTTTGGTTTTTACTTAATTGACTTCCCCTCCTCATGCTTATGATAGAGAAATATATATTTTTTTCTTTTATGCCTTATGAAAAAATGCCTAGTCCTTATTTAGCATAGGTAAAACATCTTAAAAGGTTTGAAATGTGAATAAAATTTTCTTTTTAAAGATTTAATGTTCTTAGGGTTCTGTCTTTCAGATAAAAACAACTTTATATGTGATTCTGGGATTTTCCATCCCTATTTTGCTGTCCTACAGTGGTATTTTAAAAATTACTATCTCACAGGAACTGTGAAGTTTTTAATTAAGAATTACTAATTTGGGAGTTCTTTAAATTCACCATACCTTAACCTTTTTAGTATCAATAGACTGTCTGAGAGGGAAACTAAAAATATTTTGTATGTTTCAATTTTCTAGCTTGGCAACTCAGAAATGAATTGACCCAGTGCTGTAAGAAAATTTTGATAATCTTGTTATGCAGCTACCTCATGTCAAATAATACTGTAGAATTAAGAATTTGAGGAATTAGAGGCTAACTCCAGATTGAACCACACTTGATAATACTGTAATCCTACCTTTTCCATGGGGGATACATTACTAGACCTGCAGTGGATGCCTGAAATCACAGATAGTACCAAATGCTATACATACTATGTTTTTTTTCATACACACATACACACACACACACACACACTCTTATGGTGAAGTTTAATTTATAAATTAGACACAATAAGGTTAAAAATAAAAACTAATAAAATAGAATAATTATGACAACATACTATAATAAAAGTTATGTGAATGTGGTCTCTTTCTATCTCATTGTACTATACTCACCCTTCTAATGATGATGATGTGAGATAATACAATGCTTATGCGATGAGATGATGTGAGGTGAATGACGTAGGCATTGTGACATAACAGTAGGCTACTATAAGGTTTACTTGAACACAAGCATTGTGATACTGTGACAGTGGGTCTGGTAACCCAGAGAGCTACTAAGTGACTAACGCGTGGGTAGATCTACAGCTTGGGTACATGGGGCCAAGGGATGATTCACGTCCTGGGTGGGACGGGGCTGGACAGCATGAGATTTTGTCATATAACTCAGAATGACACGACATATAAAACTTATGAATTGTTTATCTGGAATTTCTGTTTCTATGACTGGAAAAAATAACAATGAAAGAAATTCTAAATTCACTAAATTTAAAGTGTTAATTTAATATACTTATCTATTACAAGATGAACTTTTTCAACTTTATAGTCATAATGATGAACTAAGTAAGCATATATAATGTACGTCTAAAGGTTGAAAGAGCACAACTTTATTAATTATTTTTTTAATCCTTACCCGAGGATATATGTTTTTTAAAAAATTGATTTTATAATAAGAGGGAGTGAGAGAAAGAGAAACATGGATCACTTGCCTCCCATAAGTGCCCTGACCAGAGATTGAACCTGCAATTTAGATATGGGCCTTGACCAGGAATCTGACCTGCAACCGTTGGTGTATGGCTGATACTCCAATCAACTGAGCCACCTGGCCAGGGCCACAATTTTAATATATATATATATATGAGAGAGAGAGAGAGAGAAACATCATGAGAGTGAAACATCGATTGGCTGCCTCTTGCACTCCCTCTACTGGGGATGGAGCCAAAACCCAGGCATGTGCCCTGACCAGGAATCAAACTGGTGACTTACTGGTGCCTGGGCTGACGCTTAACCATTGAGCCATACTGGCCCGGTGAAGTCTTCCTTCTTAATAACTAGTACTTACATAGCAAGGTTCTTGTACTTGTTAGTATTGTGACTTAATTGATTGGCATTAGTTGATTATCTTTGTTCTTGTAACTGCTGGCTCTCTGCCTTGTAATTTTTGACCTATACACTAAAGAAAACTCTCAGTTGATTATGCCTGCCACTGCAACACTAGCCCTTCATAAGAGCTACTCATAAATAATCTCATTGTGTCCTTACAATTAAAATAGCCAAGATCTCTTTGTGCTCAAGACTAAGCTTTTTAAAATATCATAAGATGTCCGTATAAGTAAAATTTAATTCTCCAGTTACTAATTTCATGCTTTATTTTCATAAAACATTATTGCTTCTAAATGCTAATTTGTTAAAGACAGCCTTGATTCATCATGATATTGCAAAAAATGCAGTGACACCATCACATTAACTGACTTTTGAAGATGTACCTTAATTCTATGTGTATCAGTAAGACTACAGTAACTCTAATTGTCTTGATAATACTTTATATATTAAATACTAACTGTGTTTTTATTTAAAATATTCTTAGCTTCTGAAACGTGGTGATTCAGATTCCACATACCCTTAGTCACCTTTTTTTTTTTTTTTAAAATATATTTTATTGATTTTTTACAGAGAGGAAGGTAGAGAGAGAGAGAGTTAGAAACATCGATGAGAGAGAAACATCGATCAGCTGCCTCCTGCACACTCCCCACTGGGGATGTGCCCGCAACCCATGTACATGCCCTTGACCGGAATCGAACCTGGGACCCTTCAGTCCGCAAGCCGACGCTCTATCCACTGAGCCAAACCGGTTTCGGCCCCTTAGTCACCTTTGCTTTACAAATATACTTGTTATTTGTCTGGGGCAGACTGATGGCATTGTGACATAACAGTAGTCTACTGTAAGGTTAATTGAACACAGCATTGTGTTACCGTGACAGTGGATCTGGTAACCCAGAGAGCTACTAAGTGAACAGGTGGGTAGATCTGCAGTTTGTATACATTGGGCCAAGGGATGATTCACATCCTGGGTGGGATAGGGCTGGACAGTAACGACAGTGTCAGTTGTCTCTTTAGCAGGAAGGTTTTTCTCATGTTCTTGTTTTCTAATCTACATATTGATGATTCCGGGGTGATTTAAGTAGAGAAAGCTAAGCAAATTTGTGGTGGGATTAATATGAAACTATGTAATTTATACTTTGCTCTATATGTGGTCCAGTAATCAACTAATTTCATTAGTCTTCTATAGATTTTCTCAGTCTATTAGAGTTTTAGTTTTTGAATGGAGTAATTTAAAATAAATTAGTAAAACATCACTCTTCATTCAATAAATATTTTCTACCCAGTTACCAGTCAGTGTGCTAGACGCTATTTAAAGAAAAGATACTGACTTCATTTATAAATGGAGACTAACTCTTCAATTTAATATTGCTTCAGATTTAAAAATTTTCAAATTGAAGATTTTGTAATTGTGGGGTCTTCCTATTGGACATACCTACAGTTATGGAACCATTTTGTTTCCATAAATTTCTGTTTTTTTATGAATAGCTAAATTGTATATTACCTTGAATGAAGATTAAGATAAGGAAAGTTAAAAGTTGGCTGGAGTTAGGGACAAATACCAAAGGTAATATAAATAAATTCAGAAGTATCCCTGCCACTTAACACAGGCTGAGTAACTTGATAGCTGAGGATAACTTGGTTTGCTGTACTATATAAGGCACGGGGAAGGCCTCTTTACAAAAGATTCATGTTTATTTACCTGACTTTTTAAGATAGCTGCCAAGATAAAGAATGAATTTTTATAAGCAGTGTATGCTATTGTAGATATGAGGTGTATTTTCTCTTCAGATCTTGAATGAATTCTCTTAAAAATATATATATTTATTGATTTTAGAGAGGAAGGGAGAAGGAGAGAGATAGAAACATCAATATAAGAGAGGACCATTGATTGGCTGCCTCTCACACATCCCACACTGGGGATTGAGCCCACAACCTGGGCATGTCCTCCAACTGTGACCCAAACCATGACCTGGTTCATAGGTCGATGCTCAACTCCTGAGCCACGCTGGCCAGGTGAATAAATTATCTTTTTTTTATGTCAAAAAGTAATTATTTTTTTCAGAATTACCCCTTTAAGGTTTAAAATTTTGTCTTGTCATAATTATATTACATTTCAAAATTTTTGGGTCAATTTATGATTATTACAAAATGGGAGAAAATAAATGAGTTATGCCAGGGGAATGAATCCTGAGTATTAGAAAGGACACTGTTAGACCTTAATCTTTGGTTCAGTGTAAAAGAATTATAATTTTTTTAGGGAACAGTGCCCAATTTTTAAACTAGCAGGGGAGATTTACAAGTGTTTAAGTGATGTGTTTGAGAATATGTTAAGAGTAGTTTGGTTTGAGATAATCAGTAACATCTGATATGCTCTTATATCCATTATTATTAATTTTGTTACTTAGCAGTTCTTTGAAAACCTCAAGATTGTTTTATAAGAATAATATAAGGACTGATTGCTTGTAAAGCTAATAGATTTTGTTGATGGTAAAATGTATTTGCTTAATAAAAAAAGGGGAAAACTATCTGGCAAGCAGAAAGTCAGAATTGAAATAAAGAACACCTAGTACCAGCAAGGTTAAATGGTTATTATTTTTCAACTAGAGGTCCAGTGCACGGGTTCATGCACTGGTGGGGGCATGTCCAGCCGGGATCAGCCTGCTGTGGGAGCGCCGCTCATCCCAGTCAGGTGAGCGTTGCTCTGACTGTGGGAGTGCACTGACCACCAGGGGACAGCTCCTGCGTTGAGTGTCTGACCAGTGCGCGTCATAGTGACTGGTCGACCAGTCATTCTGGTCATTCCGCTGTTTGGTTGCTGGGTATGTGTATATGTATATGTATATGTATATGTATATGTATATGTATATTAATAAGATACAGTATTCTAAATATCATAACCATTTTTTATGGTCTCTTTCTTAAAGGCCACTTTTTCATATCTTTTAAATTACAGAACTTTGAATCTAGAAATGAACTTTAGAACTAATATCTGTAATTTATAGTGAAATTCACAGTAATAAAGTGACTTGTATAGGTTGCCCTTTAATGACAAGTGCTGGACCAGAACAAGTTTCCTGATTCCCATTCTAGTGCTTTTACTGTTATATCAGCCGTTCCCTAATTATGCAGTGATTTTTTTAAATACTTTTTCCTTTTTTACTCTCATTTTCTTGAGCATTCAGAATCTTTATCATCGACATCTTTGTCACCATTAGAACCCTTTTTTCTAGAACAAAATAGTTTTTTTTAAAATCTAAGTTGTTTGACTACATGTATGATGTTTTCTTTGGAAATTTAATCCTAAGCTACAAAAGCCTTTTATATGAGAAACATTTTTTAATTGATTTTTATATATAGTCTGATCTTACTCTGATCTTTGTAAGGTAGCCTTTATATTGCTTTTAAAATTAATTTTTATAAAGCTTTGTATAATAATAATTACCATTTTTGCTAGTGAGACTGTGCCTTCAGGAATAAGAACTAAATTTGTGTTTGATTTCTTTGCTTCTTTTTTACTAATACCATTACGTGAGTACTGTGAGAATTCCAAACTAGCATTGATTGAATTCATTTCAGGCTTTTATACATATTCCATAAATGGTTCTCAAGTAACCAGAATTCATCCTTTTTGTTGAACTTTGACTGTTCTCTCACTTGAAAATTCTAGGATTTCATAGTTTTTTTAATCGGTTATACCTGGATTATAAATCTTCTGAAAGGTTTGCTTCAATATTTTATTGTTTAAAAGGAAAGTATTAACCCTCTCATAAAGGACAAGAACTCATTACAAGAGATAATTTTATGATTCAACTAGGTCTTATATTCATGTATACATGATAGGTGAATGAAAAATATTCGTCATTAGTGGTAAATCTTAAAACCCTTTGAAGAAATTTGTGGTTCCTTGTCTTAGCATTAGAAAAAACCTTTATGTATGAGTTTTGCCACGTACTATATAACCTTGATGTATCTGTTAGGATTCAATTCTGCTATGAGTATTAAGAAATAAGGAATTTATTATAGGAATTAAACCTTTTTCAATTGTGGGGAAAACTAGAGAAGTAAAGGCGCAAAAAGGATCAGAGAAAACTCACTAACCACTTTTGCTGTAGGTTAATGAACTGGAGCTTTTAGGAAGCAGCTATGCATGTCTGCAGGAACTGTGAAGGGGGTGGGTGGGTTGTTGGCTCTTTGCAGTTACCACCTGAATGGGTTTTCATTGACAATCTGGTGATAGGCCTGGGCCTGATTGGAAAGGTGAGCCGGAGGTAGAGTGGGATAAGTAGGACAAACTGCCCATCCCTTTTTGTCTGTCTTTTACTACCTTTGACAGTTAACTACCTTTGTAGTGAAATGGCAGCTGCTTTACTTGCAACTCCCAAATTGTATACAACTTTCTCCTGTGGCTAATCCTAACCTGAAACCATATAGGGAAGGAAATTCTGGGAAATGTAACACAGTATCAAACTATATCGTTTAGTTTAATCACTTAATCTGAATTTAATATCCTTATTTGTAAAATGGTGATACTTCTATTTTATTTCATTAGGGAAAG
>NW_006288853.1:6551664-6557870 GCF_000327345.1 Myotis davidii
ATTAGATGAAATTATATATATGAAAAAGTTTTGAACTATAAAGAATCATGCAAAGATTTGTTGTGATATAGGTGTTTGTGAGTACAATGATGTTTATAAAAACCTCTTGAACTGGCTTCTGCTCTTGGAGAAGATGTCTTTCAAATATTATTGTGAGATTACATTAGTGCTTTGCTATTTTATTATCCATTTAGCAAATGATTTATTTAATTAGCTATTTTTCTTTTAGTTAACTCACTAATCCATGTGGGTATAGTTTGAGTTTCTAGCATAAAATTCTTTAGAAACAAAAAAGGATAATGGTCTTATTTGCTCTCTCCCTCTTTGATTTTGTCGGGTAGTGGGAAGGGTAAGGTGTTACCTGGAACTTTATTCAGAGCTTTGCAGTCCATGTGTAGTTCATTGATTTTTTTTTGCAGTGAACAATTTGCTTGACAGTATTTCACTATGTAATATCTATGGGGTGAATACTCAGTGGGATCAGTATGGAACGGAGAGAACAGAAACTGCTGGTATGTTGACTTATTTTTCTCCTGGTTCTAAAACAAACAGGAATATTTGGAGACTGAAACTATGACAGATATCTACCTGAAAAATAAAGTAAGGGTATGCTGACACTGTCCAAATCCCCTTAAAGATTGAATTAGACTTTTGGAGGATTATCTGGATTTGGGAGTTTGGGGAAAATTTTAGTATCTATTAGCAACTAATCTAATCCTTGAAAATACTTTCTCTACTGAATATAATTATTGATTTCTTTTTGGAAAGTATTGAGCAATTAAATAACACTTATGTATTAAAGAACAAGAGAAGAGAACATTTTAATTACTTTCATGCTCTAATTTAATTTTTACAGCAACCTTTTGAGGTACATATATACTCCCATTTTATAGAAAAATTGAGGGTTGGAAAGGACTCTATAACTTGTATAGTAGAAAAGGATAGATTGTGATTTGATTTTAGAACTTTTTTGTTGCTTTTTACTTAGACTAAGTTCAGTGACTTTGGAAAGAATATTTCTTACATTTTTGGAGGAATGATATTATTTAAAACAAATATACCTACCTCACAAAGTGTTTGAAGGTATTTATGATGGATATTACATTTTATAAGCTTTAATATGGTTTACTAGAACTGTGCCCTAGTTTGTAGGTAATACTGTGTTTTTATGGCTAAGGTAAAATCTTAGAGGATACTCTTAGCTCACGTTGATGAATCTAGTATTTCCAACAGGCTAGGCCTTTTCTTGAAGTTCTGTGTTAAAAATTTATTCTTTATGGTGCTAGCTCCCTCTGTAGAACTTCATTAAGATTGCAACCTGACTTTGTCAGTTATTTAGCAAAGTGATTGAAACATTATCTAGAATAGATTTAAAAATTTTCTTTTAAATTTTACTTTTATGTCTTAATCATTTCCTAGTGTTTTTCTTATGAAAATATTATCTCTATAAAAGTGTTTCACTTTGTATATTCTAAATTTTAATAGCATATATGAAGTTAGACTACTTTCTTCAAACATTCCTACTACTTTAATGCTTTATTTGGGAATATCAGGGAGACTTGTGATTTCTAGGTCTGTAAGTATGTGTTGGGTAAGACCACAGGAAGTGGAAAAAAGCCTGATGGAAAATTTCGGGGAAAAATATCCTTTTGCAGGAGGGTGGATGGTTACGTCTTTTACCATTACTTT
The DNA here is from genome assembly GCF_000327345.1 of Myotis davidii. NCBI lineage: Eukaryota > Metazoa > Chordata > Mammalia > Chiroptera > Vespertilionidae > Myotis > Myotis davidii. The sequence continues at coordinate 6,553,354 of NW_006288853.1, forward strand.
ATCTCTGTTCTTTCTCAAACTCTTTTATATTTAAATATTAAATTGTATAATTAGCTCTTCAAAGATGTTTTCTTTACCAGAATGAAGGCAGAGAAAATGTGATAAGGCTTCTTAGATGGAATTTAGAAACATGGGCAAGCTCATGTCAACCATAAAACTAGGGACTATGTACATAACATAATAATGAGGATAGGCAAGAACTAGGATCATGCATGAATAAGCTTTTAAACAATTTTTTAGGATAATTATCTTTAAATCCTTTGTTAATACTAAACATTTATTATTCTGTTAAAGTATGATATAGCTTACATAAGCACTGGCATGCATTATGGTGACACAAAGAATAAGGATGATTCTTAGTCTTTTTATATTTGTTGACTTTGATACATGAGAATTATTTGAAAGAATGTGATTGAACCAGTTTTATTAATATAACAAATCCATCCTTTGTTATTTTTAAGACAAATATTATCCTCTTGAAATATTAATATTGTTTTCCTATATCAGTAAAATGTTTGTATCAGTGCATAAGTATTTTGTTGGGAGTTTTTATAGTTTTTATCTTTTAATCAGTTACCTTTTCACAATCTTTAAGGATAACTAGCTCATCTTCCATTAGTCTCGGAAGAAATCTGGAGTGGACTTCCTTTACATTGTTATTGGCTACTTAGTTCCATGTCATTTTGAATTTGGTTTAACCTATGTGCCACATGGATAGTAGTACTTTCCAGTGTTAATGCTTTCTTTGTTAATTATTTAAAGTTTTCTTTATGTTAACTTAAAAATTAGCCTCATCTTATTAATAATGAATTTTAAACATTTACTTAGTTATAAAAGTATAAAAATAAAAACATGTTTGCCACTTAAAATTTCTCAAATACAAATTGACATCATGTGCTTTCTGATAAAGGACAGACCATCACGTGTGGTATTCCTACAAAAAAAAAAAAAGCACAGGTCTGATTGTTAGGGAAAATCAGAAAAACCCAAATTCATTGAAACAGCTGGCCTGTACTCTTTAAAAGAGTCACTGCTGTGAAATACAAAGACAGAAAATTTTCCAGATTAAGAGAAACCAAGGAAAATAACAGATAAATGTAATCCTGAGGGGAGGGGTGTATTATGAAGGACGTTGCTGGCAAAATTGAATATGGACTATACATTAGGTAATAGTATTGTTGCAATGTTAAATATCCTAAATTGATAAATGTACTGTGGTCATGAAGTGGTCTTACTTTTAGGAAATAACATTCAGGTATTTGGAGGTAAGTGGTGTTGATGTCTGCAACATACTCAAATGGTTCAGCAATAACTAAGTGTAATAATAAATAGTACCCTATATAATAAAAGGCTAATATGCAAATCGACCCAATGGCAGAACTGGTCACTATGATGCACATTGATCACCAGGGGGCAGATGCTCAGCACAGGAGCTGCCCCCTGGTGGTCAGTGTGCTCCCACAAGGGGAGCGCTGCTCACTGCTGGCGAGCACAGTGGCGTTGGCGGGAGCCTCCCCTGCCTCTGTGGCAGCGCTAAGAATGGCTGACTGATGGCTCCTGGACTACGAGAGGGCGCAGGCTGGGCTGAGGGATCCCCCGAGTGTACGAATTTTGTGCACCAGGCCTCTAGTATGTGTATAATGAGAGAGATAAGTCAACTTGTATTATAATGCTAACTATTAAGTAAATTGAGGTGAAGAGTATATAGGGATTATTTGTACAATTCTTACAATATCTTTGTAAATTTTAAATAAATTCAAAGTAAGTTAACTATGAGTCTGTTAAGTTTGTTCATTTACATTGTTCTTTAGATTTTACATATAATGAAAACATATGGTCAGTTTTATTTTTTTTATATCTAAGTTATCTCTTCATAAATATAATAAAATTTCACAGCAGATTCCTTTAAGAAAATCAGCTAGACTCCTAAGTTATAATTCATTGCCTCTTTCATTATTCCTTAAATATTACCAACTTAAGTTTTTATTTTGTTTTTTTTGTTTTTTTAGAGAACAAAAGGCATTGTTTTTCTCCAACATTTGGGTGGATTGTTTATAAGTGCCTCTAATTCAAGCAGCCTTCTAGTGTTGGTGGTAAATTTGGAATAATGTCTGTGACTGCCCTCTTATAGGGGTCTGGATCTGGGAGAAATTTTGGGTTAATTAGAATTTTTTTTAACATTAATTTTTTTTTAAGTCCTCACCTGAGGATATTTTTCTGTTGATTTTTAGAGAAAGTGTAAAAGAGAGGGAAATATGGAGAGCAATATAGATGTGAGAGAAACACATCGATTGGTTGCCTCCTGCACATGCCCCAACCAGGGCCCAGCCAGGGAGGAGCCTGCAAATGAAGTATGTGCCCCCCCCTTTTTAATACATACATACATATATATCCACCTATCCTATATAATAAAGGAGAAACATGTAGTGACCATCCCTTCGCTATGCTCACCAGCCAATCAGGAGTGAAAATACAAATTAACCCGACAAAGATGGTGGGTTAATTTGCATACACAGGCGCCAGGCAGAGCGCAGAAGCGGGAGAGCCGGCAGCTTGGGGGGATGTCGCTCCCTCGGTCTCTCCCTCAGTTGCTCCCTTGGGGGGATGTGGCTCCCTCGGTTGCCGGGCGTAGAGCACAGTAGGAGAGCCGGAGGCTTGGGGGGCGTCCCTCGGTCGCTCCCAGTGCGGGGAGCACCAGGAATTCTGGGAATAGTAGTTCTGATGGCAGCCCCAGCACCAGAAGCAGAAGCCCAGAGCATGGGGAGCACCAGGAATGCTGGGAATTGTAGTTCTGGTGGCAGACGGGTCTCCTAGACCAGGGGTCCTCAAATTTTTTAACACATTGTTTGCGGGTAGATTTTATCGCGCGCTAACAGGTGGCGCGGGCCATTTTTGCTAATTTTTTGCGCAAATGGCAACGTTCAGTAAAATTACGATAACTTTAGTTTAAGTATTTATACGTTACCCACATTCTACTGCTAGTCTATAAAAAACGTATTAATACGTGTCCCGCGCTCTACTACCAGTCAATGTAAAACATATAAGTAAAACGTATAAATACGTTTTTTGCATACAATGTGTTAACAAGAGGCACCAGACACACCAAGTCCAGCTGCTGCTCATTTGCAGTTACGGACCTCGGCAGATATGGTTTTAGGAAAGCCCACAGCATGGGCTGAGGCTGCAGCACGTGAGAAACAGCCTCTGGAATTGGTTTGGGATCGTGTGTCGGCTGGAATCTCAGAGAATCACCAGGGTGGGACAAGCAGTTTTAACCAGGTTGATGAAAACTCCTCTATTGAACTCACCTTCATCTCTCAGCTCTGTGAAGGGCGCGACCAACAGAGGAATAATGGTGCCTGCCAGCAATTTAGTCCTGAGATAGCGATCCCTCCACCCTTGCGCTAAAGTCAGACAATTCAGTTCCAACCTGTATGCTCCTGGTGTTTTGTTTTTGAACTGCTACCCCAATACTGGAGCTCAGGGCAAGTGAGTCTGTGTGCAGGCCCTTTTAGAGGATACCTGGGTCTCCACCAGCCCTCCCTCTCACCTGGATGGAATCCCCACTGATTTTCACAGCCAGACGTTATGTGGGCTCCTCCTCCCAGCTCTGGTGCCACAGGGTGACCTCTGCAGCTGAGATATCCCTCTAGATTCTCAATCTCAACACATAGATGCAGGGACAGCCCATTTGGCTTCTCTGCCTTTCCTACCTGTCTTGGTGTGGCTTCTGTAAATTTTTATTTATGAGACTTCTGTTCATCTAGTCTTCAGTTGGTTTTTCAGGTTGGTTGTTCTATAACTTAGTTTTAATCCTGGTATTGTCCTGGGAGGAGGTGAATGTAACTTCCATTTGCTGTGCCACCAACTTGGATCTCTCTAATGATTTTTGTATCTTTTATTCCATATTCCCATTGCCCTCAACTGGATAGCTAGTTTTGCATCATGGAGTTAGCAAAGCCTGTATTCCAAATAGGTCTAAGCTCTTGATGATAACCCAAGTTGTCAACACACCTAAAACTTCAGTGGGCCTCGGTCAGGGAAATGGGATGCCTGGCAATATGAGTGACTCCCTTTGATACAATATCTCACTTATTGTATAATTTTCTCAGTGATAAGTAATGATATATGTGATGGCCTCTGTGGTAGTGACTAAGTCATTAATTCTCAGGTGCTGGAAAGGAGACAATCTTTTCTTGCTTCTTCCAGCTTTTGGTATTTCCAGCCTTTCCTTGGGTTTTGGCTGCATAACATCAATCTGTTTCTATTCTCACATCACTTTCTCCTTCATGTGTCTGTGTCTCTGCTGTCACTCATAAGAATAGTTGTTATAGGATTAAAATTCCCTTCAGGTAATTGTGATGATCTCACCTCAAGAATTTTAACTTAATTGCATCTGCATGAACTCTTTATTCAAATAAGGTCACATTCTCAGGTTCATAGACTTTTTCACAGCTTTTATTTGGGGGAGGGACACTATTCAATTCACTACATTAACCTTTATGTTTTTGTATCAA
>NW_006288853.1:6558403-6568964 GCF_000327345.1 Myotis davidii
GGTCCAACCAAGCCTCCTGCTTTCTCCAGCTGCGTGGCTGCCGGCTGCCATCTTGGTTGGGTTAATTTGCATATGGTTGCTCTGATTGGCTGGTGGGTGTCGCTTAAGGCATAGCAAAGGTACCGTCAGTTTGCATGTTTGTCTTTTATTAGATTATATATATATGTATATTGATTTTTTTACAGAGAGGAGGGGAGAGGGATAGAGAGTTAGAAACATCGATGAGAGAGGAACACCAATCAGCTGCTTTCTGCACACCCCGTACTGGGATCAAGCCCACATCCAAGGTACATGCCCTTGACCACAGTCGAACCCTGGACCCTTCAGTCCATGGGCTGACGCTGTATTCACTGAGCCAAACTGGTCAGGGCTGAAGTACGTGCCCTTGATCAGAGTCGAACCTGGGACCCTATGGTTTGCAGTCTGATGCACTATCCACTGAACAAAACTGGCTAGAGCAGAACTTACTTATTTTTAAAAAATATGTAGTAGATGAGGGCATAAACTTTCAGAACTAGTCAGGAGATTTATATACTGCTTGTATTATGATGCCTTTGTAAGTTATAGACACCCAAAACAAAATGACAGTCTATAAATGGAAACTTCTATTTAGCATAATACATATGGAGGTGAGGGCTGGTTAATTGGTTGGTTAATTCAGTGCTTCAGGAACATCACCAAGGAACCCTGGGTCTTTATGTTTTTCTGCTTCCCATTCCCATTGTCTTTTAGGCTGAAACTTTTCATGGTTACAAATGGCTGTTGCTGTTCTTAGAGCTCTGATATAGTTGAGAATATCTAGAGACTCGCAGAAAAATCTTGTGGTCTTTTTTAAGAGCGAGAAGAGCTTCCTCAGAATTACCTCAGCAGATATTTCCTTAATTTATCATTGGCTTCCATTGCATCATATTCCCATTCCTAAACCAGGTACTGGCAAAGAAAATAGAATTATCATGATTTCTAATCAAGCACCATTCCATAGGCTAAAGCACAAAGCCTTCTATCCTAATAACTGAAGAAAATTTGGAGTTCCTTTGGAAAAGGGAAATGGCTGTTGGTTTGGGAACCAGCAGTGTAATACAGTGTTTAAAATAAAGCATTTTATACCATACCTAAATATTGTAAGTTCTGTCATACAGATTTCCCTGGAAAATACAGCGATCAGTGCCATATCTACAAACTGCCTGAGTGAGAGACTTCCTAAAACTATCTTCTGGTATAATCTTTATTACTTATTACTGTACACATTGAAGAAAATTAAAAAATTTTAAATTAAAAAATTTAAAATTTAAACTCCTTCACTGACAGTAACCAAGATATAAAAATGTGTCAAATTTAGTGAATATTTTTTAAAGCATGGAAGATTTTTGTTATCTTCAGATTTGAAAGGGGATATACATACTTAGGTAGCCCCAGGGGAAATATTACTTCCTTTTGTCTTGACATAATTTTCAGCTCCTCTTTGATTTTATCCTTAGCAACACAGCAGGGCACTTTTTAAAATAGAATTTTTTACTGTCTCTAAACCAAGGAAGGTAGAAAAATACATTCCGAAAAATTGTATGCAGTATAACCAGCTGCTTTGGTTATTGCTTTGGTATTTAAGAGGAGATCCTGCGTATTTTTAGGGGATCACAATGAGGAAGCTGGTCACATTTCTGCTGCCTCCTGAAAACATTATGATACAGTTGTGCTCAGCATAACAATAACGAAGTTTCCATTGATGATGGACCGCAAGCACTGATGATGGTTTTACATATCTTATCTATTAATAGACAAACATGGTAATTGACCATACCTTCACTATGCCTCCCATTGGCTAATCAGCATGATATGCAAATTAATTGTCAACAAAGATGGCTGCTAATTTGCATACCGCAGGCAGGGCGGATCAGCGCCATCCTGCCTGCCCCGCCACCATCCGGGCCTGCTATTTGCCACCCGGGGCAGTGGGGCGGAACAGCGCCATCCCGCCTGCCCTGCCGCCACCCGGGCCTGTTATCTGCGACCCGGGGTGGCTGGGCGGGGTAGCAGCGATCTGCTGGCCCGCCTGGGTGTCCCGTGTGCGATCTGACCCAGGGCGGTAGGGCAGGACAGCGTGGCTCCTCTGCCACCCCAGCTTCCTCATCATAGCTCCCTTGGGGTCTGGGCTGAGGGACCCCCCCTCCCGAGTCCACAAATTTTTGTGTACCGGGCCTCTAGTATATATATAAAGGCTAATATGCTAAGTGTCCCTCCCACCGTCTGACTGCTCACTATGACTTGCACTGACCACCAGGGGGCAGATGCTCAACACAGGAGCTGCTGAGCTACAGTGATTTGGCAGAGGCAGTTCTCTGGTGACTCACCCTGAAACCAGAGAGGAGAGAGCCCAACTCCTCATGGGGCTGTGCGATTCTACCTTCGGCCATGGGTTATGTTGTTGCTGGGGCACTGTTGGCTCAGAATCTGGTTTACTGCACACTTGCGTTTGCATTCCACACCCTGTACTACAGCAACTTTGCAGAATGCCCTCTCGCAGGCCAGGCCGAGAGACCCCACCTGCTGGAGGGATCCCACTCACTCTGCTTTGGTGCCGCCCCAGGTGTGGTCGGCTGGGGAGAGACCGAGGGAATTGGCTCCAGAGCAGTCCCACCCCACCGGCCACCTTCTAATTAATTTCCTTCCAATGTGCATGAATCCATGCACTGAGTCACTAGTAACATTATAATGGAGCTGAAAATTTCTGTCACCTGGTAACATTGCAGCCATCTTAACATTGTAGCACAACACATTATTCATGTGTTTGTGGTGATGCTGGTGCTAAAAAAACCCCCACTGTGCTGCCATTCTTATAAAGGTATAACACACATTGCCCTAGCTGGGTTGGCTCAATGCATAGAGCGTTGGCCTGTCGACTGAAGGGTCCTGGGTTTGATTCTAGTCAAGGGCACATGCCCCAGTTGCAGGCTCGATCTCCAGTGGGGGGCATGCAGGAGGCAGCTGATCAATGATTCTCTCTCATCATTGATGTTTCTATCTCTCTCCCTCTCCCTCTCTGAAATCAATAAAAATATATTTAAAAAAATAAAAGTATAGCACATACAACTATGCATGGTACATAATACTTGATAAGATAGTAAACAACTATGTTACTGGCTTATAGTATAGTATTTACTAGACTATACTTCTTTCATTATTTTATAGTATATTCTTTTTACTTATAAAAAAGTCTTGTAAAACAGTATGTTGTGTTACACATATTGTGTTTACTGCATCTCTTGATTATATTGTTTTTATTGTATGTGAAGGTGAGTGGTGTGCTTGTGAGTGCTGATGTAAAGGCAGCTGAAGAATTTTTGGAAACTGTAGATAAGCATATCAGTAAGCACACACTGCCAGTGTACTACAGGAGCAATAAGAAGTTATGGGTGACCCAGTTTCTCTTTCAAAATGTCCTCTTGAGTTGCTAGGTCAGTGAAATGGACAAGTACTGTTGTTAGGTTAATAAGATGCCTTTCAAGATTTTGCTTATTGTTGATAATGCTCCCAGACATCCTCCTTTCCATGGTTATCTTCATCCCAATATCAGAGTGGTGTTTCTGCCTCCAGACACCACCTCTTTGATCCAACCAATGGATCAGGAGTTAGAGCAGCTTTTAAGCCCTATTATCTGAGGGGGACCTTTGCCCAGGCTATTGCTGCAATTGAGGAAGAAACTGAATACAATTCTTGAATGATTACAACATCGATGACTGTATACAGAACCTTGCTTGGGCTTGGGATGATGTCACCAAGCAGTGTATGAATGGCATCTGGAAGAAGACACTCAAGAGGTTTGTCCCTGACTTCAAGTGATTTGCCAAGGATGAGTGGCTGCAGAAATCAACAAGGCTTTGGTTGAGATGGCGAACAACTTTAGCCTGGGTGTGGGTGAGGATGACATTGAGGACCTCCTAGAGGTGGCTCCTGAGGAACTAGATAATGAGTTGTTGGAACAGGAGTGATAGCTGAAGAAGAGGCAAGAGGAAAGGAAACAGGAGAAGAAAAGGAAGAATAACCTTAAAAAAATTAACAGTGAAGGGTTTAGTAGAGGTTCTTACAGATTTGAAGAAGCTGCTTAAAAAGTTTGAAGTATGGATCCCAACACTGAAAGGCTTTCATTATTAGAGAAATGCTCACGGTGCATTATCTGCTTAAAAACAAATCTATGATGAAAAAAGGAAACAGACACAGATAATAGTGTGGTAGGAGGCCTGGGATGGGGTAGGAACTGGGTAGAGGGGGGGAAATGGGAGGTCTCTGTAATACCTTCAACAATAAAAATAAATTAACACCCCACCCAAAAGAAGCAAATGAAGCAAACCACATGGACATATTTCTGAAAAGAGTGACACCTCTTCAAGAAGAGCCTGGCAGGTCCTTCAGGAGGTGTTCCAGAAGAAGGCAGGCATTGTTATCATAGGAGAGCTCCATGCATGTTATTGCCCCTGAAGACCTTCCAGTGGGATGAGATGGGGGGGGGAGGTATGTGGTGATGGGGAAGACAGTGATATCGATGATCTGTGTAGGCCTAGGCTAATGTGTGTGTCTTAGTTTTCATATATTTTCTATATATTTTTATTGATTTGACTTCCTCATTCATAGGTCGGTGCACAACCACTGAGCCACATCCAGCTGGGCTGTGTCTTATTTTTTATTTTTATAAAATATATTTTTATTTATTTTGGGGAGGAAGGGAGAGGGAGAGAGAGATAGAAACATCAATGATGAGAGAGAATCATTGATGGGCTTCCTTCTGCATGCCTGCTACTGGGGATCGAGACCGCAAACCGGGCATGTGCTCTTGACTGGAATTGAACCTGGGACTGGGCTTAAAAAGTAAAAAATAAATAATTATACAATCAATTATAATTAATATAATTATTAATGATAATTAATGTAAATGTTACTCAAAATAACTATGCAATTAATTATATAATTAAAATAACTACAATTATAAAAATAGAAAAGATGTTATAGAATAAGGATACAAATAAAGATAATATTTTTGTATAGCTCTACAATGTATTTGTGTTTTAATCTAAATGTTTTACAAAATAGTTGAAACATTTAACAAATTTTAAAGTTTATAAAGTAAAAAAGTTATAGCAACTTAAGGTTAACTTATTGAAGAAAGAAAAATATTTTTTTATAAATTTAGTGTAGTCTAAGTGTATCTGTTTATAAAGTCTGTGGTGGTGTATGGTACATTCACTCACCACTCACTCACTGATTCATCCAGAAGAACTTCCATTCCTGCAAGCTCCATTCATGGTAAGTGCCCCATATAGGCGTACCATTCTTTATCTTTTATAACACATTTTTACTGTACTTTTTTATGTTTAGACATGTTTAGATATACTTACCTCTGTTATAACTGCCTACAGTATTCAGTATACTGGTAGTAACATGCTGTACAGGTTTTTAGTGTAGGAGCAATAGGCTGTACCAGATAGCCTGGGTATGTAGTGGCTATACCATCCAGGTTTGGGAATATACACTCTGTGATCTTTGCACAATGATGAAATTGCTCAATGACATGTTTCTCAGAATGTATCTCCATTATAAACAATGCATGGCTGTATTGTTGTGTTTTGGTTTAAAGTCTTTAATAGTTGGGGGAATTTTATTCCAGACTGTTATAAATTATTACTCAGTTACTTGTTTGGAATTATTTTACTCAGTCACTCAATAATGGTAGCATTAGCTCTTCGTAAAATGAAAATATTATCTCCTATCCTAAAAGGTATAGATTAGCAATGGATGAAAGAGATGATTATGGGTCCAATTCACCTTGAAGAAAGAATAAAAGTAGAATTGAGTAATCTCTGGAAAAAGTAAGATTATAGTAGTATCTAATTTAAAATATTGCTGGAAAATTGGTAATTTTAAGCCTCTCTTCAGTACTTCCATATTGTTTTTAACTGTTATTGTCTTTTGCATCTTTTTTATTTGTTTTCCTTGTTCATTGTAATTATGCTCTCAGGCATTAGCATAGTCTAAATTTATTGTTTTTCCTATAGGAAATCTCATCAGATATTTAAAAATGATTAAACATTATTTAGGGATAGAACTGTCATTTGTATTCCTAGTACTTAGTAGGCCTTTATATTTTTTGATCAACTTGAGAACTTAATTTTACTGTCTTCCATTATAAATGAGGGGACTTTTGTTGTTCTATCTGAAATTTGTGATCTATAAAAAGTATGTTCTAAAATTACATATATATTTTCATAATTGTTTTAACTGGGAAATATACCTGCATTGTAAGCTACAGAGAAAATGGGTTTATATCTTTGTATTTTTGTGCTTGCTTTCCATTGTATACATAGCGTAACATAGTATGTGCTTAACCAGTAGTTATTGGAAAAATATAATTTTAATTATAATTTTAGATAAAAGGGCATAAAAATATACTTTTTGTTGGCTTCAGTATTTTGATCCTGCTGTTCTTCTTCATTTCACCTTTAAGAATCTGTTATAAAATTTACCAAAATAAATAACCTCACCTTATTTCTAATTTTGTCTTCAGCTTATGTTCCTTTTCATTTGTTACATGTTTACTTAGCTTATAAAATTATGACCTAAATTATGTTTTTATCATTATCAAACACACTATTAGGATTCAGAAAGCTTTTATTGTTAATAAACCTTGGGATCAGTCTTGCTAATCATGGTTGATGATTTAGACACACCTATTGAAAGCAAAATCAACCCTAATACAAACATGAATAACAGATACTATCTTTTGTGAAGATTATGTTCACATCTCATCCTCTTCATTGAACAGTATTTATAGATGTAGTATATAAAAAATGTTATTTTTGTATTAAAAATTCACACTGTTTTAAAGCTAAGACCACAAGGTTAAAGTACTGAGACTTTATCCTTAATGGCGTTACAAAAATGGTTAACATCACTGTAATAAAAAAACAAAACAACGCCTGCAACTTTGGTTCAGTTTTCAAGTATACACTTGGTTGCTAATCAAGATAGTTTTCATTATTCATTCATTCTACTTTATAATAATTCCCTATTGTTATGCAGTTTTTCATAGATGTACGAATAGGGTAAATGTAGAGTATTTTACAACTAAGGTGATACCCACCAGATGGTGCTATTTCACCTGTTTTGTCTGTGGAAATAAGGAGGATAAATGAATATAGAATTTTTAAAAAGCGTATGGAAGATCTCTGTATATTTTGGGAGCATAATATTTATGAGGTGGAGGAGCTCAGTGGAAAGAAAGATTCAAATGTAAACTTATATTCAGTACTGTATGTTTATCTTAATATTTACCTTAAAAGGAATATTGCTAGAGTTAACATGGCAGAAAACCTTCTATTTAGTTTACAAATATTAAACAGATATCGTTTTTCAGGTTGACATAATACAAAGCCTATGAACTATCTTAGCTTTATATGCATGAAAAATGTAATTAGTCATAAAAGGAGATGTGTATTACCAAAATTTATGTTTCAATTTTCCTTAGATTTTTAAATAAACAATGCTAACATTATTCTCAGAGTTAGTGTTATTTACAAATTAAAGGGAAACAGTTTGATTATTTTATGTATTCTTGAATATTTCCCAAATAAAGGAGAAAAAATAAGGCCTGAGTTCATTATTTACACAAGAAAAAGATGATTCTTCTAAATTAATTTGTATATTAAAGAGAAAGCAACTATATGATACACTATTCATTTAGATACTGCAGTTGAATGACCATCCATTATATAAAATGTCTAGCTAATGAAATATACTTTTTCAGCAAACTGTGAAAGGTTTAGTCAGAGTTTCTAAGATTTCAATGTACTTTTCTGATCTTATCACTCTGTCAGTTGTGTGTGAGTATGAGATTGAAGATAAAGGTATTTAGGTACTGTTAAAATTATTTGCCAGAGTCACTGTTGATTCTGCCAACAATGATATTATTGCTATGTGCAAAGTCAGAGGTTAAACTTGCTTTTATTTCTTACATTTGAATTTTTCCTCTGGAAAGGTATGTGTATTACTTTGAATTCAGTTAATGAAACATATCTTTATAGACAAATATATAGAGAATAGATTTTCTTGTGTTCCTAGACTTTATAAATGAATATTTTAATAATAATCATATTAACATTACCCTCATGATACCCTTAAGATTATGAATGACCATATTGCTTTATTCTAATTTATTTCATGGTATTTGTCTTTTTTAAAAAACTTTGTATCATAGTTTTAGAGTATATATCAGGTCTCTTCTGCGAGAGTATAAAGTTCTTCCCCCTTTGCACTTAGTGTAGTACTTTACATTTAGTAGATGATCTGTATGTGTTATATAAAAGTGTCATTTATGTCATGCAAAGTGTTATTACTAGTGTTATGCTATAAAGGAAATTATTTAGATAGCCTTTTCTCTTTGTAGGAATTGTCATAGTAACAAAGAGTATTCTACATTGTTTTTATCTTATGCTTCTTTCTGAAATGGCTTTTTATAGTTGGTTTAAAAAAGACCATCTCACTAAAATCTCTTAGAATCATAATAGTGGAGCATTCTTCCTGGTGAAGATAAGTATATTTTCAGTTTTTTTAACTTTAAAAATATCTTGTCATCTGTGTGGTTTCATGTGGATATTGAGAATTAGAGATGGTCTAGTCCAGCAGTGCTCAAAGTGTAGGTCAGGGCCTCTTTGGTAGAGGACTGAGGGGGTGGTGTGTGACTTTTTCAGGGGGTCTGAGTGGGCAGAGCTATTTCAAATTGATACTTAGACATTGTTCACCCTTCTGTTCATTCTCTCCCGAATGTACGTGGTTTCCAGAGGTTATATGATGTGATAGCTTGACTACCTGAGCATACGATAATCTAGCTGCCTTCTATTAAGCTAGACATTAAAGAGATTTGCAAAAATTATAAAACAATGTGACTCTTATCACTAATTATTTTTTAGTTTGGAAATACAGTTATTTTTCTAAAACGTTATTTATGTTGACATTTAATGGTTCCATTATTTAAAAATAATAAACATTTAAAATATTATGTTTTAATTTCTAATATGGCAACCAGGGATAGATATAAAAGCTCTTTGAAGTACTCAGTACTTTTTTAAGTGTAAAGAGGTCCTGAGATCAAAGCATTTGAGAACTTCTGATCCTAATTTTTTATCTTCATTTAACGGATAAGGGTATTCTGAGGTGGTTTAGTCAAGTACATTCATCCAGTTTTTGGTTTAGCTGGTACTTGTAGCACTGAGTTCTGACTGCTTTGATTTATTTTACTAGTGTTATGCTTTTTAGATATTCTCTACCCTAATACCAACTCCGAGCTCCTTAAACCGTCTTTTAGTTTCATATTTTAGCTATATGAAGTGTATGAGCACATTGAGAATATTGACCTGATTTTTCAGCTACAAAAAAATGGTGTTTTTCTTTTTAAAAAACATACACATAAAATGTCTAGTATAACCTTGCTATAAAGTGTGCACTTTCTAGCAGGAAAAGAGAATTGATACATGAATAGTGTAGTCTGAGGTCCTTTTATATTTTAGAGATTCTTTTTTACTATCTTCTCTATTTTATTTTCTCCCTCATCAACAATAAAACATTGGTTACAAGCTTCCCTAGATAATTATGGCCATCTACTCATAGAAGAAAAGGGTATTCTATTCTTAGGTTTCAAAAATTAAGAGGATAACAGTTCCATATTACTCTTTTGGTTGATATGCATTCTCACGTTGAAACTCATGGTTGGTAGGGTGGATGCTAAAACATTCCCTCCTTTTTTATAATTATTGAAGGAATTTAAAACCATGCCATGGAGAGGCATTGAAAATCTGGATAGTTTTAACTTGAACAAAGAGAATCAGGATAATTATGATAGCTTTCTTCAGTTGAAGGGCTTCCTTCATATGGGAATGAAATTAGATTTATTGATTGATTTGTGAACCATCAAGGATAGAAGACAAGTAGGTGGATGACAAAGACTAAATAATTTTAGCTCAATAAAGGAAAACTTTCTAGTAGTAAAGAAATAAAAAAAACAGAATCAGCTTGTTTTGGAGGTATGAGATCCCTTTCTCAAGAAGTGTTAAAGTGTATATCAGATTACTTGGTAGGAATGTTAGGAAATGAATCAATGAGATATGGTTAATTAGGCTAGATATGTGGTTCTCAACCTTTGGGTCGCGACCCCTTTGGTGGTTGAACGACCCTTTCACAGGGGGCGCCTAAGACCATCCTGCATATCAGATATTTACATTACGATTCATAACAGTAACAAAATTACAGTTATGAAATAGCAACGAAAATAATTTTATGGTTGGGGGTCACAACATGAGGAACTGTTTTAAAGGGCCAGAAGGTTGAGAACCACTGGGCTAGATGACCTTTAAGATTCTTTCTATTATTATATACTAGAGGCCTGGTGCACAAAAATTTGTGCACTCGGGGGGAAGGGGTGTCCCTCAGCCCGGCCTGTGCCCTCTCGAAGTCTGGGACCCCTTGGGAGATAACGCCCTGCTGGCTTAGGCCTGCTCCCGGGTGGCAGAGGGCAGGCCCC
>NW_006288853.1:6569914-6575183 GCF_000327345.1 Myotis davidii
GGTAATCGAAACAATGTATAACTCCAACTCTGAGATCCCGGCTCACTGAAAGCAGGTTTCTGGAGTTTTTTTTAGCTTCTATATATTACTATGTTTCAAACTGCCCGCTCAGAGGCCTGCTGTCACTGAAGCAAGCAAGCCTCATGTTCAGTTTAAGCTGCCTGGCTGCCGGTCGCCATCTTGGCTGTCAGTTAATTTGTATATCTTGCTGATTAGCCAATGGGAAGGTAGCGGTCGTACGCCAATTACCATGTTTCTCTTTTATTAGTGTAGATCTGGGTATACTTATTGAAAATAACTTGTTTTACTGATAAGAGTTTATTTTTAAAGGGCAGTGGTTTAGCAGAGATATTTCATTTTTATACCAACTAGTCAATAAACCTGAAGACTTTATGGATCTGCGGACTTGCCATGAGTAGTATAATCGATTCTCCTAGAAGGAGTGTGTGTTTTGTTTGTTCCTTTTCCTGCAAGCCATTTGAAGTGACAATAGATTGGTAGTAGGACTTTGAAGAAATGGGGATGATACACATTAGTAATGAAAGTATATTTGGAAGTTGTACATTGAATAGATGATATTTTTAACAGAATATTTGCAGAGAAGAGGAGGGGAGGATCTAGTCTAATATTTTGAACTCTTGTTTCTTGGCATGTGAGGGAAATACACGTTCTTATTGTTATTACAAGTAAATGGCTTGTAGCACAATAGGATTTATTTTCATTTCCTAGTGGGTGTTTTTTCCTGTATCAGTCTCTCCAGGATTACAGGCAGGCAATAAGTATATATATATCACTTATATTCTTACTACTTTCAAAAGAATTTGAGCTCTTATAATGTCTTATTGTGTGTATATATATACACACACACACACACACACACACACAGTTTTATTTGTTCATCAGATCTTTATTGAAGGCCTGGCATAGGAGTTAAGTTAAATTACTACAGAGTTTAGGTAGGAAATGGTTGAGTGAAATGAGCCAAGTTGAAGCAATAGATATGATTAATACATAGATCATACTTCTTTTCAAAATAAGATTCCTGATGAATCTGTAGACTCTTGCCATCAGAGACACAGTGTAAATAAGGGTGCTGTATGTAGTAATTGAACCAGAGAGCTGAATGAAAGGGCTTCCTGGTTAACCAATTATTAAACAAAATTAACTGATTGCCCCATTCTTCAAGTATGATGATGTTTTAGTTAGAAATTAATTTAGGCATTTATTCATTTAAGTAGAATATTTATTGATAATTCTACTCTGTAAGGCCCTACTATAGGCATTGGGCTCAGAGTGGCAGACAGTAATTTCCTTTCACTCATAGAGTTTACGGTCTAATGGCAAAGACAGATTTGAGGATTAAATTTCTTTTTTTTTTAAAAATATATTTCATTGATTTTTCACAGAGAGGAAGGAAGAGAGATAGAGAGTTAGAAACATCGATGAGAGAGAAACATCGATCAGCCGCCTCCTGCACATCTCCCACTGGGGATGTGCCCGCAACCCAGGCACATGCCCCCGACCGGAATCGAACCCGGGACCCTTCAGTCTGCAGGCTGACGCTCTATCCACTGAGCCAAACCGGTTTCGGCAGAGGATTAAATTTCTTATTCAATATGTATTTCTAGTAAAATGTAAAGTGAAAAAGCGTAGAACTTGGAGTCTAATAACTTGAGTTCTGATTTTGTCACTATTCTTCCAGTTAATGCTTAATATTAAATGTTTATTGTATATGCTACACCAGAAATAGATTTTTTTGAAAGTGGACTTCCTTTTCTTTCTTTTATTTGGTTTTATTACTTTTTTGTTAATCCTCACCTGAGGATATGTTTCTATTGATTTTTTTTTTTTTTTTTTAGAGAGAGTGGCAGGGAGAGGGAGCGACAGAGAGAAACATTGATGTGAGAGGCACACATTGATTGGTTGCCTCCTGCATACACTCCTACCAGGGCTGGGGAACCTGCAACCGAGGTATATGCCCTTGACTGGAATCGAACCCGGGACCCTTCAGTCCGTGGGCTGATGCTCTATCTACTGAGCCAGTCTGCCTAGGGCAGAAATGTAGAGATTTGTAAGACATAACCCTGCTCTGAAAAAATTCAGTCTCTCCAGGATTACAGGCAGGCATAATAGCTAACTGTCATACAGTATGATAACTGCTATGACAGAATTACCTATAAAATCCTACAAGAGCAGTAAATTCCTCTAGCTGTGAGGGATGTAAGAAACTATCTCAAAGAGCTGATTTTAAGCTAATCCTTGAAGGATCTGAAAAATTAGTTGGGAACAGAGTATGAACGTGAACAAAGGAGGAGTTACTTCTATGTCCCAAAAGAGAGATCTTCATGGACACAGAGAATGAATGGATAAGGTGTATTTGGAGAATGATGAGGTTTTACTAGTATATGGTTTGATTAAAACACTACATATGTCATAGCAGGAGAGGTAAGAGAAGAAGCTACATGTATAGGTTGGAGCCAAATTGTCAGAGGTCTTATATATTAGGCTGAAGTTGTTCGGTTTTTATGTAAGAGGTCCTTAGGACCTGTGGAACATTTTTAAGCGGGCAAACATAGTCTGCATTTTACAAAGGTATTTGATAGAATATAGGATTAAGTGGAGAGAAGTTGAGGTTGGAGGTGGGTATTTTAGTTTGAAAACTCTTCATAAGAGAAATCAATAAGTTAATGAGGATCTCTTATAATAATAACGTAGTAGTGACTATAGAATACAGGGGATTCAAAATATAATTCAGAGGATTTTAAAAGTCCTCACCAGAGGATATGTTTATTGATTTGAGAGAGAGATGCGAGAGAAACATCGATCGGTTGCCTCTTGTGAGCACCCTGACTGGGATTGAACCTACAACCTGGCCAGGGCAAATTGACAGGATTTAGTGACTACAGTGGGGCCTTGACTTACGAGTTTAATTCGTTCTGAGACCGAGTTCGTTAAGGAGCTCGTTAACTCAAATTACTCTATCAACTCAATGCAGAAAATCGGCCGAGAGACAGCTGGTATCTCAAAAAACTCGTTAGTTGGGACACTCGTAAGTCAAGGCCCCACTGTATTCAGTATTGAGAGAGTACATCCAAAATCCAGGAAGATTTTGAAGTTTTTTCTATGGAATCTTTATATATAAATGGTGATGCTATTGACATTGAAAGGAAAAGCAACATTATTGGGGGAAGTCATGAATTTAGTTTTGTGATGTTGAATTTGAAGGAGTAAATCTAAAGGAATGTTGGAGATATTTATGTTGTAAGTGAAGGAAAGAAGAATTAGGACAGATAGCTGTTAGGTATGTCATTAAATCTCTTAAATTCTCAGCTCATTATTTATAAAATATGGGAAGTGGAATCAATTTTTCTGATTTTGAAATGTTTTAGTTATCACTAATTCTAAATTAATGGTGAAAAAACCATAATAATTATGGCTATCCTATCTAATAATAGACAAACATGGTAATTAACTGTACCTCTGACACGCTTCCCATTGGCTAATCAGGGAGATATGCAAATTAACTGCCAACCACGATGGCAGCCGGCAGCCAGGCAGCTGAAGTGAACAGGAGGCTTGCTTGCTCCAGTGAAGGACGAAGTCAAGGTTCCCCGCCTGCTGCTGCTGGGCTCTGAGCTTGCACTCTAAGAAACAATGTTGCAATTATAGAACCTAAACAAACCCCATGCTTTCAGCCATCTGGCTGAGCTGGAGTTGCAACAGTGTTTCAATTATAGAAGCCAAAACTAGAGAGACAAACAACCCAATTTTGGCAAAGGATATGGATGGGCATTTCTTCAAAGAAGACATACAAATGGCAATAAGGTATGAAAAAATGTTCAACATCATTAATCATTAGGGAAACGAAAATCAAAACCACAAGGAGATACCACCACAGCACCAATAGAATGGCTAAAATAAAATCCTATATAATAAAAGGGTAATATGCAAATTGACCCTAATGGCAGAACGACAGGAATGACTGGCAGCTATGATGTGCACTGACCACCAGAGTGCAGATGCTCAATGCAGGAGCTGCCCCCTGGTGGTCAGTACACTTCCACAGGGGAAGTGCAGCTCAGCCAGATGCCAGCTCAGGCTGGCCAGTGCAGCGGCGGTGGCGGGACCCTCCACCATCTAATGGCTTAGTCAGACATCCCCCGAGGGCTCCTGGGCTGCCAGAGGGATGTCTGACTGCCAGCTTAGGTCCAATCCCCCGGGGAACGGGCCTAAGCCAGCAGGTGGTCATCCCCTGAGGGGTCCCAGACTGTGAGAGGGCACAGGCCGGGCTGAGGGACTCCCCTTGAGTGCACAAATTTTTGTGCAGTGGGCCTCTAGTTAATAATAAAAATGGATCACCTTAGCAGAACCACTGAATTATTTTTATGTTTTCTTAATATTACAATACTGTTATATAAAGAAGCTATAAAAAGTATGCAGCCAGCAATAGAGCATTATTGAGATTGGTCAAGCAGTTGATAAAGCTTGTAGTTGTTATTTATTTTCACATTCTAAATAAATATTTGCTTCATGCCAAATTTTGTATTCTATTCCTGAAGGAGAGTTCCCTAAATTGTAAAAGATTCTGGCCCACAAAACCTAGTTCAATTCCTCATAGGGAACAAATGCTATGATTTTTTTTTTTTTGGTATAAGTATTGAAATAGGTAAGTCAAATGCCAGTGAAGCATGTACCATGTTTCATATTATGGTAGAAGAAGATAGAAATAAAAAGTTTGAAATGAACAGGAGGAATTGGAGGGTTTTAGTAGCTATAGAGGGTTTGAGTGATAGTATCTTCCCTTAACACTTTTATCAGATTATTTGTTACATGGCTGTAGTAGTCTTGACTCTATTAATGATAAGTTTCTTCATTAATGTTCTTTAGAAATTTGAATTGTAAAGATTTGATAAGGGGGAAGAAGTGTCAGCCAATGAAGAACAGACAGAATCACCCCCTGTTGTATAATAAGGAAGTTAGACTGGTTTCTGTCCTGGGTTCTTTATACAGAGTTTCCCAAGTGATGAAAGTATCTTTGTTATTCATGAGCTGTTTGGATCACAGGTGCCATGAGTATCACGCTAAAGAGGTATCTGTTGGTGGACCTTGAAAGCTTCAGGAGGGGCTGGTCACCCAAGAAGACGAAATTATGTGATTAGAGGGTTGCATTTTGGAGCCAGCTCAACTTCTGGGAAGTAGGCTTGGAGATTTGAGTTCTGTCCATCATTGTAATGAAACCCCAATAAAAACTCTGGACACTGAAGCTCAG
>NW_006288853.1:6575286-6587435 GCF_000327345.1 Myotis davidii
GCATGGAAGCTCTGTGTGCAGACCTCACCTTATTTGTCTCTTCATTTGGCTGTTCTTGAGTTGTATACTTTATAATAAAACCACAAGTGTAGCATTTTCCTGAGTTATGTTAGACATTGTAGTGAATTATTGAACCTGAGACGGGTAATGGAAACTCCCATATTTGTAGGCAGTCATTCAGAAGTGTGGTTGGTGTCTGATGTGATAGAGTCATTCTTGTGGGTCTGTGCTAACTCCTGGTTATTAGAGCCAGAATTGAATAGTAGTACACCAGTTGGGTTTCGAAGGGAATACCCCCAGAAAGACAGGTTTTAAAATTAAGTGCTGAATTATTGAACATAATTTAGGACATGGTAGTTTGCAGTGCTAAAACCAAAAACAAAAACATTAACAGACAACTCGTATTTGAGACAATAGATGTTCAGCTTCATTCATAAGAGATGGATCATTTAATTTTTTGGCCTTCTATGTGTTGCAGTGTTTCATTATCAGGAAATGTTAGTCACCCATTTACATGTTGGAATTAAATTTGCATACACTAGAAAGTCCAAAATCACAGTGACATAAACAAGATAAAATTTTATTTTTTAAATTTTATATTTTTTTTATTGAAGGGAAAAGAGAGAGAGATAGAAACATCAATGATGAGAGAGAATCATTGATTGGCTGCCTCCTGCACTCCCCCCATTGGGGATCGAGCTCGCAACCTGGGCATGTGCCCTTGACCAGAATTGAACCCGGGATCCTTCAGTCCGCAGGCCAACACTCTATCCACTGAGCCAAACTAGCAAGGGCAAAACTTTATTTTCTTTTCATGTAGACGTTTGGAAGTAGATAGTCCAGGTTGTGTAACAGCTTTACAGGCATTAGGAATCCAAGCTCTATTTTCTCTATGCTGGCTTCCATTTTCAGGGTCATTTATAGTGACTGTTACTTCAAGACATGTTAGGTCTTGCACTAGGTCCTGTCCTTAGAGCAGTCTATAAAACAGACCCAGTGCCTGATCTTACGGAGTTTATAGTGAGTGAAGAAGCAGCTTGTAAAACTGAAGGTTTGGTAGGCATCAAATACTGGTTTCTCTTAGGGAAGGGGGGAGGCAGCTGAGGAAAAGGATGCTTTCTGAATAGACTAGGAGCAAAGTAATGATAATTATGATGAATATAATCAGAGAATTGTGAGTGAATTTAAACAAACAGCAGTAAGATAATCATACAGTATGCTAAAGGAAATAAAGGACTCTACCTAAGATACAGAGCTTTCAGATTACCCGTGCTCCTTCTGGATCTCATCCTCCCAAATCCCCTTCAGAGGTAACCATTCTCCTGAATATAGAGCCCTCCCCCCTAAATATTAAAACTTTTTTTATCTGTATAGTTTTACCATAAATGTGTTATTTACTTTTGCTTGCTTTTAACCTGTATAAAGTTTTGTATATTTTCTATGACTTCTGCTTCTTGGTATGTGTAATTGTCGTTAATTGATGTTCATTGTTGAGTAACCTGAATTCCATTGCATGAGTATACATCATTTTATTTTTATACTCATTTGTTGGACATTTATGCCATTTCCAGGTGTTTTGTGATTATGAACATTCTTTTATGTGCCTTCTGTTGTACATATGCAAATGCTTACTTAGGGTAGTACTTATCAAAATACTTGTCAGCACCATCTTATAGCAATAAATACATTTTACATTGCAGTGCGCCCCACACGCACACATACATACATACACACACACAACACATACACAAACACATCCACCCCCACAACTGAAACTAACATTTTATGGAATAGTGCTGAGTCTTACATAGTCTTAATAAAATAAATATATAACAAAGTTAATGACAAGTAAGATTTAAAAGTCTCCAAAATGAAAATAAAAATGAATGTTTTAAAATATTTTGTTTTGGAAAGACATACAATATTAGACATTTTGATGATGGACATTCTTACTATTCATAAATTCAAATCACTGCATACAAGAAGAATGCAACATAAATATTTGATACACTGTTGGCCTATTGTTATCCTATGTTTTTAAGTAAATCAAGATTGAAATCCTTGTTCATACTAGTATGTTGTTATCAGTGGTAATATGTCCTTTCAGCTTAGCAATAGAAATTTTTTTCTGGTCCTAATCTAAAAAAATTTTAATCTGTTTGGCCATCAATTTAACTGTAATCATGGATTCAAGGTTAAAAAAATGGATCTTCTAACAATGTTTTTCATTAATATTTCAGATTTCAGAAATTAATCATGAAATATTTTATACAGAGAAATAAGATTTACAACATATCTCATTTAGTTCAAAACTTTTCATTAATGTTCTCTTCAGTAAGCTTGGGAACATATAGTAACTAGGGTGTTTACTTCTAAGTTTTATTTACTATATAGCATTAATATCTTTTGGCATCATTGGGTATGTCTGACACATTAAATATACCATTATTTGTTCTCTATAGTTTCACATTTATTTCTTTGAAAGTATTGAAATAATCGATTAAATATGCCTATTGTGTTCCCCAGTTTCAACAGTATTTGCCAGGTGAGATTTCGATTCACTTGAATAAAAAAGGATATCTTGCCAGGCAGGGTGGCTCAGTTGGTTGGAGCCTTGTCCCATACACCAAAAGGGGTTTGGGTTTGATCCCTGGTCAGGGTGTGTATAAGAGGCAACTGATTGATGTTTCTCTCTGTCTCCCCCTTCCTCTCTCTCTCTCAAATCAATAAAAACATATCCCCGGGTGAGGATTTTTAAAAAAGGATATTCCCACATTTCAAACTGTCCTGTCTAGTGTTTTCTTAACAAACAATACATGCACTTTAATATTGTATTTTTTTGTGGGTAGTGTTAGCTCCAATCTCTGAACAAAATATTTTAGAAAGTCGGCTGTTCACTGAGTGTTCTTTCATTACATCAGCAGCTTTTATTACATTTTACCCTTGGGAGTTGGTGGAATTTCTGTGCTAAAGCTTTATTATATAAAAAAGTGATTCTAACCAACTCTTTGTTTTAGTAGTCTTCTAATTTTTCAGAATAATTCTGCTCTTTTCCAGTCATACTTGCTGCTCCATCATTTATAATAGCTGTAAAATTTTTAGGTTAATTATTGCTTAGAAATGCACTTTATAATTATATAACCATATTTAAACCAGTTATACGAGAGGTTAAAGTTTCTAAAATACAAGAATCTTAAGTTGGTCTTCCCACATGTATCTGACATAAATGGAAATAATTTCTATCAAGTTGGGTCATGAAATTTATGCCAGACTAAAACTGAGAAATACTTTCTTGCTCTTCTCCAAGAGTATAGATTTTACATAATAGTGTATTATCACTGAAAGATATAGCTTTTAATTTATTAGTGCTTTTATTTTAAAAAAAAATACTCTCAAGAAAATACATTTTCTGTCTCCACAATGCTCAAAGAAAATGTTCAATGGCTATGTGAGTCATTTTCATTTGCCATTAGTAAGGCAACTAAATGATAACAAGGACTTAAGCAAAGAAAAAAAAAACCCAAACAAACCACCACTCGTAAGTCACCGACAATAGTGTGGTGATTATCAGAGAGGCAGCGGGAGGTAGAAACGGGTAAGAAGGACGAATGATAATGGAAGGAGACTTGACTTGGGGTGGTGAACACACAGTACAGTGTACAGATGATGTATTATAGAATTGTACATCTGAACACTATATAAATTTATTAACCAATGTCAACCCAATAAATTCAATAAAAATTAAAAAAAAAAGAATGACTAAGAATTGAGCTAACTGTATTTTTTCTTGCTCTGAAAATATTTTTAGGAATGGAGAGCATGGTGTTTTCCCAAATCTTTTTACTTTTGAAGGTTTTAATATTTCATTTTCAAAATACCACTACACTGTTGGTGGGAATGCATATGGGTGCAGCCACTGTGGAAAGCAGTATGGAGTTACCTCAAAAATTTTTAAATGGAACTGCCTTATGACCCAACAATTCCACTTTTAGGAATATATCTAAAGAAACTCAAAACACTATTTTGAAAGAATATATGCATCCCTGTGTTTATTGCAGAGTTATTTACAGTAGCCAAATTTTGGAAGCAGCCCAAGTACCCATTGATAGATGAGTGGGTAAAAAAAGCTGTGGTACATTTATACAATGGAATACTACTCAGCCACAAAAGAGAAGGAAAGCTTACCTTTTGCAAAAGCATGGATGAACATGGAGAGTATTATGCTAAATAAGCCAGTTAGAGAAAGTCAAGTACCATATGATTTCCAACATATGTGGAATCTAATGAACAAAATAAACTAACAAAGTGGAGACAGACTCATGGATACAGAGAACAGACTGACAACTGTCAGAAGGGTGGGGGTTAGAGGCTGGATGAGATTGGTGAACAAATAAAGCAAAGAAAAAAAAAGGACTCATGGACAGACTAGTGAGTGGCAGAGGGAAGGGAAAATGGGGGGGGAGGGTAAAAGAGAGGTAAATGGTGATGGCAGGAGACTTGACTTAGGGTGGTAAACACACAATACAATATGCAGATAATGTATTGTAGAATTGTACACCTGAAACCTGTGTAATTTTATTAACCAATGCCACCCCAATAAATTGAAAACACACCCCAAAACAGAATACCACTACAAATACTTGGGGTTTATAATTTTTATTAAATTTTTGCATAGTATTTTCAATATTTACCCTTACAGATTCAGCAACTGAATTTGAATATGCCTCTTTATTTTTTACTTTCTCATTTAAAGTAGATGAATTTATTTAATGTCAGTTTGCTTTTCTTTAATGTTAAATTGTTGTGTACTTGAAAAATGTTATTCTATAATGTATTTCAGAAGAAGATTTTTTAAAAAGCAAAATAGTTGACACTTTTAGGCCCAATGGATAATAATTGTTTCAAACATTTTATAACTACAATGAATTATGCTAATATAAAATTACAATGTATAGTATTAACCCTTCTATTATAGTGATGATAAAAGTTGTAGGACTTCCTTTTAGCTAGATTTCAGTTGATTCTGAAATATGGTTGTTTTATATTTTAGTTATAACTTTGATATGGTTGTGGGAGGTGGCAAGTGCTACATTTACCCATGGTGCCATCTTGACTGGTAATCCAAACCTTCAAAAAAATATTTCTTTTTATTGATTTCAGAGAGGAAGGGAAAGGAATAGAGATAGAAACATCAATGAAGAGAGAGAATTATTGATCGGCTGCCTCCTGCACACCCCACACTGGAGATCGAGCCCACAACCCAGGCATGTACCCTGACCAGGAATCGAACTGTGACCTCATGATTCATAGGCAGACGCTCAACCACTGGGCAAAACTGGCATACTTCTTTATTTTAACACCCTTAATTTGGTACTTTATTTTTCTAGACATTTGTTTATTTGTCACTGAATGTCTGGTGCTAGGATTTCAGAGGTAAGTAAGACAGCTTATGCTTTTGAGAACTCATAATCTAGTGGGCAGCTAATGAACAGTCACAGTGGAGATGTGGAAGCAGTTTTGAGGGACTAAAAAATTCTTTGGGTCAGGAAAAAGCTTCACAGTGGAGATGGACTTAAGCTGATGATGGAAGAAGAGTAAGATTTCATCAAGTGGAAGTGGCAGAAAAACATTCTGACATGGACATGGAAAAGGCATGGAAGCCTGAGTGCAGCTTATTTATTAGTTTTGTCTCCCTGGAGCATTTTGTAAGTTGTATTGAGTATTCTGAAATGACAGAAAAGCAGGCAAGGGATCACTTCATGTAGGGTGATACTAAGGAGATTAGAGGATTTTAAGCATGATGCGTTCAAGTTTGCAGTTTTGATATTATCCTAGCTGTACTTTTGGCAGATTTGGCATGAGCTGATTATTTTGATATGATAGTGAATTAATAGGAAAAGAAATTTGGAATGTTATTTGTCTTCAAAGACCCTCATGAATATTATCTAACCTTTCTTTATAACCTACTTAGTGAAGAAGTTAAAGTTTTGGAGAAAAAAATAGTTTGTGAAATTATTTTCATTTTCGATTATAGTTTACTGTCAATATTATTTTGTATTGATTTCACAAGTAGAGCTTAGTGTGTTTTTGAAAATTTTCAAAACTTAAATTTTTTCAAGGTTTAATTTTCTCAGATAATTGGGCAGAAATGAAATCTGGTTTCCTGGGCCAGAGCGTTTTATTTCCAGTGCAAAGACTGTCCAGGGCTGTCTTTCCATCTGCCATGTTGACTGGCAGAAGTTGAGATGATGATTGCTGCATGATTTTTGGGTATTGAACTAAACAGATATGGAGAAGAGCCTTTGGATGACCCATGAACAGCTAGCAGAAGCTGAAAAAGATCTTACTGTTTTAAGCCACTGAGATTTTGCAGTTTAATGGGACTGTACCTGACCTGCATTCATTGATGCAATCAGCATATCAAAACAGTTTTAGCTTAGAAATAAAATGATTTCAGAAGGAATTGTTGTACAAGTGTAAAAATTTATAGAAAAACATTACCTAATTTAGAGATACTGAAACCACAATAGTTCATGTACATAGTAATGTAAAGTTTTCATACGATATATACATTATGAAATGAGTTATTGCAAGTATCTATAAGAAAGTCATTTTGAAAGAATTTAAAATTACCCTTTCTTTAATTTGTTAACATAAATACAGCTAATGTGACATTAATCTATTACAAAACTGGGTAAAAATTGAAGACAATTCAATTTTATAGGTCACTGAATTTATTCTTATATTTGACATTATTTTATTTAAGTATTTACATAATACGGAACCTAAGTGGCTCATTTGTACTTTGATAGTCCAAGTTCCAAAGTAACTATATGTACATTTTAAAATAAGTAGTGTGGTGATATTAATACTTATCTGAAAATATGAGTTACTGTAGCAATTAATAATTTATTGATATCAATTAATATCCAAAATCATTATTATCCAATATCATTAGAATAATTATCCTATATAATAAAGAGGTAATATGCAAATCTGAAATCATTTAATTCAAAGTTAGTTGGGAAAAACTATAACATTGAGTTCATAATTCAAATTCTTAATTTTGAGGAACACTTAAATCACCACATCGACAAGAATAAAATCCTAACAAAAGATCACATTACTAAAAATTTTCAATTTAATCACTCCAACACACAAGATGGCCACCCCCATGTGGTCAAAGATGTCTACCCCATGTGGACACAAGATGGCCAGCAGGAAAGGGCAGTTGTGGGCGATCAGGCTGGCAGGGGAGGGCAATTAGGAGTGACCAGGTCGGCAGGGGAAGGCAGTTAGGGTCAGTCTGGCTGGCAGGGAACAGTTAGGCATCAATTAGGCTGGCAGGGGAGTGGTTAGGGGGTGATCAGGCTGGCAGGCAGAAGTGGTTAGGGGCAATCAGGCAGGCAGGCAGGCGAGTGGTTGGGAGCCAGCAGTCCTGGATTGTGAGAGGGATGTCTGACTGCTCGTTTAGGCCCGATCCCGGTCCTAAATGGTGCAGGCTGGGCTGAGGGACACCCCCTCCCCCCGTGCAGGAATTTCATGCACCAGGCCTCTAGTATCACTATAAGTAATTTAATTTTATGACAAGACATTCTCATGGTGTTTTGTAATCATAGTTAATTATGGATGAATAAAAATCATACTACAAATATACAAACCAATATATGCTTAAGATTATTATCGTTATAGTGAATTAGATTTCCACACTAAGTAATCCCTATTTATTTAGGTAATAAATTTAAACTATATAAAAAATGCAGTGTAACTTGTACTGTAAATAAACTATTAGCAATGAGTTTCACAGTGAGAGCTGGTAGTATATGAATTATTCACTGCAAACTTATTTTCTATGTATCATTAGCATGTAAGATAATGAACCTAATTATCATGGCTTTAAACTCGGGGGGAGTTAGCAATTTATGTGTAGAACATTCCAGGCTGTAGTTACCACCCACAAGGGTATTGAGAGAACTAAAGGCATTACTTCTTTACTCAGCTTTGTTGCTGCGATAATACTTCTCCTTACTTGCTTCTTCATTGGTCAGTTTGTTTTTTATTTGTTTTTTATTTTTAGTGTAAGACTTAATGGGATTTTCTTTTCCTTGAATACCTTTTAAAGGAGTTATGAGATATATTTAGTATTTTAATGAGTTATTTTTAGTGTAATTTAGTGTTGTAGGTAGACAAAATATTATTGGGAAGCATTTTTTCATTTACTCTCATGAGCTAGCATCAACTATTATAGTAGATTACCATAAATAGTCTAATTACTTGAAAAATCTTGGTTAAAAGGTTAATAATCAATTTTCTCCTTTTAACGGATCTAGACTAAAATGATTTACTTTCAAAGTACTTGGTATTAGCATATGGCCCTTTCTAATTCATGATACTGCATCTCTGTTCTTATTATAAGGTTTTGATTAACTTCTTGCTTCTGTAGTGTAAAATATCTGTAATCTATTCTAATTAAAGTTGGTAAATCTACAACTGCTTCAATTATGCACTAATCAATTATGCATTAATTTAATTCCACTTAAGCAAGGTATAGTACATCATTAATGGATTTCAGACTTAATACAACAGATTTAGCAATAATCAAAATTTGAAGCATTTTATTTAGCTGGGGAAAAGATAAGGATCATAATGTCAAGTAATTCACATATCAACTCTGATAAACTAATAGTTTCATCTCTTTAAAAATGAAGGGGTACATCTGCCATTTATGTTCATTGTTGAGTGCTATAAGCTGAGATGGTAATTTTAATATCTTTAATGTATTAGTATCATAGTCTACATTTTTCTTAAATGTTTAATTTTTTTAATGTTAAAAACAAAATTTTTATAGCATGGCTGTTTAACATATATCATAAGGACATACCTAAATTCATTGTTTTTCAACCTTTTCCTTGTCATGGCCACACAGAATATTTAGTAGTAGTTTTTTTGAACATGTAAGTACATGCTCAAGTGCATTTACCCAGAATTATGTTAAAGAAATAGATTATTACATATAATTAAATAGAAAATTTTTAGTAATGTGATCTTTTGTTATGATTTTATTCTTGTTGATGTGTTGATTTAAGTGTTCCTCCAGACTAAGAATTTGAATTATGAACTCAATGTTATAGTTTTTCCCAACTAACTTTGAATTAAATGATTTCAGATTAAATTTCATTACTCTCTTTTAATCCATATGCTTATATTATTAGGAATACTGCTCAGCTTTCTTCTGAATAATTTAGTATTTTTTGTATTTCTTTATAATAATGTTCTAGATGGATGTTTTCTAGGTTGTGAAGACTGTTAAATGCATTTTAACCTTTTGAGAAAGTTATTTTTGGTAACAAGTTTCAGGGTACCCCATGGACCTGTGATCCATTATATTTCAGGGACCCTTTTTAAAAACTCAAAGGTAAGGTATGCACATGGTTAGAAATCAAGTAGAACACATGGTCTTATAATGAAAAGCAAGATAAATCCTGCTCCACATTTATTTCCTTTTGCCACTCCCCTGAAGGTGCTCACTTTTTAAAAAATATATATTTTTATTGATATTTCAGAGAGGAAGGGAGAGGGAGAGAGAGATAGAAACATCAGTGATGAGAGAGAATCATTGATCAGCTGCCTCCTACACACACTGCACTGGCGATTGGCTGCCTTCTGCACTGGGTATCGAGCCCACAACCTGGGCATGTGCTCCTACTGGTATCAAACCTGGGACCCTTTGTTCCATAGGCCGACACTCCATCCACTGAGCCAAACCAGCCAGGGCAGGTGCTTATTTTTAACTAATTCTGATTTGAATGCCTACTGTGGTTATCTCTAGTAACATAGGATTGTTATTTTTTGATATTTCTGCTTTTCTGTCTATAAGCGTCATATGCTAATTAGATCGGGTGTCCTTCCGGATGACCTTCTGGATGAAACAGTGGCTGCGAGGGAAGCCTGGGTCCCGAGTGCCTGCTGGCATCCAGAGGGAAGCCCGGGACCCGGTGCCAGATGGAAGCTGGTGCTGGCAGTTGGGGGGAAGGAAGGCCCACTCTTGCATGAATTTCGTGCATCAGGCCTCTAGTGTTCTATAATTAGATGAATCTTCATTTCACAAAAGCTTTACCTTTTCTTCACCCTTCCTAGTTTTGATTACTGTTTCAGTTCCAAAATTGGTTATTTGGTTTTTCCAAATAATAAAGGGAAACATATATTTCATGTTTTATTACCTGTGTTCCCTACCCTCTCCTAGAAGCAACTATTTTCAACACTATTAGCTTCTTCCTTCTGATATTACCTTATTTGTAAATAATATGCTTATTCAGTTTTTCTTGATTAAACAACTTTAGATGTTATCTATTTACCTTTTTATGGCAATTTGGGGTTCATATTATATATGTAACTCTTGAGTTTTGAAAAGTTATATAATGATTTTGGTTAAATCTATAAACAATCTATAATCAATATTTACATCATAATGACCATCTAAGTATTGAATAACAATGCATTATATTACATTCATTTATTTAAATTTTGTGCCCTCCCTCCCATATTATTAAATGTCCTGCTTATTCATTTGCTTCACTTGCTTATTCATTCTTATGTGCTAAATTGCTAATTTCCCCTTCGGTTTGAACGGATCTCTCAGGTACTGTTCATTAATGTTTTTTAAGTCCTTAAATATAGGTCCAAAAGCTTAATTAATATATTTTTCTTGGAAACTTCTCTCCCTCAACCCTCTATTCTGTCTGTCAGAGTTTTTTGTTTGTTTTTAACTCTCCATAGCTCTGATCCTGTGACTTCTCTTTATTGTTCTTTTGTTGGGTAATTTGCCTTTTTTGTTTGTTTTCCTTCTTAGTTTATTCCCTTGTTTTCCTGAAGCATATCCTCCAGAGATTCTTGAAAAAGAATGGGTGGAAAATAAGCTTTCAATACCTAAAATGTCTTTATTCTACCTACACATTAGATTGATATTTCAACTAGGTGTGGAACTGTAAGTTGAAAATACCTTTTCCTCAAAAGTTTGAAGTGTTTGCTTCATTAGTAGCCAGTGCTGCCCATGAAAAGACTGATGTGCTGATTTTGAACTTTTTTATGTGACCTATTTTTTTTTCTTTGAAAACTCTTAGAAAGAATCTTCTCTTTACTCCTGGTATTCTGAATTATCTTTATGTGATTTTTCTTGGCTCTTATTTTTATTGTGCTGAGCACATTATTAGCACTTATAATCTGGAGTGTACATTTTTGTTATACAGTTTTGGTAATCTTCTCTCTACAATTTTCTCTGTCTCTCTAAAACTGGGAATTATTTTTATTAACCAATTTCATATTAATGAACACTTGGAATTTGGCTTGTTTTTCACTACCAAAACTACTCACTTTTACCATCTTTTTACATATACTATTAAAAAATTATGCTAGAAAGAAAAGGAATACACATTTTAATTTTTGAGAGATGCCAAATTTACTTTCATAAAAGTTGTATTAGTTACTTATGATAGGGTATAATAGTGTTTATTTACATAAGTTACCAATGTGATAAGTGGAAATGTGACATTTAGCAGTTCTAATATACTTTCTTTCCCCTGATTATTGCTGAGGTTGAGAACATTTGCTTGCACTTCAATCTCATTTGATTGCACTTTGTTGCATTTCACAGATACTGCATTTTTTTTTTATTTTATTTTTTTTATTTACAAAGTGAAGGTTTGTGACAACCCTGTGTTGAGCAAGTCTATTGGCAACATTTTTCCAATAGCAGTTTCTCACTTTGTCTCTGTGTTACATTTGGTAATTCTTGCAATATTTCAGACTTTTCCATTATTATTGCATTTGTTATTGTGATCTGCCATTAGATCTTTGATATAACTGTTATAATTGTTTTAGAGTATTACAAACTACACCCATATATGACAGAAAAAAAATCAATAAATGTTGCATGTATTCTGACTGCTCCATCAACCAGCCATTTGCTCTGCTTTTTTTTTAAATTAAATATTTATTGTTCAGATTATTACAGTTGTTCCTCTTTTTTCCCTCCATGGCTCCCCTCCACCCGGTTCCCACCCCACCCTCTCCCCTTACCCCCACCATCATCAACTGTTCTCATCCATAGGTGTACAATTTTTGTCCAGTCTCATCCCACACCCCCACACATC
>NW_006288853.1:6588581-6613152 GCF_000327345.1 Myotis davidii
AGGTTGCAAAGGGCCAGGCCATTCATATGCAAAAGCCTCTGCACACAGCTTGGGTGGGGCGGGGTCTCAGGACCAACAGGGAAGAGCAAACAGCTATGGCTGATCCTCTGTCCTGTCCTAAGAGGTCCCAGGTCTCAGTGTCCCGCGGTAATCGCTGCAAGCACCTCTGAGAGAAAGCCACCCTCGAGTTCCGCCCAATGCCAGACAGTCCAGAATCCGGGTCCCCAGAGACTCGCAAGGAACTGGAGTTCAGAGCAGTCGGGAGCATGTGACTCCCTCCTGATTGAAAAAGACAACTTCGTCCTCAGTTGCCAGCTCTTTTCCACATGTGCCTCCGTACCTCTGCACTTTACTTCCGTACCTCCTCTGAGTTTCAGTGTGCTTTTCTCTTTCTTTCTAGTTGTAGAATTTCCACTCAGCCAGCCTTCCTGTGGTTCTGGATGATGTCCGTTTTGTCTTTTAGTTGTATTTTTGAAGTGGTTGTGCGAGGCAGCAATTTCAGGTGTTTACCTATGCTGCCATCTTGGTTTCTCTCCATTTGCTCTGCTTCTACCCCTCTCCTCTGGCCTCCCTCCCTGAGATACAACAGTAAAAATTAGGCTAGTTAAAAATGGCATCTAAGTGTTAAAGGAAAAGTCACATATCTCTCACTTTAAATACAAAACTAGAAGTGATTATGCTTATCGAGGAAGGTATGTCGAAAGCTGAGATAGGCCAAAAGCTAGGCTTGAACCATATAGTCAAGTTGTGAATACAAAGTAAAAATTCTTGAAGGAAATTAAAAATGCTGCTCCAGTGAGCACATAAAAGATATGCTGATAAGGACCAAGTTTCAGTGGTCTGGATAGAAGATCAAACCAGCCCCATTTCCTTAAGCCACAGCCTAATCCAGAGGAAGGCCTTTTTAACTTTCTTCAATTCTGTGAAAGCTGAGAGAGGTGTGGAAGCTGCCATAGAAAAGTTTGAAGCTCGCAGGATTTGGTTTGTGAGGTTTAAGGAAATAAGCCATCCCTATAACAAAAAAGTGCCAAGATGAAGCAGCAAGTGCCGATGATGTAGAAGCTGCAGCAAGTTATCTAGATCTAGTAAAGATAATTAATGCAGGTAGCTGCACTGAACAGCAAATTTTCAATGTAGATGAACAGCCTCATATTGGAAAAAGATGCCATCTAGAGCTTTTCATAGTTTGAGAGAAGTCAAGGCCTGGCTTCAAAGGACAGGCTGACTCTCTTATTAGGAGCTAATGAAGCTGGTGATTTTAATTTGAAGCCAGTGCTCATTTACCATTCTGGAAATCCTAGGGTCCTTCACAATTATGCTAAATCTACTCTGCTTGGGTTCTAAAGATGGAACAACAAAGCTTGGGATGATAGCACAGCTGTTTATAACACAGTTTACTGAATATGATAAGCCCATTGTTGAGACTTACTACTCAGAAAACCCCCCCAAAACATTCCTTTCTAAATATGACTGCTTATTAACAATGTGCCTTGTCACTCAAGAGTTCTGATGGATATGTAAAACAAGATTAATGTTATTTTCTTTCTTAAAAAAAATATTTCATTTTAGAGTGAGAGGAAGGGAGCGGGATAGAGATAGAAACATCAATGAGAGGGGAACTGATCAACTGACTCCCACACAGTCTAACACCCTCCTCCATCTCTCCTCCCCCTGCCCCTCGCCGGAATTGAGCCTACAACCCAGGCATGTGCCCTGACCAGGAATCAGCTGGTGACCTCTTGGTGCATGGGTCAATGCTCAACCACTGAGCAACACAGGCTTGGGGGTTAACGTTATTTTCATGTTGCAAATACAATGTCCATTCTGAAGCCCATGGATTACGGAGTAAATTTGATTTTCAAGCCTTATTGCTTAAGAAATACATTTTGTAAGGATATAACTGCCATAGATAGTGATTTCTCTGATGGATCTAGGCTGTTTCAGAAATTACCAGGTGACTGGAAAACACACAATCAGTACTCGGAAGATTCAGGAAAAACTCTTTATTTGCAAATGCACTAGTGTGTTGACTCATGGGAGTCATTCTCCAGAGCCTGAGTGATGAATATGGAGGAAGCCACCCTCGGTTTCTTTGTCTCCCCAAATATGGACCAAGCCTCCAGACTTTTTGTGGGCTTTGTAGTCCCCCATGGGTGGGGTTACACCCAAAGGCCTGGCTTGGCTGGCGCCAGCGCTACCAACCCCTCCAGAGGTTGTGTATGGTTCATGGTTTATGGCCTCTGTAAAATGGGAGTTTTCCGGGAAACAGGTTCTGCAAGGCTGGACCAGCTTTACAGATAAGAATGGGGCTTAATTATACTAGCAAGAATGTGCCTCAGAATACTGGTTATTGGCACAGATTCAGATTGCTAGACCCCCCTCTCCCAATTGTCTTATATTCCCCCTCCGGCAAAGTAAGTTGAAAACTTCTGGAAAGGATTTACCATTCTAGATGCCATTATGGACATTTGTGATTCACAGGGAAAGGTCAAAATATCAACATTAATTGGAGTTTGGAAGAATTTGATTCTAAACCTCATGGATGACTTTGAGTGGTTCCAGATATCAGTGCTGGAAGTAATTGCAGATGTGGTGGAAATAGCAAGAAAACTAGAATTAGGAGTGGATCTTAAAGATGTTACTGAATTGCTGCACTCTCTCGATAAAATTTTAATGGATTAGGAGTTGCTTTTTATGAATAAGCAAAGCAAGTGGTGTCTGGATATGGAATCTGCTTCTAGTGACAATGCTGTACAGATTGTTGAAATGACAACAAAGGATTTAGAATATTATATAAATGTAGTTGATAAAGCAGCAGGCGGGTTTGAGGGGAATGACTCCAATTTTGAAAAAAATTCTGCCGTGGGTAAATACTATCAAAACAGCAACTCATGAAATCATTCATGAAAGGAATTATTTGATGCAGCAAACTTCATTGTTGTCTTATTTTAAGAAATTGCCACCCCAACCTTCAGCAACCACTACTCTGATCAGTTAGCAGACATCAACAGTGAGGCGAGACCCTCTACCAGCAAAAAGATTATGACTTGCTCGCTCAGATGATGGTTAACATTTACCAGAAAGTATATTTTTTAGATACAATGCTATTGCATACTTAATAGACTACAGTATAGTAGAAACATAACTTTCACATGCAGTGGGAAACCAAAAAATTTGTGTGACTCTTTTACTGCAATGGTCTCAAACTGAACCATTACATCTCCAAGGTATGCTTGTATAGGCCATTTGTATTCATATATTTTGAAATGGCTCCTTTTGTACTCATTGTACAGGCAGAACTTTTTGGCCATTTTCTCCTACATTCTTACTCTGATATTGGTCTTTACCATCAGCGTTCTAATGGGGAGAGGCAGCATGAGAATCAGTACAAGGGTCAAGGAAATGATCTCTGTTCCTTTCGGCTGAGAATGTCTGGCCTGAACCATTCACTTCAAGCTTTTCTCCTGGTTTTGTCATTTTCAGACAGAAGGATTGTTCTCATGCATAAGTGCACCAACCAAATGGAGCATTGAGAGAAAACCTTGCCATAGACATGAGATTTTAACCTCAAAATCAGGTTTTGATTTTTCACCTTATTGTTTTCTCAGAGAGATAGAGGGTTGGGTGCATAAGGCAGAGGGAGGGAGAAGCTTTGAGATTCTACTACTTGAACTTCAAATTCTGGTATGACACTCCAATATCAAATTAGATTTACTTTTTTGAGAACGTTTATTTCCAGTTTTTATATTATTTTCTCTTACCAAGACATGAAGGATAACCAACCAACATGGAATGCATTTGATACTGATGATAAATAGGTAGTTTCATTCATTGATTATTCATGTATTCATTCATATTGTGTTAGTCTTCGTGGATATAGTAGTGACACTATACTTGCTCTCATGGAACTTACAGTCCCACAGATTGGTAGGAGTCTAGTTGATAAACCATGTATTTTGTACTTCTCAACAATAGAAGGATTGACTGATTCAGAAAAACTTTTGAATCAGAGATAGGCTTTTAAAATAATGGAATGTGATATTTGCTTGTTTCTATTTTTATAAACACATTTATTAGCTTTTGATTTTTAAAAGTAGGAGAGAGCAAAATGTCTTGGCAGAAAGACCTAATATGCCATTCTTATGAGTTCTTCAACTGTTGCAAAACATAAACATTTAATAAGGGGTTTAGCAAAGAAGATTAAATGTTATTTAAAACATATGTTATAATTGACCTCATGGCTAAATGGCCTGGTTCAGGAATCCATGAATTATTCCAGGGGAAATTCTTATATAGCATAAAGTTTTTTGGTTTGCTTTTTCTTCATGCTGAAATACTTGATTTCCACAAATACTTCACAGGAGAATTGAATAAGAAGTCAAAAAGTCATAAGAAAAAGAGAAACTTTTCCTTTTTACTGCTTTCACTAGGAAGTAGAATACATTTTTAGTGACTGGCTATGCTTTATCATGGAAATACAGTTGGGTAATTTAGGCCTTCACAAATTTGATTTCATTCTGTTTAGTGATGGATATTAGTAAACTGAATGAGATGGGGGAAAATTAAATAATAAAAGGAACTTTCAAACTTTCAAGTAGTTGTGTTCTACAGTTTGTAGCAAGGATTTTCTTGTTTTTATATTTTCCTTATGAGATATTTACACATACATATATGTACACATAAATATCCATAATCAATATGAAGGATTGATTTGTAGGTTCTGAAACATTATGTAAATGCTGTTTTACTGTGTCTCTTCTTCATGTTGCTTTTTTTTGGTGCAGTATTAAATTTTTTGAGATTTATATGTGCTAACTTATTTTTTATGTATGTACATAAATTTATTTTCTATTGAATAGCACTGTATGAATATGTCACAATTTATTCTGATAAGTTTTTCATTATTAGAACAACTACTACAATTAAAGTTCTTGTAGTCATCTGTTTATGCCTATATGAAAGATACTCTAGGGCTGTTCTGTTCAATACACTAGCTACTAGCCACATGTGGATATTTAAATTTAAATTAATTAAAAATAATGAAATTCAGTTCCATGCTTGCACTAACCACATGTAACTAGTGGCTAACGTATGGGTATTGTAGATACAGAATCCTTTTATTATTCTAGAAAGCTTTTTAGGACAATGCTGCCTGGGATTTGTGCGTGTATGTGGAATTTTTGGTCAAGCACATCTTACACTTATTGCTGAATTGTTTTTGCCAGCGGTATCTGAGTGTTCTCTTTCTCAATTGTCTTGCTAAGAATTGGTATCAATAGAAATTTTAAGTTATTTCTGTTTTAATAGGTGTGAAACATATCATTGTGGTTTTAACTTGCACTTTAAAAATGTCTGAAGTTTAGCATATTTTTTTATATGCTTACTAGAGGCCTAATGCATGAAATTTGTGCAAGAGTAGGCCTTCCTTTTCCTGGCTGCCGGCACTGGCTTCTCTCCGGCACCTGGGACCCGGGCTTCCCTCTGGCTGCTGGCAGGCACCCAGAACATGGGCTTCCCTTTCAGCCCTGGCTTTGCCTGGAAGGTTGTCCGGAAGGACGTCTGGTCTAATTAGCATATTATGCTTCTATTATTATAGATTTGCTTAAAAGCTCCTCTTTTATGATTGTCTTAGTATTCTTGCTCATTTTTTTCTATTGAAATAGTTAAAATTACTAATTTATAGAAGTTATTTATATTTTATGGATAGTAATTATTTGATTGTATTTGTTGCATATTTCTGTGTCCTCTGTGTGACTTATATTTAATTTGTGGTGTCTTTTGTTTCATACACATTTTTAAAAATTTGAAGGAATCCAATTTATAAATCTTTTTGTTTATGCTTTATGGTCTTAATGCATTGTTTAAGAAATTCCTTCCTACCCCAGAGTCAAAGAGTTTCCTGTATGTGCTCTATAGAGTTCTTTCACTCAATTGAATATAACATTTGTGTATGGTGTGAGGTAAAATTTGAGATTTAATTTCTTTGCATACAGATAGCCTGCAATGTTTTGAACAGTTCACTGTTGTATATTGAGTTTTCTGTATATGTGTGGGTCTATTTCTGGGCTTTAATGGTTCCATTGGTCTGTTCAGCCCTATACCAATGTTTCATCATATACCAATTTCCTTAAAATAAAAGAAAGCAATGGTAGTTAGGTCTAAGTCCTCCCCCCAAAGTAACTTAACTGATGATAAGCTAGAGGAATGTAATTCATAATGAAAAATACTAGAGAATGATATTAGTACAACAAGCAGAAGTGAACAAGAGCATTTTTTTTTGTAATGGTATTTGAGGATATCTTGGCTTAATTTTTGAGGAGTGGGGAAAAAAAGATGATAACTTGAAAGTCAGACACTTTCAAGAGGTGGATTGAAATGAAAACTTTTATTTTTTAAATTTTTTAAAATATATTTTATTGATTTTTTACAGAGAGGAAGGGAGAGGGATAGAGAGTTAGAAACATCAATGAGAGAGAAACATCGATCAGCTGCCTCCTGCACACCCCTTACTGGGGATGTGCTGGTAACCAAGATACATGCCCTTGACTGGAATCAAACCTGGGACCCTTCAGTCTGCAGGCCTATGCTCTATCCTCTGAACCAAACCGGTTAGGGCGAGGCTAAAACTTTTAAAACTAATGTTCACTTTAATGGCTTTTGTTTTCTTCTGAGATACAGCTGAATCACTACCAATTTTGTAAATTGGTTTTGTGGTTTGGCCATTGTATGAAAAGAATTATTAGTAGTCATTCTTGTATGAGTAGTAATTAAGCAAGTGGATATTGGAATTGCACTCCCTGCCCAATCATCTGTGATTTGGGGCTTGTGAATAGGATACCCATAGTACCCATCCATAGTAGTAACTTTACAAAGTGCTTGCTACATAAAGCACTAGGTATCTGGCAAAAATCAAGAGCATAGTGTTCCTAAAGCAACTGGACGGTTGTTGAGAGAGGGATGAGAGGAGATGTAGACAATATCTATGTACATATGAATAATAAGGAAATGGATTTTGGAAGAATTATTAAAGACAGAACAATGGAAAACTAGCTTGTGTTCATACAGCAGCAAAAGAAAATGGAAAGCAGTGTGTCAGATAGTTACCAGTTTAGAACACTAGGTGGTGCCATTAGCCTAGACTGCTTATTTGATATCTGCAGGCTGAGTAGCCTCAGGGTAGAAAGATAGAAAGGCAAGCATAAATGAAAAGATTGGTTAGGAAGTGCTTGTGTATTAAAGTAAGAAAGGCTTGGGTTATTTTATTGAGTATATTTCAAAATATTATAGTTCTCGATATTTTCTCTTCATCAATTTTTTAAAAATTTCCTGTTTTAAAGCAGTTTATCAACAAAAATGTTTTAAAACTAACTGTATTTCTGATTTAAAATGAAAAAAAAAATGTATTTAGAACCCTGAAGATAACTGAAGTTTTCATGTTAAATGATGCAGTCAGAAGGAACACATTTTAATAAGCTATAGTGGCCTTACCCCAGATCAGTGAATAACTCCATTAAACTTTCTGAAATACTGAAAATAGTGCCTTGATTCCTGTTAATATTTTATTTTTAGATTTCAGATTGAGAATAATTAAGTACATGATTTGATTTTTGGAGATGATTCATGCCATTGAAATTTTACTGATGGGTGCATTGAATAAGTGACAAATCCCCAACTCAAACTAAGTTAAGCAGAATGGATATTATTGGGTCATATAATTAAAAAGAGCATGGTGTGGCCCTGGCCTTTGTTGTTTAATGGTTCGAGCATCGGCCGCGGACCGGAGGGTTGTGGGTTTGATTCGCAGCCAAGGGCATGTACCTCAGTTGCAGGTTCATCTCTGGTCCGTATTGGGGCATGTGAGGGAGGCAACCAATGGATGTCTCTCTCATGTTGATGTTTCTCTCTCTCTCTCCCCCTCCTGCTCCTCCTCTCCCTCCCTTTGTCTCTCTCTAAAAAATTAATGGAAAAAATACCCTTAGGTGAGGATTTAAAAAAAGAAAAAAAAAAAGGGAAGGTCATGGTATGGCTGATTTCTGGTGAAGCTCGATCCAGTGGCTCAAATGTTATTTGGACCCCTTTCAAGTCTTAACCCAGTTTCTCTTAGTATTGGCTCCTTTTGCAAATAGGTTCTCCTCTCCTGGAGGTAGGGTAGCTGTCAGCAGCTATAGGCTTATATCCTTCTCACTTTTTTGCATCTGTTCTAGTGGCTCAAAGAAAAGTTGTGATATTAGATCATATATTAGGTCTGTTTGGCTTGGCTTGGGCTATATACCCTACCCCTGTAATTGGAGATAGAGTTAGCACTGCTGGAAATTTATGGATTAAGAGTTTTGGAGCAATGGTTCCCCAAAAGCAAATTCATTATGGAAATAAAGAATGGTTGTAAAATGACAGTTGTTTCTTTAAGAAAGTTGTCTTATCACTGTTTAGATTTCTTTGATGTTATTTCACTAAAATTTGTTTTTACTTTAATCTCATTTCTGCTGGTTATTGGTTGTGTGTCTTCTCAGAATTATTTTTCTCATTGGCAAAAGTGGGGACATGACACCTATTGATATAGTATTATGATAATGAAATAAGATAATATATGTCAATAGTTAGTATAGTGCCTGACATATATTAGATATTCCAGAAATGTTAGCTTGCCTCTAAGCCTGGGTATTAGCAAGGCACTTTTGAATTTTATCAAACTTGCTGCATGTCCTATTAGTTTATAATCTCTGAATAAGACAAATTTAGTACCTTTATAATGGCAAATTTTAAAATTATTAATTTAATTTATTGATTACCACTTTAATTGCTTAAAATGACAGTTGATAAATACTGTCCTATTCATGACATACTGGGTTTTTATACTTGCACTGAATGTGAGGGTTTAGCTCATGCAAAGTTTTTGTAATTAATCTATGCTGGGAATTATAGATTATATTTAAAGACAGAAATAAATATAGTGAAATTATGATAAATGGTTTTATTGTTTAAGGAAATAATAAAAACTGCTTCATGTGTTTGAAGAATAGAAAGAAGTTGGCAGCAAGAAAGAAAGATGAATGATTAAATGTGGTTTAAACTTGTTTTTTAATTAAAGTGCTTCATTGCTATGTACAATATTCAGAAA
The DNA here is from genome assembly GCF_000327345.1 of Myotis davidii. NCBI lineage: Eukaryota > Metazoa > Chordata > Mammalia > Chiroptera > Vespertilionidae > Myotis > Myotis davidii. Next base: position 6,597,700 of record NW_006288853.1, read on the forward strand.
TGTATTTTAAATGTAACATTAATTTTCCAATTACCATTCATCTTTATTAGAAAATACTGCTTATATTTATCATATTTTTCACCAACTATAAGGTTTTTAAATCCATTTAGTTGTGTGTAATATCTAGAAGAGAACCTCCATAATGATTTTTATTTATTATTATTATTTTAAAATATATTTTATTGATTTTTCTACAGAGAAGAAGGGAGAGGAAATAGAGTTAGAAACATCGATGAGAGAGAAACATCGATCAGCTGCCTCCTGCACACCCGCTACTGGGGATGTGCCCGCAACCAAGTTACATGTCCTTGACTGGAATCAAACCTGGGACCCTTCAGTCCGCAGGCTGATGCTCTATTCACTGAGCCAAACCGGTTAGGGCACCATAATGATTTTTAAACTGAACATTAGAGAGTTGGTAACCCACATTTCCAGTAACTAGCAAATCACATGAAACTCTTGATAGTGATGGAATTATTTTCCTTATAAAATAGCATAGTGGTTTAGCAAGTCATTATTTGATTAAGGCATGCTTAGATATGGCTAGCTACAAGCTATGATATATTGGTATCTTTTATTCAAAATTGATAATATAAAAATAATAAGTATTTTTGTTTTTAATCATTTCCACTCTATAAAATTTTGTAAGCAAAATCTATATCATGCCAAAGGATGTTTTAAACTGATTTGGCCCCTCGTTTTATTGTTGGTTATTGTATTCATTATTCTGTACTATGTTTGTGTTTTAATTGCAGTCTATTTATTGCAGTTTATTTTTAAGAATATTGTATTACGTAGGTGTAAAAGCATTAAGAATATGAAATGCTGATTAGGAGAAAGGTATTAATTTGATGGTGATTAAAAGTAGAGCAATTTTTTAAAAAATTCAAAATGGTGAAAAATTGATATGCAGCAACAGGAATTATTTTGAAGACAAAACCAGTGATTGAACATATGTGCCTCTGCCTGAAAAAGCCATTGCTAGTGGATTACACCTGTGCATACTTATCATATAAAAAATTAAAGTGGAGACATTTGAAAATACGTATTAACACATTTAAAGATAATTGCAATAAATATATGCTAGCATAAGTAATATATTTTTGTGAAAAATAGCTATATTTACCAAACCAAAAAATATAGTAAAAAGAGTGGTATTGTTTTACCTTTTTGCATATCTCTTTAATAGCTGACTTGCTAGAAGGCAGTTGGAGTCTCATCTGCTTCTGCATTCAACCTGTTGCAATATATTGTTCTGATTAAACTATACAAATGCAGAATGGCCTCACTCATATGCATAGCATGCATAGCTAGTAAAGCACAGTAGAAGTACCAAGGACAAATTTAGTTGATCTCTGAAAACACATATGTTAATATCCTAGATCTAGTACCATAAAAAATGCTCAAAACAGAAATATATAGGCATCCATTCCATTAGTCACCAGAGTGATGTCATTACATGTTGTATAACCTCTGGATATAACCTCTGGAAAACTTTGTAAGAATAACATTGTAAAGGGCACATAGTTTTAACCTGTGGATTCCCTGAAAGAATTTTAAGGACCCTTGTGAGCTATAGACCACGCTTTGAGGACTGTTAGTCTACACAATTGAAAGTAATCTTTAAGAGACATTGGTAGAAAGTCTTTTGAATTTATAGCAGAATCTGAGCATCAATATCAGATGTCTGTTCACCTTATGTTGAAAAGTCCAAGAGTTAGAGACTTTGAAGTCTAAATCAATGTGTAGGCACTGTTGATCAAACTTCTCACAGTCAGAGATAGTTCTGCAGGGTAAGGTACTTTAAATCCACATAATTCCCAAGTAAGTGGCAGGATGGATAACATAGCTGCTAAAAAGTTTCTTATGACTTGTGCAGAGATCATCAAGAAGAGAAATGATCTCTCATGACTCATTTTTAATGTAGAAAAAATGAAAACATCTTAGAGAAAGAATACCGATGGAGTACATGTACTAGCAAGTTAGAAATAGAGAATAGCAATGTAATCTATTCGATAGGACTATGTATATAGGGACTAGTCACATTAGATTAAGGAACAAATGGGACGTTACCAACTTATAAATAGTGGCTTTTGTACTGATAATTTTTCTTAGTATAACATATATTTATCCCACTATCAAGTTATAGAGGTTTTTGATATCTTCATATTAGCAGTTCAGGTGAGGCATGGAGATAGGACAGACCTTGATTAATAACTTGCAGTAATTTTCATTTTGAATGTTGGAAATTTTAGCTCTAACATTACGGATAAAGCACTTTAGCCATTTATGTTTTCATGCTTTGATATTAAAACAATTACTGTTTTTTTTATTTTTATTTAGGCATATTTCAAGGCAATTTTTTGTTTTATAATCTTTTTATTAAATATAGCATATAGGAATTTTTTCTTTCGAATGAATATTAATCTTCAGGATTATTTACTAGAGGCTCGATGCACGAAATTCGTGCAAGGGGTTCGGCCCTCGGAGCCGTGGCGGCTTGCTTCGGCCCTCACAGCCCTGGCTTTGTCCAGAAGGATGTCTGGAAGGTCGTTCAGCTGTCTGGTCTAATTAGCATATTATGCTTTTATTATTATAGATTTTATTTTACATTTTTAAACCTTCAAGTACATACAGTTTAGTTTCAGGTGTACAGCATAGTGGTTGGACAATTACTTTACAAAGTGTTCCCCCTGATATTTCCAGTACCCACCTGGCACTATATATAGTTCTTACAGTACTAGTATTATTGACTGTATTTCCTCTGCTGTACTTTATATCCCCATGACTATTCTGTAACTACCAATCTGTACTTCTCAATCCCTTTACCTTTCTTACCTAGTCCCCCAACCCCCTTCCCCTCTGGCAGCCATTAGTCTGTTCTCTGTATCTAAGTCTGTCTCTGTTTTAATTTTTTTTTTAGATTAACATATATGTGAAATCATATGATATTCGTCTTTCTCTGACTGACTTATTTTACTTAGCACAAAACCCTCTAGGTCCATCCATGCTGTTGCAAATGGTACGGCTTCATTCTTTTTTTTAGGACTAAGCAATATTTCATTGTATATATGTACCACAGCTTTTTTATTCACTTGTCTATTGATGGGCTCCTGGATTGTTTCCATATCTTGGCTATTATAAATTATGCTGCAATAAACATAGAGGTCCATTTATCCTCTTGAATTAGTGTTTTGGGTTTCTTCAGATAAATTCTCAGAAGTAGAATTCTGGGTCATAAAGCAGTTCCATAGTGGCTGCACCAATCTATTTACATTCCCACCAACAGTGCATAAGGGTTCCCTTTTTTCCACATCCTTGCCAATACCTGTTTGTTGATTTATTGATGGAAGCAAATCTGACATGTCTGAGGTGATATCCCATTGTGGTTTTAATTTGCATTTCTCTGAGGACTAGTGATGTTGAGCATCTTTTTATGTCTCTGGGCCATCTGTACGTCCTGTTTGGAGAAGTGTCAATTGATGTCCCTTGCCCATTTTTTAATTGGATTGTGAGTTTTTTGGATGTTGAGTTATTTGAGTTCTTTAAAAATTAAGGATATTAACCCCTCATTGGATGTATCATTGGCGAATATCTTCTCCCATTCAGTGAACTGTCTTTTCATTTTGTTAATGCGCAAAAATATTTTAGTTTGATGTAGTCCCATGTATTCATTTTTTGTTTGTTTCCCTAAGGCAATTTTGTTTTAAACATATCATTTTTTTCTTTCTAATAGTGTTTATCAGAATTATAATTATTTGATATGACTAAGACAATTGGTATTGTCATATTAGTTTAAAGTTCTCTTTATAAGTCCAGCAAAAAAATACTTTTTTTTTGTTTTGTCTTTTTTTTTTTTTTTTTCGCCATCTTTGTTTGTGCAAATCTATTGATGTTAAATTATTTGCTGAAATTTAACATACAGGGAAGACTTAATTATTCAGAATATACTTCTGCTATGATGTGTAGATGATTTGTTTACTGTCTTTAATGTGACTCAGTCAAAATATGTATAGATATTTGTTTAACTGGAAAGTATTGCTAATATCTTTTGCATTTCTGGATGTTACATATATAATAATTTTCCTTGGATGTGGAAAGGTTTCCATTTCTCTTTTCTATTTCTTCAGTCTCTATGAAAAATGCAGATATAATCTTTTTATGACATAAGGGGAGTTGAACAAATGTTACGAAGCAGCATTAGTTACTGGCAAAGTGTTTGCTTATCAGCATTTACATAATTTTCCAACAGTAAAGAACAGATTAAATAGGAGGAAAGATGATTGATTCTTACATAGACACTTTAATTCTTACCTCATATAAGAGCCTTCTTGTGCACAATGCTTCCATGACACTGTTCTGCTCATTCCTACCCTGGGACCTTTGCATATGTTGTTTCCTCTTTCTGGAATGTTCTTTCTTATAGTTCTTTTGGACTTCTTTCCATTCTCAGTTCAAATGACTCTTCTCAGAGCACTTACTGATCCCTATCTGCAGTGCCGTGTCCTTGTTTATTATCTGCCTACTCTAACTGGACTGGTAGCTCCTTGAAGGCCGGAGCTTTGTCCTTTGACTTCTGTATCCAGCTCCTAGGAAGTGGTTGGCACACAGTAGGACTTTAAATATTGTTGTATGAAGGAAGATTATATTTAAACTAGAGGCTTGTTGCATGAAAAGATTCGTGCAATAGGCCTTCCGTTTGGCTCAGTGGATGGAGCGTCGGCCTTCCGGCACCCGGGACCGAGGTTCGATTCCGGTCAAGGGCATGTACCTTGGTTGGGGCACATCCCCAGTAGAGGGTGTGCAGAAGGCAGCTGATCGATGTTTCTCTCTCATCGATGTTCCTGACTCTCTATCCCTCTCCCTTCCTCTCTGTAAAAAATCAATAAAATATATTCTTTCGCTGCTCCGGCCAGTGACGCCTTCAGTCTTCCCTCCGCTGCTTCGCGCCTATGTATGCAAATTAATCGCCATCTTTGTTTGTGGTTAATTTGCATATCTTGGCAATTAGCCAATGGGAGGCGTAGCGAAGGTACGGTCAATTACCATGTTTGTCTATTATTAGATAGGATAGTGTATGATGAAAACACAAAAAATATGCCGCATTTTATAATCCTGATTATAATTAAAAAGAGTATTATAAATGCTTAATGTTATAGCCCTTAAATAGTGATATTTTACTGCTCCTTGTTGTGTTTCATTCCAATCGACTTTGGTAGAAAAGTCTACTACTTACAGAGATTTGCAGTTATATCATTTTGTTAATTACTCCTATGTAATTACTTATTTTATACAGCTTTAGCCAGCAGTTTACAAATAAACTGAGATCAGTAGGGCTTCCTGTTGCTCTGAGTAGGACTTCTTCCACCCATGTCCAACTTTAGTCTGCCCACAGTCTAGATGGAGTGCACCTCTTGTGAGGTCTTCATAGTGTAGATCCTCTCTGTTACAAATTATTGGGCTTTTGCCTTAAGCAAGCACAGTGGTATAATTAGAAGAAGTAGATAGTACAAGAGAGGAGAGGATTTTAGAATGGACGAAACAGGCCTGTAAATGAAAGTGTGGTAATTTTGAAGTTATGCAGCCCAGATCCTCCTTCAAGGAAGAATTACAGCCCAGCTGTGGGGAGGAAGGTCATCAGGAAGCTTTCAGCTTTCAGCACCTTCAAGGTTGGCCTCTGCTGCATAGAGTCTCCTTGCCTAAGGTCCCAACCTTCCCAGGGCAGCTCTCATCTTGCAGTTGATCAAGCTGGGGTATAATGGCCCAGCCATTTTGTTCATACCTGAGACAGACTCAGACAAGTAGTGTACCTCCAGCGATCCCTTCCAGGTTGCCTGAGGCTTTGTGAGGCCTGTATCAGAATTTGCCTTCCTGATTTGCAATCCTGCTTTCCCCCCTTTCTTTCCATAGGGGCTGATCTCTAATAAGCATCTTGTGCCCAAACTGTTTCAGTGACAGTGATGTCAATGATTTTGATCAACATTCAAGTCAAAGCTCTGTTGATTTGGAAGCATTCTCTCACCAGTGACACGGCAGTTAACTCTGTGACAAAGGCCCCTGGAGCTGGTACTACTTTGCTGCTGCAATAACTCTTGCTTGGAAACTTACAAAAAGTGATGGCTCATATTAAATGAGTAGAGATGATAAGACCCGTATGGCAGATAGTGGAGCAAGGGATCAAAGGCTCAGAGAGGTGAGCATGTTAGAATGGATCTACTGTATAAGACACTGTTTATCAATAGTGCGATGAGGAAATGCGATAGTGAGCACCAGCATCATAGAGGAGTCTCAATAGTGACTGCTTTCTATAGATAGGGGCTGATGGTTGAAGATGCTTTTGTAAAACTGGACTCTGTGGTAGCAAAGTGGCTGATAGGACTGTGGGATAGCTCAGGAACAGCATTTATCTGTCAAGGAGGGTGTACCATATTAGTTTTCTGTTGCTGAACAAATTTGGCAGCTTAAAACAACAATTTATTATCTCATAGTTCTGCAGGTCAGAAGTCGGTACAGTGTGTCTCACTCAGCTGGTTCTCTGCTTCAGGATTCACGAAACTAAAATCAAAACATTGGTAGGACTGCATTCCTGGGGGTGCGGGGGTGGAGCGTGTCCTAAGGATGAATGCTCCTACTCTCATTCAAGTTGTTGGGCTGAATTCAGTTGGAGTTGTAGGGCTGTGGTCCCTGTTTGCTTGCTTTTGGTTACATGAGTGTGTTTTAAACAGATCTCTGTTGTACCTTTGCTTTCTGTTTTATGGTTTTGCTCTTATTTCCTTCCTTTTACTTCTTTGGGTTTCTTTGTTGTTCGTTTTCTGATATCTTAATATGAACACTTAGCTCACTCATTTATAGCTTTTTTTTCTTTTCTAATATTTGCAATTAAAGACTATACATTTTTCTCAAAACACCTTTTGTGTTCTACCATCAAGAGTTTGAGAGATAGTGTTTTAATTATCATTCATTTCTAAGTATTTAAAATTTTACTTTGGATTTCTTTTTGACCCATTAATTATTTGGAAATTGTTTGAAAATTTGAAATATGGGTTTTTAAAGAGTTATGTTTATTTTGTAAATATAATTGCACAATGTGGCTAGAGAACAAGTTCCAGGTGATATCTGCAGTTAGAAAAATTTGAAATTATGTACCAGTATATAGCTATTTTTGTAACATTTTTATATGTACTTAATAAGAATATACATCTCTAATTGTTGGATGGAGAAGTCCATATTTTCCATATGTCATAATGAAGCACGGTGACAGTCATGCTTGGTGGGAATTGCTGTCTAATATTTTAACCCTGCTGACTTGGCTTCTGTCATTATTTTCTTGCTAAAATAATAGAAAAGTTATTTTGATTTTCTGAATTATATAAATCATCCCATTCGATTGAATACCCTATTGATTGTAATTTGAATACCCCATTAATTGTGGTCATACTGGTTTTAGAAAACACATTCCTCTGTACCTGGAGGCCAGGACTGCACAATTACTCTAAATTGCCTCAGTGGCTCCAGTAATGTGTTTCCGTTGATTCAGTGGTCCCAAGACCCGAGGGCTCCAGATAATGCGTTCCTGTCGACTCAGTGGTCCCAGGACCCAAAACTATAATTGATCTTTGTAGATAACTAATCGGCTCAATCTAGCTTCAGTAACAAACTGCTTTTTGGCAAACCAGGTTCCTCATTCCAAACCCTGAAATGTAATCAATACCTTTGTGATTTTTGCCTATATATATATCTGTTGTTGGGGCTATTTAAGTACCACGAGATTTGGAGAGCGAATTGCCCCCTCGTAGTCCCGGCTTTGAAATAAATGTGACTCCTTCATTCGACTTCTTAAGGCGTCCTTGTGTGATTTGTGGGGTACATTACAACAGTATGATTCACATGAGATTTGGCTTGTTAATTACTTCTTGAGTATACTTTTTTGTTTACTTGTATGCTAGTTGTGATGCTAGATTTGTCAGTTGCTCTTTCAGATTTATTTATTTTTGCTTAATATTTTTGAGATTATTTTATTAGGTGCATATACTTTTTAAATTACTATGTATACTGACATATCCTTATATAGTGACCTTTTCTATCTTATTTAATATCTTATTATTTTAAAATAGATTTTTATTGAGTTCAGAGAGAAAGGGAGAGGGGGAGAGAGATAGAAACATCAATGATGAGAGAGAAGCATTCATCGACTCCCCCCACTAGGGATTGAGCCAGCAACCCAGGCATGTGCCCTTGACTGGAATTGAACCTGGGTCCCTTCAGTCTATAGGCCAACGCTCTATCCACTGAGCCAAACCAACTTCTTATTTGATATCTTATTTTAAAGTTTATCTGATAATAATTATAGTTAAACTTCTTTCTTTTCATTAACATTTGACCAGTATACCCTTTTCCTCTTTTCACTTTAGAACATTAGATGTATTTATGCTTTTGATATATCTTTTATAATAACCATTAGTGGGATTTTTAATCTAATCTTAAAATCTTTCTTTTAGAATAATTGTGATTTAAATAATTTGTTTGTTCTACTTTTCTTTTTTGTTCTCCTTTCTTGCTTAAAAATTAAGTGTCTTTTACCCACAGCCTCATCAACAGAGTTGTTAAATTTGTGTGTGTGTGTGTGTGTGTGTGTGTGTGTTGCCAGTTTGGTCACTAAATAATAATGTTTCAGCCTACCTCTAATTTGTATATATATTGTTTTTTTAATAAGTGAAGTTGAGGTTCTCTTAAAAACATTTGCTTGCCCGGCCAGCATTGCTCAGTGGTTGAGCGTTGACCTATGAACAAGGAGGTCATGGTTTGATTCCCTGTCAGGGCACATGCCCGGGTTGTGGGCTTGATCCCCTGTAGGGCATGCAGGAAGTAGCTTATCAACGATTCTCTCTCATCATTGATGTTTCTCTCTCTCTCTTTCTCTTTCTCTCTCTCCCTCCCTTCCTCTCTGAAATAAAAAATATTAAGAAAAAACCCCAAAACATTTGCTTTTTTAAAACAGTACAAATCATTTGAAAAAAGGAAACAAAAGAAATTGCTTTTTCTCCTTCTATGAAATGTCTGTTCGTATCTTAGTCTTCTGTACATACTTCCTTTTCTGAGCAGAATGATGTTTTTAGTGATTTTGGGGGAGTGTTTTGTACATTAGGAACATATGCCCTTTGATATATGAGTTGTAAACATTTTTACAAGAGTATAATTTTGATTTTTTTTGTAATTTCTTTTTTTATTGTTATATAATTATTTCTTTAAAGACTTTAAAATTTAGCTTTTTACTGTTAAACATTTGATCCATTTATAATTTATCCTCATACATAGTACGGGATGTAGATCCCACAGTATTTTTTTATAACTGGTTATTCATTTATTCCTCTCACCTTCAAAAAATATGTTTTTATAGGTTCTTTTTAATGAATTTCCACCACTGTGTCCTCTCGCCACATTTTTTACTTGCTCTTCCTACTGCATGGCAACTACTCTTGACAGAGCTTACAATCTCTATTTATAGTCCATACCGTCATTGGTTACTACATCTTTATTGCGATGTCTGCTGAGTATATTTGTCTTCAAATTTTACTGAAAGTTAAATGCTGTTTTCATTTCCCTTAATTTTTGCATGGTTTCCAATAGGAGGAAGAACATATTTCATGAACATTAGAAGTTATAGTCACAAGTTTCAAACTGAGAGTTGGGAGCATTTTGAATTAAACCATGCCTTCATTTTCCTTTTTCTCTGTATAGAATTGAAATATTTAGAGTTGCTCAGATTTGAGTGATCTTATTACTCTCTTGGGGTACTGGCTATCATAAAACCAGCCTACTTAAAGCAGACATTTTTGGGTGCAGAGCTATTCTAAGTCTCAGTAGTATGTTTGATTTTTGTTTTTGATCAAAATTGCCGTTGTAATTTCAAGGCAATGTTCCATTGTCTTCTAGCTTTCAATGTTGCTATGGTGAAATCTGGTGCCATTTTGATTCTTGATCTTTTGTTTTAAACGTTTGTTTTTTTCTTCAAAAACTTTTAGTCTCTTCATCCTGGTAATGTTTTTGCATGAGTCTATTCTGATCCATTTTGCTGTACCCATTGGTGGGGAATTCTTTTGATATGGATCATGTCCTTCAGTTCTGAGAACTTTTCTTAAATCGTGTATTTGATTTTTGCTTATTTTCTTTTCTCTCTTTTTTTGTGGGGAACTCCAATTATTTAGATATTGGACATCTTAGATTGGTCCATCTAAGATTTTTTTCTCTTCTACTTTTATACTCTTTTGAAAAAATTTTATTTCTACTGTCATATTCGTAATTTTAAAGGGTTCTTTTTTTATTCTGATACTCTTTTTAGTAGCATTCTTTCTTGTTTCATGGATATAGTATCTTCTCTAATGTTTCTGAGGATAAAAATAATAAGGTATTTTTTTTCTCAATCTGTTTTCCTGATGCGTGTCTTACTTTCCTCCAAGTTGTCATTTTAAATTTTGGGGGTTTTTGGTTTCTTTCATAGTAGAGATTTTCTTTAAATGTCTGGCAGTATTTGCCGCTGCTTAATTTTGAGAATGGGAAATTGAAAAACAATAATTGCCTGGGTAGGAGTTGTCAGCTGTTTGTGTCACTATTAAATGATCTACTGGGCTTTTTGTAGCAGTATTCCATGTTGATATCATTACATTGTTTCTTAGACTAGGTCAATTATATGGTTAGGTTTCTTTTCCAGCTTTCTGGATTTTGGAGCCAAGAAGGAGAAGAATATTGGAGGTCTCAAAGTTTAATGTGTCAACTTTCAGTTAATCTTTATGTTTTCAATATGTTTTTCCAACCCTCTTTTTATTTTCTCTAGAAAATGGACCTTTGGTCTTCTGCCTGGATGAGAATATGCAGACTATAGGGCAGGATCTGGAAGTCTAGCTGCTTCTTTTTAAAAAAATATACATATTTTTATTGTAGACAGTATTATAGGTGTTCCCCATTTCTAACTGTTGCTTAAATAAACTTTTATGCCCTACTTTTACTCTCAGTCCTAGAGATTCCTAATACCAATCAGTATGGTGTCTTTGGGAATATAATTAGTTGCTTCCCAACTTTCTTCTACCTTTCTCCACTGCTGTTTAGGATTTAACTTTCTTGAGTCTGTTGAGTTAATCATTACTCCTCACTCTGTTTTCCAGTATCCACATTTTTGTCACTCTTGTTTTGTTTTGTTTTTTCCTGTCATTTTTGTCTTTGATAGTAGTTTTAGTGGGGTACAGGAGGAATCAGAAGTTCATGCATGTATTCAGTCCTTTGGGTTTTACTGAAAGTCTGAGACATAGTTTGAATTCTTGCTTTTGTATTATCTGTGTATCTTTATTTAGATGGTAAGTTATTGCATTCTATAATTATATTTTCTAGTGAGATGTTCAGTTGATCAGAATTGAGATATTAAGGGTTACAAGAAGAGTTTGCCGCCTAACTGGTTTGGCTCAGTGGATAGAGCAACAGCCTGCAGACTGAAAGGTCCCAGGTTTGATTCCTGTCAAGGGCATGTACCTTGGTTGCGGGCACATCCCCAGTGGGGAGTGTGCAGGAGGCAGCTGATCGATGTTTCTAACTCTCCCTCTCCCTTCCTCTGTAAAAAATCAATAAAATATATTTTTTTAAAAAAGAGTTTGCCACATTGGTACATATAATGTTCATTTGAAGCATGTAAAGAAATTTATGACTTGTGTATTTTTGTATGCAGTGCATGAAAATTGTGTTGATTTGATGCTTCACTTTTGATCCAGTTGATTTTATACTTTATTTTTTTAATTTTATTACTTTTTTATTGTCTAAAGTTTTACATATGTCTCCTTTTTCTTTACCATTTGTTTTTTATTTCAGTTATATTTGTGGTACACCTTCAACTAAAAAGTTCCAAAGGGCCAGTATAGAAAGTATGAACTCACAGGAGCAGAACTGCCCCCCCACCGCGAACCCTTGAACGATTCGCACCCCGGGCAAGCCCCCACCGCCCCAGTGTCTTGTGTCCATTGGTTATGCTAATTTTATACTTTATTTTTTTAAACACCCATGTGCTTTATGAGAAGCTGGGTTCTTCACCTTCATAGGCTGAATCTAAGCCAATCATAGATATTTAATTCCCTTTGCCATTGATTGATTTAGCAATATGTTTCCAATAACACTGAGAAGTTTGACAATCTCTCTTCTAATCTTTGGACATTAGATAAAGTGAAACTTTATTGCAGGTATTTTAAACTGTTAAGGAACAAAAGTCATCACAATAAGGATGGCACAGGGAAAACCTGGAAAGAAGTCAGGCCCCTGGTGATGTTGAGTCATAAATTAGCTAATCCTCAAGTTGCTGTAGCTCTGAATGTTTTGTGACATGACATAATAACTCCTTTGTCATAGAAAACCAATCAACTTAACCATTACTTGCAGCTAGTTAAAAAAATCCTAAGTAAATAAACATCCCAAGTCTCAAATTTCATAAATATTAAAGCTTAAAACTACAGGTTTTTGAGAAGTGATTCTTGTTTTTCACTAAAATCAGCTGAATTGGAAATTTATATCATTTTTTTATTCTTGTTGTCTTTGATGGTAACTTGTGTAGATCTGACATTTTAGTTGTTTAGATAAACTGGTCATTGCAATTTTTTGTTTTGGTATGATTCAGGTTGAACTGACATTTTAATAAATCTGGCTCCTAGGACTGATTAAAGAAATAGCTTATTTCTTGAAATCTGTACATTTTCTTCATGAAATAGATTTTTAAAAAAATCTGTGGCTTGTCTTGCCAAAGCTTTAAAAGCATATGTTTTTGATATGGTGTTACATTTTTAATTAATATTTTCGATGCAAAGGTGACAGTTTAAAAGGTTGTTTTGTTAGTGGTTTATCCTTAAAAGCAAAGGGCATTTGGTTTTATTTTACAATAGAATTTAATCTTACATGTTTTTTGTTAAAGTAATGTTAACCAAAAAATCTCTTACTGAACTATTTGTGGTGAGCTTTTTAAGGATGTTTAAGATTTCACATGCAGTTTAACTGATCACAGATGAAGTTGTAAATTAATACCTCATGAGCGTATTTGACTGCAGGGCATTGTTTGTGAATCAAAACTGCTTTGTTCTGTAAACTGTGAAAGAGGTTTAAGCATATGGATTAAAATTGCATGGTGATACCAATGTACTTATGAAAAGACACTGTAGTTGGATCATTTAAAATGTACTAAAATATTATGAATAGCCATCAACTGTAATAATTCCCTTAAGCTTTTAAAGGTTGTAAGATTTATTTTTATTCCTTTGTTGGATTTAATCACCTTAATAAGAAACTGTTTTGTTATTTTTAAAGCTTTATATAGTAATAAGAACAATCATTGACACAGTATGGTTATGAGAACAGCTAAAGTTTCCCAGAAAACATGTATTTTTACCGAAGTGTTCACAGTTGTGTCAAATATATACATAAGCTTTTTTCTTGTTTTACTTTGTCACTCTCTTACCAGAACCTAAAGAATGAATAATTGCTCATTGGTATCTTCTAGTATATGATTATATAAAATTTACGTTGTTTAGTGTAAAATCAGGTTATTTTGCTGTTATTTTTGTTTTACAATATATGAAAGTCACCTGGTGTAGAATGTACTCTTCCAGCCATTATATGTGAGAATTATCTATTGAAACAAAATACCAGATAATAGCTAGGTAAGTCTTGTTCTGGAAGACAATAAATTAGAGGAAGCAAAAGCAAGCTTGAATTACCTTACACCATAAGGTGAATACTAGATCATGCTGAAGAAAAGGTTGTTGGGAAGCTTTTGGAATGTCACCCTTTTAAACCTCTTCACATTCTTTGAAAACTTTGGTACCTGTTTTACAAATATTATATTTTCTGTCTTCTTAGTTCTCATGCAGAAGACATTTCCAGCACCAGTTTTCACACTTCCTTAAACTCCTCTATTTAACTACCTTTTTTTACATTCCACTTGAGCAACCGTCTTCTCATATTCTGAACCTAGTTCCTGCCCAGAACTACTTTAAATAAAAAGTCTGTATCAGCTTCCTGTTTAGCTCCTTCCTATTGTCCTATTTTCACCGTAGTCTCTTTATCCAGCCTGAGTGGCGCGGTCAGTTATTTCAACTACATTTTACCATTACCTTCAATTCTCTCTTCTTTTTGACCCTGCCAGTTTTCTAAATCTGGATCAGTTTAATTGTGTGCCTTGCGTCATGACTTTTTATCACAGTTAACTTTGTCATACTAGACATTTTCAGCCATCTTTGGTCCTGCTCCTTAAACCTTCATAAACCTTCTCCAGCTCTTATTACCATTTGAAATGGATCTCCAATCTCATCCCTCTTTGCTTTCATGTTTGTTGCCTGAACCATCATCTTTTGCAGTAAGTACTACAGGCCCCTCTTAATCTGGCTCCATTTCTCCAGTGGCTCTCTCCACCTTTTTCTATCCCAACCACACTAGAGGGATTGGATCTCATCTACCCACCACCCCTTTATTTAAGAGCAGTTCCCTTCAGTCGTGTTTCTCAGTTGATGCGCCAGATCGTCAGGGCCTGTGTGTAGCATGGATTTGGTTTTGAAAACACCCCAGATGATTCTTTTCCTTCTTTCGTCCTAAAGGGCCTATTGCAGGAATTCCTCAGTTTAGCAGTCATCTTTCCCAAGTGTGCATTCATTCACTTGACAGATGTCTAGTCACTTATTTTTTGCCATGGAGTAAGGAAGATGAGTGCTAAGGTATTTGCCTTTGAGAAAAACATTAATGACACAGTACATCTATCACTTACTGGAACTTATTATTAAGTTCTAAGTACTTCCTGTAATTTTCCTTATAGTAGTTCTTCAGTGTGGATACTGTTAGTCCCTGTACAGATGAGTAAAGTGAGTCCCAGAGAATTCTGATTAGTCACACAGCTAGTACTTTAATGTGATATGTTATGAAAAATACTTGAAAAGGCACCTCTGAGAACATAGATGAGAGATATCTTAGTTTGAAATTAAAAGATTGACGGTTAAGATAGGCTTCACAGAAGATGATGCCTTAAACTGAATACGTAAAGACAAACTATGAACTTAGTTAAACAAAGAAAGTGATACACATGTAGGAAGCTTGTTTGCAGCACGGTTATACTTGTGGACAGTCTTTGCAAAAGATGTGCAGAGATGTGAGAAATAATTTTATAAGAACACCAAAATATTACTGAAGTGCATAGTGTGTGAGTTGGGGCATTAAGAGTTATTTTAGTAGATATAAAGGCATTAAACCAGGTTGTATTACATACATGTATATCCTGTTAAGAAGTTTAGATTTTTTTTAGCAGGTGATGGAAATGATTTAAGTAGGAGAGCTAATTGATTAGATGGTGTAGATGATGGAATAGAGCCATTTTGCAAATGACCTGTTAGCCCAAATAAGAAATGAGGCTCTGAAATGTGGCAATGAAATTGAAGGGGAAAG
>NW_006288853.1:6613293-6614808 GCF_000327345.1 Myotis davidii
TAATGATATAGTACGTAATGTAGGACATCCTTAAGGCCTTAATAGGCTCTGAATAAATCTACATGAGCTACTTCTTAAATTGTCTCCTAGAATTTTATCGAAATGTATTGTTTAAATATCTTGACCAACTGTGGGCATTGAGACTTTGATTTATCAGGCCTTAATTGAATGGCCAAGGGCCCACTTACATTCTGGGTCCTGAGAGGAGATACAGTAGAAGTCCTAGAACTTACCCATCTAGGTGAACCTTTTAGTTTAAACAGTTTCTGAACTTCCAGTTTTCATATTTTCTAGCATTGAAAACAAAATTTTACTAGAGATTCTGTAAATCTGTATTGTGGCTAAAAAAAAAAAAAAGTGACCATGATATATAGAAGTGAACTTTTAAAACTTTACTATAGATTTATTCACCTGAAAGTTGCATTTTTAAAATTTTTGCCTAAATTTATAAACTATTAAAATAGTATAGTGAAGTTGAGCTGTACTAGAGGTAAGTAAAGGTATCTTTACATGCCTTTGTAGTGAAACTTTGATAACTAGAGGTTCCCCTAAAAATGTATGCACACTTTAACAGCTGATAACTCACTTAATTTTCACTCCTTTTCAGGTTTAACAGATTTGAAATAATGGGTGAAGCCAGACTAAGCTTTTAACAAAGAAAATTTATCCTAAAGTGCCACTAGACTTTCTCTTATGGATACATAAAAGATAAAGTTTATGGTACAAAACCGGCAATAGTGGGTGAATCGAGGGTCCACAAATACTGAACAAAATTATTCTTGAAGTTTGTGATTCTTTTGCTTCACTTTATCTGCAGTGCTGGACCAAAACAGTCATCAGTTTGAAAACAGGCATTGGACAAAAAAAAATTATTCATTTCTGTCGGTTCTTTTAATTTTTAAAAATGAACTTTGTGTTAATAAGCACTGATTTTATATTTTATAATCATTCAAAGTGGGTATACATTTTTTGGGGATACCCTGTATTAATATAGTAGTAAATAGGATCTAAAATGGGTAACATTTCTGTTTTAAAATCCATGGAAGTTATTTTGCCTTAAATTATTGAATAGGTTATTTATATGAAAAGTAAGTTATGTTTTATAAGCATGTATTGCAACTAATTAGGGGAGGGTGGATACTTTGAAAATTGTCAGTAGGTTGGAAATGAAAATATCAGAGTGAAGCAACACACACTTGATTGTTGAATTGAACCATAATAATGTTGTAGCATAAAGCCTGGATTAAGCCAATTTATTGCAATTCAAACACCACACACACACACACACACACACACCCCTATGTAAACAAACATACATTCACTGAAGTCTTCCTTATGGATGCTTCCATAAACTGCGTATCATTTTTCTTATGATTCTTGTTTTACATATTGCAGATATTTGTTGAATTGAACTAAATAAACATTGCACCTCTAAAAAGTATATGAAGATTAAGCCTAAGTAAACATGTCTTTTGAACCATGATGGTTGAAATTACTTAAAATGTACACTTATTT
>NW_006288853.1:6618331-6627659 GCF_000327345.1 Myotis davidii
ATTACTTAAAATGTACACTTATTTAAAAAGTAGCATTATTCTTATTGATTGATGAGACAATACATTAAAATAAAATGAAAAAATACAAAGATCATCCAGTAATTCTATCATGCATAGACTACTCCTGTTATCATTTCTGATTCACTTCCAACTAATTTTTCTGTTAAAAATGGCCCTACAGCCTGGCCGGTGTGGCTCAGTGGCTCACTTCCAACTAATTTTTCTGTTAAAAATGGCCCTACAGCCTGGCCGGTGTGGTTCAGTGGCACATGCCCAGGTTGCAGCCTCGATCCCCAGTAAGTGGTGTGTAAGAGGCAGCGAATGGATGATTCTCTCTCTCATCATTGATGTTTCTATCTCTATCTCCCTCTCCCTTCCTCGCTCTGAAATTAAGAAAAATATTTTTAAAAAGGTACTACATTTTTTTTAAGAGATGAGTACTTCAGGAAAGTTGCCATCGGTTTACTTAAATTGGTACCTTTCGAAAAAGTTGGCTCTGAAGTGGTCTCCTGTAGTGAATCATATTTTGATGACTTCTAAAAGCCCTCTCTCTGCTGAAAATAAAGGAAAGAATATTCTCCGTTGTGGAAAAAGGAGAGAAGTAGAATATATTATGTCATAGTACACCTGAAAATTGATGCATTTCTGTAGATAGATGCACAATTGGTAGTAAACACTTTCTTAAAATATTTTTACACTCAGGATTCTTGGTTACATGTGACAGGAAACCTAAATATCACTGCTCAGACTAAAAAAGGAATTTAGTAACTCAAGTCACTAAACTGTACTAGTACACACATACAAGTATGGGAACAGTTGGGCCTTAGGGACTACTAAATCAAAAGACTCAAAAGCTGTCAGGTTTTCTTTCTTCAGTTCTTTCCTTTGTCCCTCTCAGAGAGTTATCTTCAGTTCGTCAGACTGCATTCTTATACTTCTTCCTTGTTTGACTTACTGTGCCTGTGATGGTCTTGTGCTAGCTTTTCTTCTTGCTCATTTGAAAAACTATTAGTACTGTTGATTAACTAGTAATTTTAGATGTTTTTACTTTATTTATATGCAAAATAAATATCCAGAAAAAGATAGTTTGGTTTAATATTTTTATAAAATTTACTATGTATTTCACTGTTTTTCCTCATAAGAATAATCTCAAGTGAAACAACCGTGACTTGATTCTCATTTGTTTAATGGGTGAGAACAACTTTTCATTTTACACAAAGGAACTATAGATAAATTTTAATACTTGTGACCAGTATTTGTATCCTACAGTATTAAAATGGATATATGAAAAAGATTAGTGTTTTACCTAGAAAATGAGAAAAAACTACTTTTATGTGATTTACTAAGTTTACCGCATTTTTGCTGAATGCTTTAAAAAAACACTTCACATTGTTCCAGTTTTTTTTCCTTGTTGATCACTGAATGTGCTAAATCTGTTTTGTTAAGGTGACCCTTTAAGATGGTTCTTATAGACTAAGAGAGGCACTGAATTTTCTAATATTATAGAAGAGGTTATATTTAGCTGTTGGTATTTCAAGTTAGAACACTTCATTCTACTGTGCCTTTAGTTAATGAGTCATCTGGAGAAAATGGGCTGCCTCTTGCTTTTAGGAAGAGTGTAGCAAATAATAAGTTAAACACTGTGGGAGATTTTCTGCCAAAGAAACTTAAAATGGAAAATGTTTTATAGTACATTTTATTGCCCATATGTAAAATATATGCTAGAGGATATAGAAGCATTGTGCTTATTATTATCTTCAGCTGATAAAAACAAAGAAATAATAATACTGATGTCAGATGTAACAAAAAGAAAGCATTTTCTGTTAAAGCATTCTGTAGATTTTTATGAGTTATAGACAAGTGGGAAGCCAGGGTAAGCTCTATGAAATTCTTTTATATACAGTTACAGAAGAGTGGTCAAGTCTTAATGATAATTGTCAGTAACTGGGATAAATATTGTATTAAAGTATTGATTTAAAAAATCAGTATTATATCTGCTTAATTTTTTCTCAAATATTTGTGGTAAAGTACACATAAAATTTCCCATCTTGACCATTTAAAAAAAATTTTGGCCCACTTGTGTGGCTCAGTGGTTGAACGTTGACCTTTGAACCAGGAGGTCACGGTTCAATTCGCGGTCTGGCACATGTCCAGGTTGCGGGCTTGATCCCCATTGTGCGGGGTGCAGGAGGCAGCCGATCAATGATTCTCTCTGGTCATTGATGTTTCTATCTCTCTCCCTCTCCCTTCCTCTCTGAAATCAATAATAAAAATATTAAAAAAATTTGAAGACCTAATTGGCTTTATTTCATGAATTGAGCAGAATCCCCTCTGGTAACTAGAAGGGCACTCCCCTGTCTTAACCATTTTTAAGTGTATAGTTCAATGGTATTAAATACATACATACTAGTGGTGCTGTGCAACCATCACTGTCATCCATCTCATATCTCTTTTCATCTTGTAAACTGAATCTCTGTACCCATTAAACAGTAGCTCCTCTTCCCCCTTTTCTTCAGCCCATGGAACCACCACACTACTTTTTTTTATCTACGATTTTGACTACTCTACATATGTCATGGAAGTAGAATTATACAGTATTTGTTTTATTTTTGTGATTGGCTTATTACATTAGCATAATATCCTCAAGGTTCATCCATGTTATAACATATTTCAGAATTACCTTTCTTTTTAAAGCTAAATAATATCCCATTGTATGTATATACCACATTTTGCATATGCATTTAACCATCTATGAGCACTTGAGTTGCTTCCACATTTTAACAATTGTCAGTAATGCTGCTGTGAACATGGATGTACAAATATCTCTTTGAGACCCTGAGTTCAATTCTTTAGAGTATATACCACAAAATAAAATTGCTACATCATATGGTAATTCTATTTTTATTTTATTTTTTTTTTGAGGAACCACTATACTGTTTTCACAGTGGCTATACCATTTTACATTCCAATCAACCATACACAAAAGTCCCAATTTTTCTATAGCTTTGCCATCACTTGTTATTTATTTATTTTTTATTATTTCCCCTGCCAGGTAAGTATGTCCTGGTTTTTTTGGTTGGTGTGTGTGTGTTTTATAGTAGCCATCCTAATGCTGTGGGTGTGAGGTAGTATGTCATTATAATTTTCATTTACATTTTCCTAATGATTAGTGATGTTGAACATTTTAACTTGCGCTTATTGGCCATTTGTATATGTGCTTTGGTGAACTGTTTATTCAAGTCCTTTGCCCATTTTTGAATCAGGCTGTTTGTTTTTTTTGTTATTGTTGTGTTTTAACAGTTCTCTCTATATATTAATTAATGCCTCATGGGGCATATGGTTGATTGAAATCCAGTTTATTTTGTTGTTGTTGTCTGTGCTCTTGGTGTCATATCCAAGAAGTCATTTCCAAGTCGAATGTGTTGAAGGTTTTTTTGGCTTATGGTTTCTCCGAAGAGTTTTATAATTTTAGCTCTTAAATTTAGGTCTTTGTCCATTTTGAATTAATTTTTGTATATGGTGTTAGGTTCTAACTTCATGATTTTGTATGTAGATAATCCATTTTCTTCAGTACCATATTTTGCAAAGACTGTCCTTTCCCTATTGGATGGTGTTAGCACTGTTGTCAGAAATCTTTTGAGTATCCATGTGAGGATTCATTTCTGGCTTCTTCCTATAAGTCTGTCTTTATGCCAGTGCATACTGTTTTGACAATCGTAGCTTTGTAGTAAGTTTTGAAATACAGGAAATATAAATCCTCAGCTTTGTTCATTTTTTTATTTTTTTTTTTTAGTTTTGGCTATTTGGGGTCCCTTGAAATTCCATATGAATTTTAAGACAGGTTTTTCTATTTCTGCAAAAAAAAAAAAAGTCATTGGGATTTTGATAATGTGCTAAATTTTATGATTTTCTTTGTTACTGAGTATATAATTTAGTATGAAAGCTTTACAATATTAGAAATATTTTGATCCGTAATGAAGGATCTGTTGACCTCAAATGGGAACTGTGAGAAGCTATACAACAGAAACAACTCTCTTCCATTCCTCTCAGATCTAACAGAAGCTCATGGGTTAACCTATATGATTTAGAAGGGAGAAAATCTATACCTACTGCTTAATTTGTACTGAGCTTGAACATCATTCACATGCTATATGATGTCATCATTACTATTGTAAATAATAATATTTACTGACCTGCTGCTGGTAACTCTTCCCTTTAACTTCTAAGAACTTGCACAGTGTAATATCCTCATCAATGAAATTGAGACCCATATATTATTTTCTTCTATTTCTACTTGTACTCCTGACTAGTAAGGTATGAAAATAGCAGTGGGAATTATTTGTATTAGGAAAAATGAATTCTGACTTGTGTAGCATCTTCCTTTATTGCCCTAAAAACCTTGCCTTTCTAACTTGGACTGACCAAAGTTAGAAAGGATCCAATGCTTATGGAAGGGTGTGGGAAACCAGTTGGCCACTGTATAGTAGGAAGTATGGATGGAGAAGAGGGTGGGAAGGGTAGGAGAAAGAGCATAGAGGATACATTGGGATGCTCTCTGTTTCACACATACTGCAGTAAATTTCCCAGGGAATGACTGCATGTCCGTTAAAGAAGGCAGGGTTTGCATTAGGGTGAAGAGATCTGTATATCGGGTCCAGCAACATCCTGCCCTTCCACCAATGGATAAGAAAGAACAGGAAGGCAGAATGACCGGATATCAGTCTAAGAGGAAAGGCTGCAGTCCAAGAAACCTAATATCTTTATTTCTTAGTCAATATTTTGTTATCTTTGTCCTCATTTCAAAAAAAACCCCCAAACAAATGTAGAAATTATTTGAGAGTTGGCAAAGGATGTGGGAGATACCAATTCTAAATTTGGCTATTTTTTTATATTATACTACAGGCCCGGTGCACAGCCCGGCCTGTGCCCTCTCGCAGTCTGGGACCCCTCGGGAGATAACGACCTGCTGGCATAGGCCTGCTCCCGGGTGGCGGAGGGCAGGCCCAATCCCTAGGTGCAGCCCCTGGTCGGGCTCAGAGCAGGGCCGATTGGGGAGTTGGGGCGCCGCCCCCTGTCATGCACAGAGCAGGGAAATTGGGAGGTTGTGATGCCACCCTCAGTCACGCTCAGGGTAGGGCCGATTGGGGGGTTGGGGCACCGCCCCCTATCATACTCAAGGCAGGGTCGATGGGGAGGTTGTGGCGCCACCCCCTGTCATGCACAGAGCAGGGCCAATCAGGGTTGGGGCGCTGCCCCCGTCATACAGAGCAGAGCACATCAGGGGGTGGGGCACCGCCCTCTATCACCCACAGAACAGGGCCGATCAGGGGGTGTGGGCGCCGCCACTCTCACACTCAGGGCAGGGCCGATGGGGAAGTTATGGCTCTATCCCGTCACACACAGAGCAGGGCCAATCAGGGGGTTGGGGCGCCGTACCCTGTCACACACAGAGCCTCAGGGCGATCATGGGGTTGGGGAGCTCCCCACTATCAGGCACAGAGCAGGGCTGATCAGGGGGTTGGGGCACCTTCCCCTGTCACGAACAGAGCTTGGCGGATAGGGAAGTTGTGGCCCCGGCCCCTGTCACACCCAGAGCCGCAGGGCAATCAGGGGTTTTGGGCGCTGCCCCCGTCACACTGATCCCGGTGCCGGGCGGCCTCGTGGCTCCGCTGATCCTAGTGCTGGGAGGCATATTACACTTTTACTATATAGGATAGAAGCCTGGTGCATGGGTGGGGCCGGCTGGGTAGCCCTGACGGGTGTCCTGTATCCGGGTGGGGGTCCCGCTTGGGGGGCTAAAAAAAAAAAGCAGGTTTCTGGGGTTTTGTTTAGCTTCTATATTTGTTACATAGTTGCTTAAGTTGCAGGCTCAGAGGCCTGCAGCCGCAGGCAGGGAATGTTGGAGTCCTCCGTCCCTGAGGCAAGCAAGCCTCATGTTAGTTTCAAGCTGCCTGGCTGCCGGCCGCCATCTTGGCTGACAGTTAATTTGCATATCTCACTGATTAGCCAATGAAAAGGGTATCGGTTGTACGCCAATTACCATGTTTCTCTTTTATTAGTGTAGATATGTCACAGTGATTGCAAACTTTAATTTTCTCATCTACACAATATTTTGTTCCTCCTTACTTGCAGAAATGAGATGCACTAACATGAAATAAAGTAAATCATACTGAAAAAAATGGGAAATTTTGAAGTCTTACGAGTTCAAATTTTTGATGCAAGATGTCTATTTGAAGTAAACTTGTCAGGTCTTCCTTGGGCACAGAAGACTATATCGCTAGCACCATGAACTGTGGAATTTTTTCCTTTTTCTCATTTATTTATTACCTACCTATCTATCATCTACCTACCTATTGACCTACCTATCTAGAACTATTGTGAGCTTAGTGTTACCTGCTATTCCAAGATACCAGCCCTTTCCTTATTTTATTCATTTACAAAGATCATATGGATTACTAGAGGTACAGTGCACAAATTCGTGCACAGGTGGGGTCCCTCGGGGTGGCCTGTGGAGATCAGGCCCGAGCTCGCACCTCCAGCCTTGCAGCCCCAGCTCACACCCCCAGCCTTGCACCCCACTTTGGCCTGGTACCGCCCCCTCACCTGCTCTGCTCCACTATCCCACCTGCAGGGCAATTGATCCGGGCCAGGCCCCCCAACTCTGCTCTTTCAGTGCCTGGGAGCTGAGTGGTGGCCCCACACCCTGCCAGTTGGTGGGGCAATTGGGCTCCTGCTCTCATTGGCCTTGACCTGGCACTGCCTGCTCAACTGCTCCACTATCCCACTGTGGTCCCGCTCTCATCGGGGCCCATCGGGGCCGGCAGCACCTCCACTGCCACCTGTTGCCAGCGCCACGTTGCTGAAGCCTGCTGTGTTCCGCGCTGCCCCCTGGTGGTCAGCACTCGTCATAGTGAGCAGTCGAATTCCAGGTCGAACTCCCATTCAAACTCCTGGTCAAATGACCGCCTGAGGGTACAATTTGCATATTAGGCTTTTATTATATAGGATACGGGTAAGGAATTTGAGCTTTTTGGTTTTGCCTTAGTAAAGCCTGTATTTTGGTTCTCCCTGCACATGAGAGCGAGGATATAGGCCAGTTTCTGCCATGGGAAGATGGCACCTGTTGTGAAGTCTCTATCTTTTCTGTGAGTCTCAGAGAATCATTTCTTCACAGGGAAGTGTGTCCTGTGGCATAACTCTGTGTCCTTAATCATAGAAATTTTGGAATATTGGAGAATCAGTCATGTTTGAGAGATTGATTAATTGATCTCTTCATTCAGCATTTATTTAATGAATGTGCTTATATTTTTGATATCTTAAACTCAAAATTTCCAAAACTAAACTCTTAATCTATCCCCCCAAACTTGCTCCATCTGCAGCCTACTCTGTTTCACTTGACAGCAACTTTACCCTTCTGGGTTGTTCAGGCTAAAAAACCTCGTTATTTTTGATTCTTCTTCTTTTGTCATAGCACATGTTCAATCTTTCAGACATCTTACTGAACCACCGTTGAAACATATCCTGAATCCAATAACTTCTTATCTATACTGCTACACTTCTCTGCTCCTTGCTTTGTGCCTTTGCCTTCATTATTACAGAAACCTTTTAACTAGATTCTCTCTTTCCACCTATTACATTCTTTTTAAAATCATCATCCGAGGATATGGTTTTATTGATTTTAGGGAGGGAGGGGGAGATAAAGGCTGGGAGATAGAGAGAGAGAGAGAGAGAGAGAGAGAGAGAGAGAGAGAGAGAGAGATGAGTTGCCTCCCATATGCGCCCCAACTGGGGTTGGAACCTGCAGCCTTGGTATGAGCTGTGACCAGGAATTGAACCCGAGACCTTCTGTGTATGGAACATCACTTCAACTAACTGAGCCACACCAGCCAGGGCCCTATGTTAAAGTCTTAGCACAGCAGGCAGATTGACTTTTTAAAAACAAGTTGATTATGACTGGTAAAAGTAAGTAAGGTACAGATATGGTGAAGAAAGGAAATATTTGTAGTTGGAATGATTGTATTATTGTAAATCTCAAAAAGTATCAAGGGAAAATAATTAGAAACAAGAACATTTACTTGGTGGGAAGTTATAGATGATAGAGCCAATGTATTTTTTATACTTTTCTTTGTACAAAGAGTCACAAGTGATAAATCAACAGCAGTATAAACAGAATACAACCATATATCAAGAGACTAGTACAAGTGGGGCTTATTCCAAAATGAAAGTATAGTTTAGAATTAGGGAGTCTATTAATATGATTTAGCATGCTCCCCTCAACTGCTTCCCAGAGGGTTTCTATAGTTTGCTTAGCAACTCCAGACCAGCTAAACTAATGAACTCTCCTATCTGGAGGCTGAACCACACCTTCTCAAATGAGGTCCGATTTTTTATAAGTTCTTCCTTCCTGGAGTTCTCTTTAGTCAGCCCTAGAAAGCCATATAGAGCTTTCTTATATCTTACAGATATTCTTATCACAGTTAAAAAATTCTTATATGTTAAATTTCTCCTATTTAACTTGCTGTGTGGTTTTAATTTTCTGTTTGGACCCAGACTAATATACCATATTAATAGATTTTTTGATAAATTTTAAATGATTATTTTCATAGATACTAAAAATGCATTTACAAAATTTTACATTCATTCTTCTTTTATTAACTTTTTATGAATTGAAATATAACCATAGAAAAGTATGCAAATCATAAGTGTACAGCTGAAAGAATTACCTCAAAGTAAACATACTTGTTTAACCACCATCCAGTTCTAGAAATAGAACTTGGCCAACAGCCCAGAAGTACCCCTGAGCCCTCTTCCCAAAAGGTATCCACTGTCTTGACTTTTATAACACCAGTGATTAGCTTTGCAGTTTTTGAACTTTAAATAAATGAAATCATAAGTGTATATTTTTTGTCTCTGGCTTCTCTGGCTCATCTTTGTTTGTGTTACTTACCCATATTATTGCATGTAGTAGTAGTGCTTTGTTCTTTTTTTCTGTGTCCTATTCCATGGTATAGATCTATCACAATTCACTTTTATATTCTACTGTTGATGGATATTTGGGTTGTTTCTAGTTTGGCTTTATTACAAATAATCATAGTAATGAACATTCTTGCAGGCATCTTTTGGTGATCATGTGCACACAGTTCTGTTAGAGTTATAGGTAGGAATGGAAATACTGGGTTATTGGGTATGCGTGTCTTAAATGTTACTAGATACTGTCAAAAACATTTCCAAAGTTTTGTATTCCCATCAGCAGGGCTGAGAATTTCAGTTCCACTGGTTGTATTCAGTTCCATTGATTTCTTTTTTTTTTTTTTTAGGGAGGGAGGGA
>NW_006288853.1:6627992-6635558 GCF_000327345.1 Myotis davidii
AAGGGAAAGGAAGGAAGGGAGGGAGGGAGGGAGGAAGGAAGGAAGGAAGGGAGAAAGAAAGAAAGAAAGATAGATGTGAGAGAGACCCAGGCTGGGGATTGAGCCTGCAACTGAGGTACATGTGCTTGAACAGGAATTGAACCCATGATCCTTTGGTACCCAGGCCGATGCTCTAACCACTGAACAAACCAGCTAGAGCTGGATATACTTTTTTTTAAATTGCATGTTTAAATTCTCTTTTCCCATTTTTCAATTGGGTCCTTATTTATTTATTTTCTATCAATTTATAAGAATTCTGTATATATTCAGGCTGTGATCCATTTTGATTGGTATATGCCTTCTCTGACACAGAATTCCTTTTTCACTCTCTTAATGGTATATTTTCATGAGTAGATGTTCATTTTAATGTGGATACTCTTTTTGCTGCCCCTGTTTTTACTCTTTGGATAATTTTGTCTATGGTTGCTTTTTATTTCCTTCTTAAATGTTTGATAGAATTCACTAATAATGCTATCTAGACCTGGAGGTTTCTTTGTGAAAATATTTCACTAAAAATAGTTAAAAGGCCCGGCCAGAGTGGCTCAGTTGGTTTAGTGTCCTGTGCACCCAAAGGTTGTTGGTTCTATTCTGGTCAGGGCCCATATCTGGGCTGTGGGTTTGATTCCTGGTCAGGAAGGATAGGGGAAGCAACCAATTAATGTTTCTCTCTTCCTCTCCTTCTCCCTCTTTCTCTCCTCTCCCTCCTCCTCTCCTTCTCTCAGCATATCCTCAGGTGAGGATTACAAATAAAAAGGGTTTTTTAGTTTTCCACTTATTCCTTTATCAGCTTTGGTAATATTTGTCTTTATAAGTATGGGTACATTTTGTCCAAAAGTTAAAATATGTGGGCCTACCCTTGTTTATAATATTTTTTGTTATCTTTTAAGATGTATGGATCTATGGAGATGCACTCTTGCATTTCTGCTAATGGTTTTTGTTCCTTTTTTTTTTTTTTTGTAAAGGTTCATTAGTTTTATAGCCTTTTCAAAGAACCAAGTTTGGCTTTGTTGTTCTACTGTAGAACATGCTTATTTTCTATTTCTACATATTCATCTCTTCTCTTTGTTATTTTCTTTTTTCTATTTTATTTTGGTTTATTTTGCAGGTTTTTTTTACATTCTTGTAATGGATGCTAGACCATATAAAAATAAATTTTTGATACATGGCAAGAAAGTTTGCATAAAGTCAATCCAATTTACAAATTGATAAAAATAATTGCCAGTTACATTAGAGTCCAAGTCCTCCTTTCTTAAATGTAAACAGCTTCTAGAAATCAGGAAGAGCAATGATTACATATTAAGAATGAGCAATGTCTGTGAACCGATGATGGATAGAAAAGTTAATAGTAATGGCACTTAAACATATGAAAGGATGTTTATTCTCTCTCATAAGAGGAATTCAAAATAAACATATTATGATAATATCTATATATTATATTGAAGAGGTTATAGAGAATATGGGGAGGTAAAAATTGCCACAGTCTCTTTTAAGGAACAGTGTATATGTTATTTAAATCAAAATCGTAAATGCCTTTGATTTATGAATTATATGTATGGTTAAGGATGTCTGTTTTCATATGACTTGTAAAGACAAAACAAAAAAGTAGGCAAAACCTAAATGTATATTCTAGAGATTAGGTTGTAGCTATACAATGAAAACAGTGAAGCCACTAAAAAGAGGTAAGCTATAGGTGTTGGTTGTTATGGAATAAGCTTTGAAAAGGATTGTTTGCTGAAACGTATATTTTATTAAAATAGTTTGTGGGTAAATGTTTGTGTTTTGTATATGCACAGTGAATTTCTGAAGTGCCTAACTGTATAATGTTTATGGAACTGTGTTTCATCAATGTTTTTGGGATTGTATTGACTTCTGGTGTTTAACATAGGCTCTTGAGCATTTCTGTATTTTCTCACTTATATTGCAAACTCAGAAAATAGAAGATATGGACCATGCTATATGCACATTATGTGCTCTATACTGCCTGGCATAGTACACACTGAATGTTGTACAATAAATATTTTATGAATGCAAAATAGAATTAGTTCACACGCATTTGTTTTACAGTTTCAAAATCTGTTGACACATTACCTTTGATAATCTTTTTCATAGTCCCCTATGATAGATAGGTACAATCATTGTTTTATTTACATGTTTCAGAAGAGTGAAGTGAGCCCACATGAATAAGTAACTTCTTTTAAGCAGAGGTTGACAAATTATAGTCTGTGGGACAAATCTTCCCCATCACTTGTTTTTGTTTAGTCTATAAGCTAGAATGGTTTTTATATTTTTTAATGATTGGTTAAAAAAATAATATTATTCTATGACATGTAGGTTATACTAACTTTTAATTTCATTGTTTGTAATTAAAGTTTGTTAGAAGACACTCGTGCCTGTTAATGGTGTATTATCTATGCCTGCTTTCCCACTGTGGCAATGTTGAGTAGTTGCTTCATTCACACTGTCGCTTGGCACACTACACATCTCAGTGATACAGTTGTAATTCAATAATGTTTCAAGTGTTGTATGTATTGCTATGTCATAACACTTTAGATGTTATTACTAATCTATACCTATTATGTCAAAACAGAAAAGGGGACTTTGAATCTCATAGTGTTAAGGGAGAGTGGACTGTGGGTTATTTTATTACGTTCGATGGTAAAACATTTGGCTTATTATGCTGTATTAAAAGAATACAATAATTGCCATTACCAAGCTAAGCACTTGTAGTATTCCAAATTCACAAACAGCAACTGTCATAAAAATTAGAAAATTTAAAATCTACTATCTCATCACAGCAGAATTTTTTTTCACAAACACAAAAAAAGTGAAAATGAGGCTGCATCCCAAGTGAGGTTTGGGGTGGCCCATTTGTTAGCCCAAAGATAGCCTTTTACCAGTGGCAAGTTAATTATACTGTACTAGAGGCCTAGTGCACTCAGGGGGTCCCTCAGCCTGGCCTGTGCCCTCTTGCAGTCTGGGAGCCCTCGGGGTGTGTCTGACTGATGGCTTAGGCCCGCTTCCCGTGGGGAGAGGGCCTGCCGTCAGTCGGACATCCTTAGCGCTGCCATGGAGGCAGGAGAGGCTGCCTCCACCGCCGCTGAGCTCGCCAGCCATGAGCCTGGTTCAGGGCTTCTGGCTGATCGGCACTCCCCCTGTGGGAGGGCACTGACCACCAGGGGACAGCTCCTGCATTGAGCGTCTGCCCTTTGGTGGTCGCTTCGCATCATAGTGACCTGTTGTTTGGCTGTTTGGTCAATTTGCATATTAGCCTTTTATTATAGGATTATATTGTAGTAACTGAAGAAATGTGTTCAGACAATAAATTTGTTTAAGACTATTAGCTTTTAAGAATTGAGAACATTGCTAGCAACAGCAGTAGTTAATTAAAGAAGATAATGACTTTGAGTGATTTTCCTTGGCTCTTGATGAGTCCACAGATGTTTACTGATGCTGCTCAGTTTTCATTTATTCAAAGAGGTAATGCCAAGTTTCAAGTAATTGAAAAATTAGTCTCCATGAAAAGTTTGTAGAAAAACTGCAGGCAATATTATTTTCAAAGAAGTTTAGATAACACTATTTTAACATATGTAGTCTGAAATTAAGATGTAGTTAAGATGTGTTGTAACTGATGGTGGTAAAAACATGTGTGTGTGGAACAAAAAGTTAATTGGACACATTTACTAAGTTTGTGAAAATGTACATTTTAAGTCTATGATTATTGTATTATTACAATTAAAAATTATAGGAAATATTTGTATCTGTTACTTGTTATTCAACTGGTAATATAAACTGTGAGCTTCGTTTGATCTCATGAAGAGATAGTTCCATATGTTTTTATCAGAAATTTGAGCTATTTGGCTTGCTCTATCACTTACTAGTTTATTACAATTTTTTTGAGCTCATAGTTAAGGTTCACATTTTTCTAGACAAAAAAAAGCTCCAATAACTTTTTTGAACATTGAATAACTTTGAAAATTACCTTTTGTCTTTATATTGTTTCTTAATGATATAATTAATAGTGTTTCCTAATTGGGAGGAAAAACAGCAGTTATATGTGAAACTTACACTATGCTAGTCATTTGACAGCAACTAAATGTAGTTTGAATTACAAGTAATATCAAACTACTTTATATATGTCTCATTCTGTCAGAAGTTAAAACAAGAAGTGATCTCTCCCTTCCCACATACATTTGTAACAGATATATATTCCAGGCTGAAACTGCAGTATTTTTCAAACCCCCATGGAAGTGCAAAGGAAACTTAATTTCAAAATCCTCTAACCAGTGCAGTTGAGGAGTCTCCACCTAACCTGTAATTTACAATGTAGTGACATACCAGAAGGCAAATATCAAGAGACTACTATTGTAGAATTCTATAAATGTCTTCTAAGTGATAATATGCTCAATTAAAATCATATGCATGTGGATTGATATCAGTATTTGGCAGTACCTATCTGTGTGAAAAGTCATTTTCAGAGTTGAAACATGTAAAATCTTATTACAGGTCAATATTAACAGGTGAACATTTGTAATAATTTTTGATAGGAAACAGTAACTTTGAACACCAATTAAATGAAATGTTATTAACCCCCAAAGAATTACCCTTTTATCAACAGACCTGAATTCCAAAAAAAACCTCAAAATTATTCACTTATATTTTAATTTCATCAGCAGTTTTTTTTGAAATTTGTTTTCTCCTTTTATAACTCCCTAATATTAGCTGCAAAAGATACATTTTCAGTTTTTTAAAAAAATATAAATTAAGCCATTTATTCCTTTCAATAGCTTTCTGAGAGTTTATTGTTATCTCTGGAGAATTTAAAGCTGGGGAAACATCTTTCATAAAAGTATATTTGTAATCTGAAGCCATCACCCAATATTCTTCAGTTAAGCAATACAAAGGATATTGACAGTTGTTATCTGGTTGCTAATATCTCTAAAACCATTGTAGTCTCATTATTTTAGAATTAAGTTCTATGTTTTTATAATTGAGCCCTAGTGTTTATTTTTATTTTTTTTATTCCCTTTATTTTGCTGACTTGGGGCTGCTTTTGTGCTTTGTCTAGTTCTTTACAATGCAATGTTAGGTTATTTACTTGAGATTTCTCTTGTTTCTTGAGATAGGTCTGTAATGATATAAACTTCCCTCTTCTTACTACTTCTATTGCAGAGTTTTTTTGTTTTGTTTGTTTTTGTTAATCCTCATCCGAGCATATTTTTTTTCCCATTGATTTTTAGAAATAGTGGGAGGGAGGGGGAGAGACAGAGAGAAAAACGTCGATGTAAGCAAGAGACATCGATTAGTTGCCTCCTGGACCTGTCCCTACCAGGGTTGCGGATCAAGCATGCAACTGAGGTACATGCCCTTGACCGTAATTGAACCCGGGACCCATAGAGTCCTTGGGATGATGCTCTAGGCAAAATATGCTATGGCCCTGATGTTTATTTTTGAAGTTTCCTTTTATAGAGCATTTTTGTCTCTTGGCACTTTTGTCCTGAATTATAGTTTCTTTTTTAAAAAAGTCTGTTTATATTCAATGGGATTAAAAACACACCTACTTTTAGAGCAGATTTATCATCTACCCTTCAGGCTGTTCTTTAACATGGAGCTCTTAAAAATGAATATCTTAAGATATTTCCCAGATGTTTTAAACTTCAGCACACTTGTGGTTTTCTTTAGTGTAATCTCTGTTGGTAGTATTCAGAAGATGAAAGAAAACATCTCTGCAGTATCTAAACACTTTTCACATTGATTTCAATGTCTTCTGCTGCAAAGACATACATAAGATAAAACTTTTATACTGACGAATTTTCAAAATCCTTGCTTTTAAAAGATGTTTTTATAGCTGTAACATTTGATTAGTTGCTTAATGGGTTATGCAGTAGATTTTATTCATAATTTACTGAAGTAGAGATTGAGAGTGTTTTGCACCAGGTATTTTCCTAAATGTTGGAAAGTTTGAACATAAAGTTTTAAAGATGTCAACCATGTAGTTTTTCATAAGAGGATAGGTGAATGATGTTCTCTGCAAAATCAGCAACTAAGTTATTCCTCTACAATTATAAAAATAGTTGGTAACATTTGAGTGCTTATTGTCTTCAAAGCACTGGCATAATCCTCACAACAGAGTGGTATTGTCTTATAATAAGTGAAAGATCAGGAGTTATTAAATGAAAGCCTGAAATACTAGTGCACTACACACACACACACACACACACACACACACACACACACACACGAGTGCACGCACACTCACATCCTTTTTCCTCATCTTGAGCCTATTGTAGGGGAAGCATTTAGGAGCATCTCATCTGATCTCAGTTGTTTAGAAACAATTTGATTTTGTTTTTTACCATGTAATATCTAAGTGTTAACCTAAAATTTATATCTTATAGCTAAGTTTCTAATAACTATATTCTATGTTCTTTTTTTTTTTTAGTTCTTTTGCCTTCGTTTTTTACCTAGTGTTCAGTAGGTATCAGGACATAGGCAAAATCCCAATCAATGTCAAATTCTTTTTAAAGATATTTGAGAAAAACTAAGGGTACCTTAGGAAATAAAAACTCAGAAAACCTAATCTCAAATAATTTAAATTACTTGTCCCATGTCAGACCAAACAATTTGGTGAACATGAAATTAGTCAGGTCTGTCTTGACACCATTAACAAATGCTTTCTACTCTTATGGGTTATAATATGAAATCATATTTTGATCATTTTAATATCAAATTTGTCTTATATGTCCTTAGTAAGGAATTTGGCAATGCTGGATATTCCTGCCTTCCTTCCTGAAGTCTCATTTTCTCCTGGTTCTCCTTTTTTTGGAGGTGGGTGTTTGTTTTCCTTTCTTTCTGCTAGAACCTTTTCCTCTTACATGTTGATATTCCACCCACTTCCATTCTTTGGGTTCTTCTCTTGGGTCTGGGCATGGATTTCTTTGGGCTTATGTTATTTAGGGTTTCTGATCTTCTTAAGGCTGTAGAAGTGTGTTTAACCAAATTTGGGAGGTATGAAGACATAATTTCTTCAAAAAAATTTTTGCACTTTTTTTTCTGCCTTCTGGTACTATGATGACATAAATGTTAAATCATCTAGAGTTATTCCATAGATGTCTAAATCTTTGGTTCATTTTTTGAAAATCAGTTTTGCCTGTGATGTTCAGATTAAAACTTTTTTATTGATCCATCTTCAGGTATAGAGTCTCAATTCTGTCTTCTCCATTTTCCTACTAAGCCTATCTAGTGAGTTTTTTTTTTTTTTTTTACTAATTTTTTATTTATTTTTATTTTTTTAAAATTAAATCTTTATTGTTCAGATTATTACAGTGTTCCCCTTTTTTCCTCCCATAGCTCTCCTCTACCCAGTTCCCAGCCCACCCTCTGCCCTTACCCCCCAACTGTCCTCATCCATAGGTGTATGCTTTTTGTTGCTGGGTCACACACATGGAAAATGTAGCTATTCCCATCCGTGACGTGTCCCTGTGTTTGGCCACACAGGGACTGTCTCCGCCTCACAGGGGCCTTCTCATC
>NW_006288853.1:6636715-6641346 GCF_000327345.1 Myotis davidii
CCTTCTTTGGCTCTGTGAGGTGCCCAGATGAGGCCCAGCTGTGAAGCAATGCAATCTGCTGTGGGGCCTTGGGCCTTCTCTTGGAAGTTCTGGGTCTGTCTGGCCCAGCTGCAGTTCGTTAGATAAATTTCAGATTGCAAAGGGCCAGGGCATTAATATGCAAAAGCCTCTGCCACAGCTTGGGTGTGGCAGGGTCTCAGGGGATCAACAGGGCGAGCAAGCAGCTATGGCTGATCCTCAGCCCTGCACTAAGGGGCCCCTCGTCTCAGTGTCCCGTAATTGCTGCAAGCACCTCCAAGAGAAAGCCACCCTCGAGCTCCGAGTTCGGCCCGCTGCCAGTCTGTCTAGTCTCCCCCCGCACAAGTCCGGGTCCCCAGAGACTTCCCGGAACCGGAGTTCAGAGCAGTCGGGGGCTTGTGGCTCCTGATTCAAAAAGACAGCCTCGTCCTCAGTCGCCAGCCCTTGCTGTGTGCGCCTCCGTACCTCTGCACTCCACCTCCGCAGCCCCTCTGAGTCTCAGTGTGCTTTTCTCTTTCCTTCTAGTTGTAGAATTTCCACTCAGCCAGCCTTCCTATAGTTCTGGATGATGTCCGTTTTGTCTTTTAGTTGTATTTTTGAATTTGTTGTGGGAGGCAGCAATTTCTGGTGTTTACCTATGCCGCCATCTTGGTTTCTCTATCTACTGAGTTTTAAAATTTCATTCATTCTATTTTTATTTGGTCTTTTCTGTATCTTCTGTTTCTTTGCTGATTCTTTCATTTTTCCCCCCAACATTTCAAGAGTCCCAGTACTTTGTGATTCCCAGAGTTCTCCTTTTTGGTCCTCAGGCCAGAGAAATGGCACTTTATTTTCCCAGTTCTGCCAAGATTTCCATGACTGAGCCGATGTCTGGCTAAGTAATGGGAAGATACAGAGAGAATAGTGTAAATTGAAACTTATACAGTGAATTCTTAAACTCATATTAAATTATTCAGTTCTAGATGTTTATTTTTTTCTTCTTATTATAATTTCAACTCTGTTGAAATTCTTCATTCTTTTATCTAGTTGATGCATCCTTTCCTTTGTTTCCTTAAAAATATTAATTATGATTATTTTGAGATCCCTTTATTTCCAATGTCTGAATCATTTCTGAAACTATTTCTTTTGTTTCGCCCCTTTTTTGTCTAATTATTTTGCCTCTTCGTATAACTATCAGTTGTTTTGCTTGCCAGACACTGTTTATTTAAGAACTGTAGATCCTTCAGATTTTATCTTCTATTAGAGTGTTCACTCTTTTCTTTATGAGGCAAGTAATCAAGGATTAAGGTAGGTCAAATTTGATTTTCAGTTTTGATAGACTCCTACTGTTTGTTTCTAGAACTTGACCCTGTAGGACTTTTAATTGAGATCACCAGGTCTTGGTCTCATCAGCTCTGAAGCAGTCCACCAGAACAAGGGCACCAGTACTGCTCCAAGAGTTTACAGCTTAGTTCTTTATCCTCCTGCCCTGCCCACCTTCAAAATTTGGCAAATATCTCAAGTGGGAGACTGACCTTATGTCAGTATAGGCCCTCAGTTTCCAATTTTATCACTTTAGTACTTTGTAATGGCTGAAATCCTCACTTTTTTTTTTTTTTAACCTTGGTCTCCATCCTTATTCTAGTATTATGCTTATACCAAAATCTGAATTTTCAGCTTCTAGATGTAATACATGTCCTCTCTCGGTGCTTAAGGGTAAAGTGTCCATGTATCTCCACTTCTGCTAGGACTTTCATTGCTTGCCCATTATGTTTTTAGTTCCTTTTCTCCTGGTTTTTGTTTTGTAATAAGCACTGCCTGACTGGGAGAACTTTCTGCTTTTCAGGTGATTTTGGTTAACCTTCTTAGCTTTCCATCCACTTTCAGAATTGAGCAAATCTGTTATTGGGCAAACCATATGTTAAATGTTTGAAATCCCCGATATGTCAAATTTTGTCTCTCTAACCCCATGTTACTGACTATAAATTTGGACAGGTCAAAGAAACAGTTGCCAGTTCTGGCCTTCCCTCTAAACAGTTCTCACCTCCCTGGGAATGTATTCATTTGGTCCTTGTTGCTTCCACAGCTCTTTTGTACCTTTAATTATTGTAATTAATATGACTTTTCTAGTTCTTGCAAGCAGGAATTCTGGCTGTGTCCCTCTATATGCTACTCAAAATAAAAAATTCCATATGTTATGTGTTTTAAGAAGATATTTAAAAGTTTTACTGCCTCTGATAGTGATTTTTTTTTAAGTTTGGTAGAGGAAAAATAATTGTTGCTTGAATACATTTTCTGCATATCTGTTAGCATATGTTTCTAGAATTTTTCTGTAATCAGAGAAACTAAGGCCCCATTACAAACCATGGATTCTGTGATAGGAATAACAGCTGAAATCAAACCAATAATGAAGGAAGGAGGTATAACTTAGGTTTTAGAACTGACTGTGGACATACAGATGGCATGTTAGATTTACCAGAAGACTACATAGCTCGTTTTGAAAACCCCTATTCTGCAATATTTCTCTTCTACTTATATATGGCTTTTTCCTTTATGTTTAAATATAAATGTCAAACAATTTTATTATTTAATGAAAATTGTAAGTTGGTTTAATAAAATTTTGTTGTGTGTTTTTATAATGGGTAGAAATCTAATGCACATATCATGCATCTGAGTTTAGGTATAATTCATTTTATTTTAATTATCTACTAGAGGCCCAGTGCACAAATTTGTGCACTAGTGGGGTTCCTCAGCCTGGTTGGCGATCAAAGCCTATTGGGGTGGGTTGGTGCAGGAAGTTGGCTGGCCATGGGAGGTTGGCTGTGGGAGCGCACTGACCACCAAGGGGCAGCTCCTGCATTGGGCATCTGCCCTCTGGTGGTGAGTGCGCATCATAGTGACTGGTTGACCGGTCATTCTGGTTGTTCTTACATAAGGGTCGCTTAGGCTTTATATATATATATATATACAGTGGGGCCTTGATTTACGAGTTTAATTCGTTCTGAGACCGAGCTCATTAAGGAACTCGTTAATTCAAATTACTCTGTCAACTCAATGCAAAAAAATCGGCCAAGAGACAGCTAGTATCTCAAAAAACTCGTTAGTCGGGACACTCGTAAGTCAAGGCCCCACCTACTTATATACAAAGTGCTTGTCAACAGTATTTTTTATTGTCTCGTGCAAAAACTTCATTCATTTTCAGTGTTATAAATGGGAACACTTAAACCTTTTAGTCATTTTAGAATTGAATAAGGAGTTATCTAAGTAACACATGCTTAAAACTGCTTTCTTATCAAAGAAAATGAAGTTAGAGGTCGGAGCAATACCTTTAAATTACAACCCTTATGAACTAATAGCTTAACCTCAGTTTTGAATGACTGTTACTTTTTCCATCTTTTAAAAATATGCTTAAATGTAAACACATGTGGGAAATGTTCTTTTGGCTTTTATCAAACTGACATTTAAGTGAATTTTTTTTTACTTCACTAAACATTTGTGGTAAAAGATTTCAAAGCTTTGAATCTTACAATTTGCCTATGGATCCCCCACCCCACCCCCTGTTATTATATTAGCATTTGGTCTTAATAGCTATAACCTGTTTAGAATTAACTGATTTTTTTCATTTATTATTTGTTTAGATAAGTTCAGGAAAGAACTTCATCAAAAACACGACTTGGCAGTTATGAATGCGTTCTTAAGGGAGTTAATTTTTTTCCTTTTAGTTTTACTCTAAAAACTTTACTTATGTCTTATCCCGCATATATCTTTCTTCATGAAATGTTCAAAATTGTTGATGTTTGTTTCTGTGCTGTGGTGATGTTAGCGCAATGTGAGATATTCTTTATCTACTGATATATGCTGAACTCTAATTTTCTCCCCAAGACTGGAATAGGAAAGGTTTTTAGTTACTATGAAAGTGGGAAGCAATTGCCCTAAGAATAAACTAGAAATTGTAGAGGGTGGTTTTGCGTACATTTTCCTGGTCATAATTTTTCTTACATCTTATTTATAAGGACTTTTTGATTTAAGAATTATTGGTGCTTAGTTATAGAGTATAATAATAAAATCTTTCTCATTTCAACTAGTATTTACATAATCAGATAACTAGAAAAATTACCATTATACTTTAAAAAGCTATTTCTGTTCTTTAATTTTCTCCTTTTTTATTATCCTTTTTTAATTATCCTTTTTTTTATCTTTTTGCTTTTTAGAATGCATCTTCTGAATGCATTAACTTAAAAATGATTAGTCAACAACTCTTTTTATTAAAAAGTAATTTGTTTAGTTTCAGGCCATAAGGTTTTTATTTTAAATGTTCTTATATTTGTTGTATATGTTTTTAACATTTTCTTAATTATTGGCTGGATCTTTTTTTTTTAATATATTTTTTATTGATTAAGATATTACATATGTGTCCTTGTCCCCACGTTACCCTCTACCCCCCCGCCCCCCCCGCTCTTGCCCTCCCCCCCGTTGTCCGTGTCCATTGGTTAGGCCTATATGCCTGCATGTAAGTCCTTTGGTTGCTCTTTCCCCCTTACCCCCACCCTCCCCTACCCTCCCTCCAAAGCCCGACATTCCAATCAATGCCTCTCCGTCTCTGGATCAGTCCTTGTTCATCAGTTTATGTTGTT
>NW_006288853.1:6642944-6644910 GCF_000327345.1 Myotis davidii
ATCGCCTGCTGCCAGACAGTCCAGTTTCTCCCCGCATGAGTCCTGGGTCCCCAGAGACTTCCCGGAACCGGAGTTCAGAGCCGTCGGGAGCTTGTGACTCCCTCCGGATTCAAAAAGACCGCCGCGTCCTCAGGTGCCAGCCCCTTTCCGCGCGCGAGCCCTGTACCTCTGCGCTTCTCTTCTGCAGCTTCTCTTGCTCTCAGTGTGCTTTTCTTTCCTTCTAGTTGTAGAATTTACAGTCAGCCAGGCTTCCTGTGGTTCTGGATGATGTCCGTATTGTTTTTCTGAGGTATTAATCAATTGTTGTGAGCGGCATCAACTTCCCGGTGTTTATCTCTGTCGCCATCTTAGTTTCTCTCTGGATCTTTTTTAATATGTCCCAAGTCTGCCACTTGCAAAAGGGAAACTCATCAAAAGTCACTTAAACTGGGCTTGGAGAACAATAAATACGAATTTTCTCAACATTCTTGAAACAAGGGACACAAATATAATCACATATAACCTGTACCATTAAAATTGCTAGGAGACAGAATATACTAAGAATTCAAATTTCTTATAAGTAGAGGAAGAAATATCATATTCCAATAGAACTCTTATTGCTTCTGTATGTCTGTACCTTAGGAGAGTAGAGGTGAATGGGAGGCTTAAGAGACTGTGAAAAAGAAGGGAGATATGGAGAGTGTAGTTCAAGATCAGACACAATCACTCCTGAAAAGAAAAAGTCTAACACACAGGTCTCAGACTTGTGTTTTGGACATTGAGCAGAATCAGGCAAGCCCTCTTTTCAGTATATTGTCCCCAGTCTACTAGTATTCTAGTTAGCCTGTTTTTTGCCCTGTAAGGAGCTTGTCCAGTAGGAGCCCTGAGCTTTGTCCTGTACAGAGCAAGGGATCTCGCTGGAAGAGAGATACATAATGGAAAAGGAGGTGACAAGAAATGAGGTAAGACAATAGCTTTGGATTGTGTTGGATTAATTGAACATATCAATAGTAACCCCCAAATCAAATGATTTCATAGACATAAACTTTATCTTCTGAGAAAATTTTCATGGAAGTATTACAAATAAAAGCGTGTTATATATGCAACCCATTCCAAAATGATTTGGAATAACTAAATATTTATGTATCTATAGAAAAATGAAAAACCTGCAAAAATTGGTGATCTTGGCAAAAAGTGTACAGGTGTTCTTTTATTCTTGCAGCCTTTTCATACTTTGAAACTAATTTCAAAATCCAAAGTTTAAAAATGAGTCACTAAAATTCAAAATTTGTGCCTTTACTTAGAAAATTGGGATGATTGTTTTGATCTTTAGGATTATTTTGAGTTTCAAATGTGGTTTATGTATATCTCTGTGTGTCCATGTTTATGTCTTTCTGTGTAGGTAGAGATGTACATATGTATATACATAAATGCAGAGAGGGACAGATAGTTCTTTGGAATTTCCTTAATTGGTTACCTAGGGGTGTGTGTGTGTGTGTGTGTGTGTGTGTGTGTGTGTATGTATTTAAAAAATAAGATATACTGAGGTATAAGCTATATGGAGTGAAATTTATTTTTTTATGTGTACGATTCATGAGTTTGGACAAGTGTATACAATTTGTGTAACCATCACCAAAATAGAATATTTCCATTGCCCCTCAAATTCACATTTCTTTATAGTCAGTTTCTTCTCTCCCCTAAGCTGCTGGCAATCACTACTCTGATTTCTATTCCTATAGCTTTACCTTATCCAGAATGTCAAATGAATGGGATCATATTTTATGTAGCCCTTTTATGTCTGGCTTTCTTTAACATAACCTAATGTTTCTGAGATTCAGTCATGTTCTTGAATGTATTCGTTGTTTCTTTTCATTGCTTAATAGTATTTCTTGTATGAATGTACTACAGTTTGTTTATCCATTCACTAATTGAGGGATATGTGGGTTGTTTGAAGTGTTTGGTGATTATAAATAAGGCTTTTGTAACC